>NC_142009.1:306476566-306849691 GCF_049901735.1 Notechis scutatus | reverse complement strand
GATGCAAGTTTTGCTACAGATGTAACTACACGTAAATCAATGTCAGATCCTGTAGTGTTATTAGGAAAGGTGTTAATTGGATGGCAGTCTATTCGACAAAAACATCTAAGCTTATCAACAATGGAGGCTGAATTCTGGAGTTTCCGGTTTGTCGAAGCCATGAGCAGTAGGGATTCGCGAGCTTGCGCGATCCCTGCCGCGCTAGCCGTTTTGGGGCTCCGACCCGGACGGGTGCGGAGCAAGGCTGCCCTGCAGGGGTAGCTGAAGGTAAGGGGATCCGGAGGAAGGGTTTGGGGTGTTGCAGACCCCCTCCCTGGCCGGCAGAACCCCTGTTACCAGGACGGTGCAGCGGCGGTCCGCAATGGCCGCCACAAAGAAGTTGACAGCCCGGGCAAGTATGCGCAGGAGGAAGAAGAGAAAGTTATTGAAAGTGAAAGTTCTTCTTGGTCGACCCAGGGCTTTGAGATTTATCTAATTTAATTCCTGGAAAAGATGGTTTTCTGATGATTTCTTCCACAAGAGAAAAAAAAGCGGCTATTTTGAGGTGCTGAAGGGAAGTTACTCTCCTCCCGACGAATTAAGCCGGAAGGAGAGGATAAAGAAAATATATAAATTTGGATCTTGTTGGAGAGATGCCTTGAAGACTTGAGGACAGAAATACAATCTTAATAAGGCTTTAAAATATAGACTTGGATTCTTTTTTTTTATTTGTTTGATACCACCCTGGAAGAGGAAGGGAATTTTGGCTTGCTTGGATTTATTGAGGATTGTGGATTTTGGGATTGTTTTGCCTTTCTCTCGGAATATTTGGTTGGTGTAAGAAGAAAGAGGAATAAAGAAAAGAAAAGATTTATTTATAATGGCTTTCCTTTTTTGAAGACCTGAGGGATGAATATGAGCAAACAAAAGCAGCCTGCAAAGATGGCATGGAAAAAGCTTTTCTATTTCTAGAAATGGCGCTGGTCAATTACCAACAGACAATGGAACAGATGGAAATGGAAGAAGAACAACAAGGAAGAGACGAAGACGCCATCTTCATTGAATCCCAAAACTTATCCAAGGAAGAAGGAAGGAAGAGCAAGGAAAATGAAGGACTTAAGATCTAAAAAAACATTTGAGAAAGAGAAAAATATGATGCAAAGTAAATATAATGATAACAAACAAGAGAAAAGGGAACACAACAGAGAAGGGATCCCAGCAAGACAGAGGTTAGAAGAAGAAGGGGGTAGGAAGATTTGGTGGGGGAAGAAAGAAAGGGGAAAGGCGGAGAAAAGCCTCAAAGCTTTAAAATTGGATGGGAGAAGAGGGTTTTTTTTAGAGACAAAGGATGAAATATAATTTTCTGTAAGAAAGATTCTGCTAAGGTACAGAAGATGGTATTGTAACATTTATATTTGAAATAGTAAATTAGAATGGTTTAAGATTTAATAAGAAATTAAAATGTTGAAGTTTTTAATAATGATTGATTTTTAAAATGTAATAAAATATCGAAGGAAAGGAGGATACAATGTATTTAAACATTTTTGGTGGATAGAATGTACCAAGCAGAACCAAATTGGGTATTTGTTATGCTGAATGTTAATTTTACTAACTTAGGGGAGGATAGAAAGGCATCATACTCTGATTAGTGATTTCAGGAGAAATTTTTTTTATTATAAGAAGAGATAGAGGATAAATGAATGGGCAAAAGATACAAATTTAATGATTTAATTAAGATGGATTAAATAAGATAGAAATGTGAAGAGTGATATGTGCTATTATTTTAGCCCATGCAAAGAGAGGTAACTGGGGCCAAGGTACTTTACTAAAAGATTTTTTTATGTTTGTTTGTGTTTGTTTGTGTTTTATGAGAATATTGGGGAAATTATTGTAGAAAGACAGGGAAAGATTTAATATGTAATGATTTGTTTGTTGTTGAAACTTTTAATAAAACTTGTTTTAAAAAAAAAAACAAAACAATGGAGGCTGAATTCTCATGTTTGTCTCTATAATGTATGGAATTAGTATGTTATAAACAACTAATGATAGACATGGGAATTAAGGTAAATGAACCTATTGTTGTATATGAAGACAACCAATCAGCAATTCAGATGGCTTCCAATCTCGCTGTAAAGACAAGATCAAAACACACCAATCTATGATATCTAAATGTGAGACAATGTGTTCAAAGTAAAATGATTATACTGGAGTACTGCATGTCAGAGAATAACATTGCAGATCATTTTATGAAAACCCAAGGCACTGTAAAACATAAGACTTACTGTGAGGAATATGGACTTAAACTGTAAGGTTTTATATATTGTCCTACCCAAAGGGGAGAATGTTAGGAATGATAGTCACCTAACAGTTGAGTTGGCAATATATAAACCAGGATAGTTATTTAATACTGTTGTATCTTTAAGAGAATGCTGTAATTGTGATTGGCTGAGGTTCCTCCAACGGCCATTAGATGGAGCCAGAAACCTGGTTTGTCTCTCTTGCATTTCCCTGTTGCCTTTTGCCTGATCGTTATTCTGCTGGAATTGCTGTGAGTCTTGCAATGGTTAGCAAACTCCATTTACTGAATTTTGTTTATGATACTGGACTTCGTTTTTGGATTATCCCTGGACTGATTATCTTGAATACTACCTGCTTTAACTGTGTATGATTTGGACTGTTTGTTGGACTTTGTTTACCCGTTTACTGGAAGTAAAACCTATATTTTACTATTCAGTGTATCTGTATGTTGGTTGTGTGTTATTCAACATCACTCTCACTATGTTTCCCTGAGTGCACTCATTCTCTTAATGGGGAATACCTATAATAATAACCTCACTACTTCATGCAGAATCTTTTCTATACTTGGCTGTTGAATTCCACAAAGAAACCAAAGTCAATATATATGCTAAGTGATGGAGTTGAAAATTAGGAAAGTTCAGAACCTCATCATTATAAAATAAGCATAATTTGGACAAAGAAAACCTTTTCTTTTCTATTAAATCATTCTTAATAACTTAATCAGCTCTAAATATCTTAAAAGGATTAGCAATACTTTTAAATATGTATATTGATGTTTGTTTATACAACATTATTCCTTCCCTGAAAGCTCACTGGAAATATCACTAATAATTAGTGATCATTTAGCATATTGTTGTACTGTATAAATTTTGACATAAAGTACTGACAATTATTTGTAAAGCAAAACATATATGAGCATATAATAACTGTTGGTGTTCAAATTTAGCTGTTTTAATACCCAAAGCATCTTTTCATTTATTGATAAAACTAGGCAGTGGTTCCAGTATCAAACCAAACATAACAGGAAATAAAGAATGTCCTTTATAAGTTGTGTAAAGTATCTTAATATGTGAAGAAATAATTCAATTTGCAATAATCCAGGCTGAAAGGTTAGAATAACAACACTTAATCTAATTTATATACTAAAAGGTCCAACTTTTGGCATATACATCCATGCACATCCACACACATACAAATACACACAAATAGGGTTCACCAAACCTGGACCTATCACCCAAGGTCAACACCAAGGCACATAGAAGATGAAACCAGCCAAAGGTGAATGTCCAATTCAGGTAAACATTTCTTTCTGGATACCCAAAATTACACCTATTAATAAATAAAAGATCCCTTTCTCCATATGGATGTCATCTCCAGCTGCAATATTAATTAAGCAGGAAACTATTTGATATAGTTAATCAGTGGAGAAAACCCACAAAATCATCAGGGTGCACCGAATACCCCCTTTTTGCCATTCAGCTAACTGCAATTTAAAATGATTTGTAGAGGGCTCTATTGTTGGGAGGACTCAAGGAAAGATTTCAGTATAAAGGTAATCACCTCAAATTCGTAAATTTGTGGACTACTTTTTGATTGCTGAAGTGCGGATTAAGCTGTTGAAATAAACTCTGCCTCTGCCCAAAGTACCTTGCCTGTGTGTTGTATGGAGAAGCCAGCCTAGATTTGAACTCAGAACTTTCTTCTAAGAAAATATGCGCACATTTTGTTGTGTACTCTTAATAGAGACGTACTTTTATTACAGATTAACAGAGTTGGAAGGGACCTTGTAGGTCATCTAGTCTAACCCTCCACCCAAGCAGGAGACCCTACACCATTTCTGACAGATGGCAGTCCAGTCTCTTCTTGAAAGCTTCCAGTGATGAAGCTCTCACAACTTCCGAGGGCAAGCTGTTCCATTGATTGATTGCTCTCACTGTCAGAAAATTTCTCCTTATTTCCAGGTTGAATCTTTTCTTCTTCAATTTCCATCCATTATTCCTTGTCTGGCCTTCAGGTGCTTTGGAAAATAGCTTGACCCCTTCCTCTCTGTGGCAGCCCCTCAAATATTGGAAGACTGTTATCATGTCTTCCCTGGTCCTTCTCTTCACTAGACTAGCCATGCCCAGTTCCTGCAACCATTCATCGTATGTTTAAGTCTCCAGTCCCCTAATCATCTTGGTTGCTCTTACTTGTATATATACTTAGCAGAATTCTGTACTTTCGTTCACATGCTGATTGTTCATTGTGTTCAAGAATACACATCAATCTATCTAGTATGTTTCTTTCCTTTGAAAGGAGGCATCAGTGAAGTGGAACCTGAAAGGATGGGTGGTCTTCCATATGTTTGTGTGTGTGAGAGAGAGAAAGAAAGAAATGATCCCATAGTTCAAGCTCATAAATCATTTGAGGAAATTCAACTAACTGACCACAGGAGACCAAAAACTTGCCTCCAAGTCTTTTACATTCATGTTTTTTTGTGTCAAGAGATGTGGTCAGATATGATTAGTGGAGCAAGACCAACATTTGCTTTTTCATCTAGCTTTCCTTTTTGACTCAGATTCAGACTGTAGATTTAATGTTCTGAACCAAGTATTAAAACTTGAGTAAAATTCTGCCTGCCTAGACAGCATCCTCAGCCAGTAAATTGGACTCACTGAAAGCCTATGGTGTTAATCTTTCCCTACTCTTTGAGTGTATCCTTTATGGTACATAGAAATGATGTCTGTTCCTTATTTACCATTCATCCCTTCCCCAGTAATGTGTAAAATATAAAGTTGTAAACTAATTACAAGTTTCACCAAAGAGACTAGCAGTAAAGGAACAACTGTGGAGCCAGAATTCAGCAAAATCTGAAGCACCATCTGTTTCCATCTCTGCTTTAGGAGGTGATGGGCAAGTCAACTGACAGTGTTTTCCTTGGGAAAAAAAAGAAAAGTACAGCTTCAGATATAAGCAGATATCATGTACCAATTTGCAAAAATCCAAACCTTTTGTTTTTATAGCTTCTTTTAGCTTACAGTGAAATTGTTGAGAGTGGCAATATCCTTCCATGCTACCTGAGGTGATAAATGCAAATTAGTGATTATTAATACCAGAACATCTGGAAGATGTATTATAAGTGGATACTTGGCTGTGAGTTGTTGTATGATCAACAGAATCATGGAAAGAAAGACATATTTTGGAGTACTAACATAGACTAATTCTGTAATGTTTGAAAACCACTATAAATATGTATTTAAATCAATCCTCACTCCCAACATATCCAAAACAGATTTTGCCTCAATCAGATCAGAAACTATTTTGCCATTCAAAGACAGAATTTGGGTTTTAGCCCAAACAGTTGGAAAGTTCTTTCTCGTTGTTATGATAAATATGCTAGTTTCTTTCCAAACCTTCTTTGCCTTTCTGTGAAACCACAGTGGATTCATGCCTACAAGCCAAAACTGGGGTCTGGCTTGGAACTATCAAATTGCCCTTGCCAAGTGGCCTCCTAAAAGCACACTCAGCCTGATTAATTAAGCCATTTTTGAAAAAGGGAGTATTAAAAAGATAAGAATTTTGAACTGATATGATTAAAAAAAAATACAGCCAGGTGATCATAACTAAGGTTGAAAGCACTTCAGGACAGAAACATAAGATAAGTTGTAACTATATGGTGTTCAACAACAGAATATGTTGTTAGATTTTGTCCAGTCAGGTATACAACTTACAAAACATTAGAACACTGTGAGTATTTAACACAAATTCTTAGTAATAGCAGTATTTTACCAAGAGTCTGAAAATGACATACCTGTAGTGCAGGAGTGTCAAACTCAAGGCCCCCAGGCTGGATCTGGCCCAAGGGGTGCTTAGATCTGGCCCGAGAGGCCAACCTGGAAACAATGAAGGACCAACCCACAGTGCCTCTGCCAGTGAAAATGGAGCTGTTTTCACTGGCAGCGGGTTTCAGAAGACTATTGCAGCCGAAAATGGAGCTTAGGAGCCCGTTTTTGCTTGCAGAGCGCTCGAGTCAATACTGACGCCCCCAACATGAGTGACATTGATCTGGCCATGCCCAACCCGCCACCCCAGGTCAAACACAATCCTGATGCGCCTCCCCCAATGAAATAGAATTTGACACCCCCACTGTAGTGTTTTTTTTGTTTTGTTTTATACTCTGTACATAGGGAGCTTGCTTCTGAGTTCGTTTATTTTAGTTAGTGTTTTGGGCCTCTTTCGATGTATCACCTTCAATATTTCCAAGTCACGGAATCTAATATTTCCAAGTCATTGTTCTATGCAATCTAGAACTTTCTGCCAATCCTTCAGCCACAAATGGATCGCTCTCCCATTTGGTCATGTCTTACTTTCTGCAATGTTATATACAAAGTGAATTTGTTTAACCAAACATTCTGATAAGTATAAACATGATTCAGACATATTTCCATAAAGTTGCTTTTGTTTTACTGCTCAGTATTCCCGGTTAATTTTCATTAATGTACTTGTTTCAGAAAATGGTAATTGGTGGGGGTTGGAGTTATGAGAATTTCATGTATCTTCGTTCTTATCCTCTCATCTGATAGTATTCTGCCTGTCCTATACAAATACTGTACAAAGGCAGATAGATAAACTCCACAAAGCATCCACACAAAGTCTTTTTTATTGGTTCATCAGGCATCCTGTCAACTCACATTTATGATGAGCTTCTTCTTAATGTCCAATCCTTTGCATATCTTGAGTTGTGGTGTAGGAAGATAATAAGGTCTCAACCCCATGATGATTGAAGCAGCCGCATGGTATGGTGGCTTCAGGCAAGAGTGAGGGAGCCTCCCCCAACCCAACAATGGTCAATTTATTTATTTATTTTTTTACAAAGTTTTTATTTTTTACAACAAACATATGAACAAAACATAAAAACATAAAGCCCTCTTTCAATTATATACATACAGTGTGTCAGTTGGTTACAATCTTTTGTGCTATCCTTTTTTTACCATTACTCACCAGTTGTATAAATTCTCACCTTATCGGTCTAGCTTGTGCTTATATAATATCAATTATTAAACATTCATTTGACTATTTTTCCATCATTTTATACGATATATTCTAATTTTCATTATTATTTAATCTTATACATTCATCCAATGGTTATATATTTTATATTGTATTCTTCATCAGTCTATTAACTTTTATTGTAAGGCTTACTAATCTATTTCTTTACCATGTCTTTTTATCTAACAATTGATAAAATAAATCCCATATCATATAAAATTGTTTATCCTCTTACCAACAAGGGTCAATTTAGTAACCAATCAGGATTACAGATGTGACCACATGTCATGGACTACATTTCCCAGGATACCTTAACTACATTTACCATGATGCATTTTCTTAAGGGGGCAGCTCAAAATTCCTAACTAACTATCCCAAATCCCATTAATTCTAAACTGTCTGGACAGCACAGATAGCTTACCTAGACTTCTGGGTAACTGTCTGCTTCCAAAGTGATACTTTTTTCCTCAACAGCCTTGCTGCTTCTGTGTTAGTTGCCTCTGCACCATCTCTCTTAGGTAAGGTGAGACATGCCTGTTCATTCTGAGAAGTCATGGAAAGATGGGAAACATTTGCTGACTAAAGAAAGTCCTTAGAAAGTTCAGAGGCTCTTTTACTGCACTTACATCTTGTAATCAGTATTGGTGAGGTCTGATAGCAGCATAGTTTATGCTTTGCAAATGAGCTTTTAAAATGACATAAACCCAATTATCCATGAACAGTCATCCTTGCTACAAACATCACACTGATATGAGTTTGCTCTACTAAATAGAAGAATGCAGTTCATCTAAGGTAACGAGGTTCATTCCTTTTCCCAGCAATCAGCTTGAATCTCAGCTGTCATCTAAGTACCTCTAACCCATCACATTACCAAAATAGCAAGCTTCTTAATCCTCGACTGCCCAGAACAAAGGTTTAATTCACTCAGCAGGATTGAAAAAAGATCTCATGAATCTGCCAGTAGCATAAGTGTTATTTTTGTGAGAAAACAGGGAAACAGGAATCTGCTGATATATGTTAGATTAAAGAGTTTATTGTGTTGAGATAAATCTTCCAAGTTTAAGGACAACTAAATGAAAGACGTAGAATTTCTCCACATGGCATCAACTACACAACACTTGGACCTGATTTGTAATCCATATCAAGATGTCCAGGGATGGGTTTCAAAAAATTTAGCAGCTGCTTCTCTGCCCAGTTGTTTTGTGGCCATGGCCATGGTGGGCATGGCCTAGTTGGCCTCATGTACCACAGCAGGGGGGGCTGTTTTCACCCTCCCCGGGCTCTGGAGGCTTTCTGGAGGTTAGAAACAGGCTCATTTCTGGCCTTCTGGAACTTCTGGGAGGCCCATTTTTCTTTTTTTTTTTCTTTTTTTCTTTTTTCTTTTCTTTTTTTTCTTTTTTTAAATTTTTTATTGGTTTTTAAAACAAACATAAACAAACAAAACATAAAAACATCAAGCCATCTTCCATATATATACATACAGTGTGCCGGTTGGTTTACAAATTGTTTTGTGCTTCCATTTTGTAGTCTTCAATTACAATTACATAGTATATAATCTCGTATTTTCAATCAAATATTAAATACATTAATATCATTATTAATCAATCATTTGACTATACTTTTATTCATTCATGCTTTACAAAATAATCATATTTTACTTAATTTGTTTGATGACAGTTCATATTATCATCCCAAATCTATCCTAGAATCATTTTTCACCCTCCCTGGGTTCTGGAGGCTTTCCTCAAGCCTCCAGGAGGGCAAAAACAGCCTCCCTGGGTTCCGGAGGCTCTCCTGAGGCCAGAAACAGGCTGTTTTCCAGCCTTCTGGAGCCTCTGGGAGGCCCATTTTTCGCCCTCACCGAGTCTCTGCATAGGCCTTGCACTTACCTGGGATCCAAAATTGGCCACGTGGAGACTCCAGGGAGGGGTGGGGCAGGGTGGGCAGGGCCAGCCAGGTGTTGCAACTCTCAGTTTGGTGAACCAGATGTAAAATTAACATCCGGTTCGCTTGAACTGGTGCAAACTGGTAGCAGCCCACCCCTGAAGATTTCTTTCAATGAGAAGCAAACTGCTATGTGAGTCACAACACAATTGGTCAATGGTGACCTGGCAGAATAGTAGTGATAATGCTCAGTGCAAGGCGAAACATTCTTTTGTTACAAGTTGATGGTAAATTGATGGAAGATTTGGTCCTCAAATCTTGTCTGTTCCTCGTCTACTAGGTTTGTATTGTTTTAGTGAACCTATAAACTGCTAATATATGTATCTAATGTAAAATGTTTTAATTGCACTAAGCAAGCTATTGGATCTTAGATTGTTGGGTCATCCTACTTTAGTTTTCTGAAAATAAGAATTGCCATTAGCCCATAATCCCCAAGGATGTGATCTTATTTATCTGTAGTTGTGGATAGTGAGGCCAGAAAGGGTGGCCATCAAACTCCCATTGGTTTGATTTCTAATAAGCTTAGGGAAATTTAACCACTGCCAGGGATTTTCTTGGTCTTCACTGAGCAGTTAAATGCTTGCCTTATGCAGTCATTACTGATGACCAGGTTGCCAGATCTCATGCAGCATGGTTTTCTTTATTTGCATTATTTATTACATTTTTTTATCCTGCCTTTATTACTTTATAAGTAACTCAAAGCAGTGAACATACCTAATATTCGTTCTTGCTCCTATTTTCCCCACAACAACAATCTTATAAGGCAGGTTGGGATGAGAGAGAGTGACTGGCCCAAGGTCATCCAGCCAATTTTTCATGCCTTGGATAGGACTAGAATTCATTGTCTCCTAGGTCATAGGCATTTTAACCAGAGGTGGTATTCAGCAGGTTCTGACTACTTCTGGAGAACCAGTTCGCGGAAATTTTGAGTAGTTCGGAGAAACTGCAAATACCACCTCAGACTGGCCCCACCCCCATCTATTCTCTGCCTCCTGAGTCCCAGCTGATCGGCTGGGTCTTCTTTTGTTGCCCTGCACAGGAGTACAGAATGGAAAGCAGGTTAGTGGGGTAGGGAGGGAATGGAGATTTTGCAGTATCCTTCCCCTGGAGTGGGGTGGGAATGGAGATTTTGCAGTATCCTTCCCCTGCCACGCCCACCAAGCCAAGCCCACCACACCCACCAAGCCACGCCCACAGAACCAGTAGTAAAACTTTTTGAATCCCACCATTGACTTTAACCACTAAACCAAACTGGCTCTCAATGTACTACTTCCAAAACACTTTGAGGACCAGAGAAGACTCATGCCACAAATATAATTAGCAACTTTGTGAATGTCTTAAAACAGTAAATAACAACCAGGGGAAGAAGATTCAAACAGTCAAAATCATGACAAGAGTTAGATGGAGAATCACCATTTGTCTCTGCTGTGATCCTATTCTGGATCAGTTTCCTGTTTGAGTTGGCAAAAAACTCTAATTGATGTAGAAGGGAGCTTTCTTCAAATGGAAAGGTCAGAAATGGGGAACTCTTCTGTACAGTGGATCTACCCTAGTTGCAAAGGATTGAAAACTTCTTATCACTGCTGCTGCCAAATTCCAAATTCTGGCAGCATTCCCATTTTTGATTTCAGCTTTTGCAAATAATTAAGGTAATAAAATGCAGGTCAATTTTGATCCCACAGATTTTGGGGTTAAGTTTTTTTTTTCTGTTGTCATTTCAAAAGCAGCTAAAGGTTTACATCAATCAATCAATCAATCAGAATAGAGCTCGAAGGGACCTTGGAAATCCAACTTCCTGCTCAAGCAGAAGACCCTATACCAGTGATGGCTAATCTTCTCGGAACCAAGTGTCCAAAACGTGCACTCATGCACTCCCAAAATGCAGCGTGTGCATGACCCCCCCACATGCTCACATGACCCTCCTGGTGACCCCTGTGATGCCCATGTGTGCAACCCCACACATGAGCAACCCCGTGCATGCGCCCCGCCCCTGCTCATGTGCACATAACTCCCATGCATGCACCCCGCCCCCACACATTCATGCACTATTCCCTCACTTGCCCCCACCCCATGCATACACGGCAGAGACTCGAAGACCGGCTGGCTGGCGGGAGGTTGCGCATGCATGTGCAGCTGAGCTGGATCGATGGCTCACGTGCCCAGAGAGAGGGTTCTTCATGCCACCTTTGGCACTCATGCCATAGGTTCGCCATCATGGCCCTATACCATTTCAGATAGGTCCAGTGATGAAGCACCCACAACTTCTGAAGGAAAGCTGTTTCACTTGTTAAATGTCCTCATTGTTAGGAAGTTTCTCCTTAATTCCAGGTTGCTTCTCTCCTTGATTAGTTTTCACCCATTGTTTCTTGTCTTGCTCTCTGGTGCTTTTGAAAATAGGTTGACCCCCTCTTCTTTGTGGCAACTGCTCAAATATTTGAATATCATGTCATCCCTAGACCTTCTTTTCTCTAGACTGGCCATACCCAATTCCTGCAAACCTTCTTCATATGTTTTTGTCTCCAGATCCTTAATCACCTTAGTTGCTCTTCTTCACAATTTTTCCCAAAGTCTCAACATCTTTTTTTTTTTTAAATGTGGTGACCAAAACTGCAGCATTTTAAGTGTGGTCTTATTAAGGATTTATAAAGCGGTACTAATACTTCACATGGTTTTGATTCTATGCCTCTATTTATAAAACCAAGGATTGTATTAAATGTTTTTTTTTAAAAAAATATTTTATTGTTATGTTATATGATTAAAAATTATTATGTCTTGGCTTTTTTATTAAAATATTTTATTAAAATAAGACCAAGACATTTCCTCCACAAAGAAAAAAGCCTAAAGTTATTTTGTCATTTGAAGACAGTTTTTCTTCCAAACGTCAAATTTATTGTTGATCTGCCAATTGCAAGGACGTTCTTTGCTAGGATGATGTTTAAACCATTTGTTAAAATTCATAAATATTAGCCTTGACAGTCTGAAGCATTTTAAGTGTGGTCTTATTAAGGATTTATAAAGCGGTGCTGCCTCTTCTGCTTTGGAAACAGATTAACTGGGATGACTCTTGAAAACTGAAAGAAAAGAGACTGAGGATGGCCTTGGAACACTCTATTCACTAGATTAATACCAATTGTTACTATCCCAGACAGCCATGATTTTCTTTACAATCCCACAAACATTTTGTGTCCTATGGAGAAACTTGTCTCGTTGCGATATTTTATAATTAGCCATGAGTGTGGCTCCAGCTATCCCAATTTCAACTCCTGCATTTCCTCACTACTAGTCAGACGTCTACAATTTTGCAACAATCCACTAGTGGTCTTCAAAAAAGAGTGACAATTGCTAGCACATTGAAACAAATCTACTTCTTTAATCCCCAGTTCAACTCCTGCATTTCCTCACTACTAGTCAGACGTCAACAATTTTGCAACAATCCACTAGTGGTCTTCAAAAAAGAGTGACAATTGCTAGCACATTGAAACAAATCTACTTCTTTAATCCCCAGTTGGGTGTCCTCAAGTTGTATTGGTGCAAAACCACTTAGAAGCCAAAGACTGGGATGATCAGAAGAATTGCTTTAGACAAAGGTATGCAAACCCCTCAAATAATTTATTTTTTAAATTCTGTATCTTACTTTTATTATTTTTAAAAATAACCCAAGATGGACATATCAAATCCACCTTCCTCCTCCCATTTTCCCCATAACAGCAACCCTGTTAGCTGAAAGATAATGAGTGGCCCAAAGTGACCAGCTGGTTTCATGATTAATAGAGGACTTTAACTCATAGTCTTCTGCTTTCTAGGCTGGTGCCTTAACCACTAGACCAAAATAAAGTTGTTGTTTTGTTCTCATGAAAAGGAAGCTAATGGCATGATGATGATGATGATGATGATGTGGTTGTTAGTATTAGTAGCAATAGTCATATTCTATCTGGCATGAGATATTTAAATGCTATTGTCTTGGTATCAAAATATTATACAACAGCCTTGATTTGTGAGCTTAGTAAGAGAAAACATGAGGAATAAAATGGGACTTTTCAGGCAGCTGAGGGAAGTCACCCAGAAGGTTGTGATAAAGAAAATTAAATTAAAGACAGGTGCTTTTCAAATCATGTTCCTAAAGCATTCCAGATGCCACATGCTGTGCTACTTGATGAGACCATCTTCAAAGACTAACTCAGGCATGGTGCATTACAATTAGTAGTTATTGCTCTATTGGTTTAATGTGAACTATTATGCTGAAGAAAGCCAAAGGGAAACATCAAAGAATAAAAAAAAAACTAAGGGCATTTGAGAATTTCAAAAATTGTTATCTTTACACTATATACCTCGGTGGCACAGTGGTTAGAGTGCAGTACTGCAAGCTACTCCTACTGCAACTTGGCAGATCGAATCCCACCAGGCTCAAGGTTGACTCAGCCTTCCATCCTTCCGAGGTGGGTAAAATGAGGATCCAAAATTGTTGGGGACAATATGCTGACTCTGTAAACCACTTTGAGAGGGCTGTAAAGCACTGTAAAGCGGTATATAAGTCTAAGTGCTATTGCTATTGCTACCTCCTACTATCAATGCAATAGGACTTCATACTATTAAAATATTACAGGTTTCCTTTTCTGTCACAGAATGTAGTTTGGATTCCCAGGGGAAAGGGAGTACACTCCAGAGGAGTAAGAGGCAACTAAGTTCAGATACTTTGTGTGAGAGAAAGAGGTGAAGACAGCCCCTCCCTAGTAGTTTCCAAAGTATATGGTCCTTGTGGAAGTCCTTGACTTAGAGCACAATTGAGCCCACAATTTCTGTTGCTAAACGAGAGAGTTGTTAAGTGAACTTTCCCGCATTTTACACGCTTTCTTGCCACGGCTTCCCCATGGACTGAGCTTGTCAGAAGGTTGCAAAAGTTATCACATGACCCCAGAACACTGCAACTGTCATAAATATGAATCAGTTGCCAAGCAGTTGAATTTTGATCATGTGACCAGAGGGATGATGCAATGGTTCCAAGAGTGAAAAACCATCATAAGTCACCTTTTTGGGGTGCTGTTGTAACTTTGAATGGTCACTAAATGAACTGTTGTAAGTTGAGGACTACCTGTAGTAGCTTGCTACAGTTTGGCAAGAGTTTGTTCTTAGCTGCGAAAACAATAAAGTCATTTGCTTGGAAGAACCATTACATGTCTTTGGTTTCTGGAGCCTGATATTTTCTGATTCTTGAATGCCTTTTTTGTTTTATTTTATTTTTCAAGGCAAGCCATTCTGATTTCGGGACTAAGCTGTTCATTTATGTTAGCTTGAAGAAAATCAGAAGTTATTTAAATATTCCCTTTCCAATGGAAATGGAAGCAATAGTTACAAAAAGCCCATACCATGATAGATCCTCCCTACATTACTCCCAACTTGATCCTTACTTGGTGGTACAGTGGGTGGGAATATCCCGTAGCAATAATCTTTGGAGAGTATAGGCTGGGAAAGACTGGAAAGGAGTACCTAGCTTGAAAGAAGCAAGGAGAAATATATGACAAGCATAAAGGAAAATTGATGGACTTCAAATCACTGAGAGAGAGAGAGAGATAAAGTAAATTATACTACAGGGCAATGTCTGAAATAAGGCACATGGAAATGAGCTAGTTTTCACGAATGTAGCATGATTTCCCCTAAGGCTGGCTGAGCCACATTTTTCTTGCATTTCACAAAACAGTGTAATTTGCAGAGGAGATAGGGAATAATATGATCTGTATAAAAGATGCTGAAATGTTATTTCTCTTAATAGACTTATTTATGTAAAAGAACTTGGAGATCTGTATTCAGACTGGCCAAGTCATTTTTGTAGAAGGTGGGAGTATCTGAGCGCTGAAAAGCAATGCCTCCAAGTGGGAGCTAACAACAGCTTAAAATCTAAGCAGCCTTTTTTCATCCAAAATTTAGAAAGCCTTATAAATAGGTTTTCTGTCTGCCTCTCTAGAAAGGATGTAATAAAATAGCCAGAACCACAGATAGAGATCTTGTGCAATGTGAAACATTAACTTTAGAAACCCCAGCAGGATATTATGGACCAGCACTGGATTAATGGACACAGAGAAGACTTAAATTGAACCAATACTTAGCTTGTTTTCAGTCATATTTCAGAGCCTCTGCTCTGGAAATATGTGTAGCAATAGGAGAAGATGGCCATGAAAATAAATTAGCCATTAGACTTCATCCACTATCTGAATTCCTACCCCATACCAGGTTTTCCAATAAGAAAAGCAGATCTTTAACCCTTGTAGAAACTAAAAATGAATTAACCCTATAGGCATTTTTCTTTTTTGTCTTGCCTATGAGGAAAAAGGACTGCTTCCATTTTTCAGTGTGTTAATCCATAAAGTCATAGTTATATCAGCTTACGAGCAAGGCCAATTATTTCTTTGTGTAAGACTTCTGATTCATTCTAATCTACATTTTCTGGAAAAGACTATGGCCCTTAGAAAATACTTTGTGTGTGTTTTGCTTCCAGAAAATATGGAAGATAATCTTCAGTGAAATGTGTAGGAAAAAAGAAATTGGAGAAGCAGTGTGAGGAGCTCCAGCGGGCACGGGCAGTGCCAGGAGACAAGCCCTCTAATCCCTGCAGGTCCAGCCAGCAAGGTGAAAGCCTAACACCCGAGACTTGCCAACAAGCCAGAAAAGAGTTCCATTCCTCAGCAAACGCTCAATTCAAAAGTACTCGGAGATCTCCGATTCCTCCCATCCTTGACCAGCACACCAGTAAAGAACTCATTCCTCAGTGGGCACTAAGTTCGGGAGCACTCTATTCAAAAGCGCTCAACGATCTGCGACTCGACCCATCCTTACTAGAAGGTAAGGCAGTGAGGCTCACTAGTACCAGGGGGCTCAATGATCATCCTTGCAGGGCGGTGAGATGGTGAGATTCATCCCATCCTTGCAGGGCGGTGAGCACCGGGAGCTGTGAGTCGGTCTTCAGACATTTTCAGCCAGGGGTGTGAAACAGACGGCTTCCCCCCTGCCGCCTCTCCTTCCCTCTTCCCTCTTCACCAAATTGCTAATCCAGACTTCCTCTTTAAAAGGACTTTCAATAAGTACTTTGGACTTTCAATAAGTACGGAAGTATTGTTATAACTGAACTCCTGTGAAGATTGGAAGTAATTTTATTTCCTGTGATAGAAGCAGAAGTATATTGAAGCCAGGAGTGAATGCTCAATACAAATCTGAGTCTACATAGTAAAAATATAAACTGTTCAAATAGCCAGTGCAAGATTATCTTTCTTTCTCTTTCTCTTAAAAGCGACAAACTTTAAAAGTGTATTTAAATTAACTAGGAGGGGGCCAGAAATCTCATTCATCAAGGGAAAACAAAACAAAAAGTTTCCTGTTGCCTCCCAGTGAATTGTTCTGTTTATCTCTGCTGAAGAAGGGGCCAGAGATCCCCCCCTTCAACATCTTTGCATCTTTACTATCTCAAAAACTCAATCTACAAAATAAGAAAGAGAGTGTAAACCCTTGCTCATTGATTGTTTTCAAACAGCCCAGGAAAAGAGACCTCCTGCCAGTTTATCAAAGGTTATAAACCTTTTCTCAGATATCAGCAACAGCTAAGCAAAACAAAGCAAAGCAATAAACCTTTACTTACCAATTCTCAATACTACTTCATACTACTTCATTACTTTCATTATCTCAAAAAAATCAATTTCTTTAAAATAATTAATTTTTATCAAATGATCAATTGATTTATTGTTTTTATTGCTTTGTATGATTGTTTAGTGCATATAGTGTAATTACTGAATAACTGATTAATAAAATCAGTGATTTAGTGAATTTAATTGACCACTGTGTTTAGTAATTACTGTAATAAATTAGGCTGTTTTTTGCTTAGCAAAATTATTTGATTAGAATGATTTGAATAACCAAATTGATTGATTGATTTTTAGTAATAAGCAACCTTACTTTTGATTTGTTCTCTAACATATCAATTAACATTTATTAATTACCAACATTCATTAAGTAACTGTCTACCTATCACATTAACTAGCTATTGTAATTGATTACTGTACTATTGCCATTGACCATGCCAGCCAAAAACTCCAAACCAAAACAAAAGAAAAATATCTCTACCAATGACCTCCCAGACTCCTGCACCTTTCAAATGTCTTGAAACCATCAATGAAAGTGAAATTTACATCAAATGCCGCCTATGCAACAATCTAGCCCAGCCTGCCTGCTTAAATGCAAACAAAAGCCTAGCTGATATGGTTAAAAATTCAGATACATTCTTTTATCTATGTCCTTCATGTTCTCCTAAGCTAAACAAACTGAGTACCCTACCTGACAGTGTTGAAAACATAGAATCACTCATTCACTCAATAGAAGAACGCTTAGCAACACGGTTTGAAACAACTATACAAGCAAACCTAATTTCTCTTGAAAAAAATATACAGCACAGATAAGTGAGTACCTATCAGCTCAAAATCAAATCCCACAACAGCCACAACCACTACCTCAACTACAATCACAATTACAACCAAAAATAACCACCAAACCACAGCCACAAACAATTACTATCCCTTCAAATAATTCCACAAATAATATCTCCTTACTCATCAGAGACACCATGGAACGTGAACAGAAATGTCCAAATGCCATCTTATTTGGTCTCAAAGACACCAATGAATCTTATGATATCACCAAAGTTCGTGATATCATAAGCAACCCAAATACAACAAACATCTCTCATGAAAATATCATTGAAATAACCAGAGATGGCTATGGGTACAAATACAATGACGGCTCTGTGGCCCCAAGATTTTGTAGAGTTGTATGCAAAAATGAGTCCAGCAAACACATATTCATTCATACAATAAATGCCATTGCAAAAACCAATCCCAACCACAAAAAACTTCGCTCAAGACCAGACTTATCCATACTGCAAAGAATCCGCTCCCGTGAACTCTGCGCAAAACTCAAAAACTGTCTAGACAATGGAGAAAAGGATCTATACATTAACTACAGAGCTGATTGCATCAAAAGAAAGTCATACAACCCACAACTCTGCATCCAACCCCACCCCATCCAATCCAACATCACTCAAAATTAGGCATGCATGCCCGTAACTACCTCTATTCCAACTATAACTGGCCTTAAATGCAAGCTACTCAGTGCAAGAAGCCTTGTAAATAAAATACCTGAATTTTTCCTCTTACTAAATACCTAACCATACAGCAACGTGCCCGCTCCCGTGTACTCCGCATTGAACTCAAAAACCGTCTAGACAATGGAGAGAAGGACCTGTACATTGACTACCATGCTGACTGTATCAAAAGTAAGCCACGCAACCCAATACTCAGCTTTTACCCTCAACCACAACCCTACCTCAACCGATCCACCATCACCCAAGACTAGGCACGCACGCCCCCAACTACCTCAATTCCAACTACTGCCGGCCTTAAATGCAAACTACTCAATGCAAGAAGCCTCGTGAATAAAATACCTGAATTTCTCATCCTCCTAAATATGGCTAACTTCGACATAATATTTGTCTGTGAAACATGGCTCAACGCATCTCTCCCTGACTCCATTACCACAGTAAGAGACTATCATGTTTACTGATCAGATCGTGAAATCCGTAGAGGAGGTGGTGTTGCTATCTTCTATAAAAAGTCCCTACATCTAAAAAACATCCAAGTTACTCAGGAGCTTTCTATTCCTGAGACCATTGTCTGTGAACTGTCCTTAAATATCACATTTCGGTTCTTACTATGTTACAGAGCCCCTGATTATTGCATCGAACATGCAAACAAGCTAAATACACTACTAACATGAGCAGCATACTGCCCACATGCTTTTATCTTTCTTGGTGACTTCAATCTACCTCATATTAACTGGACCCTAAACAAATGTCCAACTGAACCCACACATGCAACCTTCTACAATGCAGTAACAAATCTGGGACTAGAACAACTAGTAACCAACAACACTAGACTTAACAACTGCCTCAATCTCATCTTCTGCAATAGTTTGAATTCAATTTATGGAATACAAATTAAAGAACCCTTTTCCAACAGTGACCATACAATGATTGACTTTTGTCTCAACATACATCCACACAAAAATAATCCCAACGACGGAATACCCAATTATAACTTCAAAAAAGGCAACTATGATCTTATAAACAACGATCTCTCATCCCTTGATTGGCAATTTCTATTCTCTGGATGCAATACTGTAGAAGACCATTACAACATATTTTTACTTGAAGTCAAAAGAGTCATCAAACTATATGTACCATTAACAACTCCCAAAACCAGAAAAAACAAATTACCCAAAACAATAAGGAAGCTTCAATCCAAAAAGAAATCACTTTGGTGGAAAAACAAATCTGGTCGCGTTGCCATCTTCAAAAGCCGATACAAAAATTTATGCCACCAAATAAAAACTGAATGCACCAATTACCACATTGAACAAGTAGAAAACCTTTGCACCATTTCCACCCGCGCTTTCTACAATTTTGTAAACAACAAACTAAAAGACTCAAGGTCCATCCCACCCCTGAAAGGACCTAATGGTAAAGACCGCAATGATGACACTATTAAAGCCAACATCTTTAACACATTCTTTGGCTCAGTACTTGTAAACAGCAATGGATCATGCCCAGTATTTCCTCGTCAAACCACTGACAACTACAATGATCTAATACATATCGATTTTACAGAAGACAATGTTGAAAAAACACTACGCAATCTAAAACCATCTCTATCTATTGGACTGGATGGACTATGTGCCTACTTTTAAAAAAAGCTACCCACTGCCATAGCCGAACCTCTAAGCATAATCTTTGAAAAATCTTTCAGGTCCAGCTCCTTGCCAAAACTATGGTCACAAGCCACGGTCATCCCCATCTTCAAAAAGGGAGACCCCAGCCTAGTTGAAAATTACAGACCAATCTCCTTATGCTGCGTCACCTGTAAAGTCATGGAATCAATTATTAACCAATCCATTATCCTCCACTTAGAAACAAACAACCTACTCTCTAATAAACAATTTGGTTTTAGGAAAAAACTATTGTGTAATCTACAACTCTTACACTGCAAAAACATATGGACTACACAACTCGATCAGGGCAAAGCAATAGACACAATCTACATAGTTGTGTAAAGCCTTTGATTCAGTGGTACATGACAAACTACTCCTAAAACTAAAATCTTATGGTATCTCTGGACACCTGCATAACTGGATAGAAGCATTCCAGTCAAACAGACAACAAATGGTCAAAATTGGGAGCGTCCTATCAAATTCTGTACCTGTCAACAGTGGTGTCCCCCAAGGCAGTGTTCTAGGACCAACTCTTTTCATACTCTACATAAATGACCTCTGTGATCATATCAAGAGCAACTGCGTTCTCTTAGCTGATGATGTAAAGCTATTCAACACCACAGACAATACTGCTACCCTTCAAAAAGACCTTGACTATGTATCAGAATGGTCAAACAAATGGCAACTTCAAATCTCAACAAATAAATGCTCTGTCCTACACATTGGCAAAAAAAATATCAGAAAATAAAATAGTCAAGACCTTGTTGAGGATCCAAATTCTGTCAAGGACCTTGGAATACTCATCTCTAATGATCTAAGTGCTAGAGCCCATTGTAACTACATAGCCAAAAAGGCGTTAAGAGTTGTTAACCTAATCTTACATAGCTTTTTTTCTGGTAATATTACACTAATAACTAGAGCATACAAAACATTTGCTAGACCAATACTTGAATATAGCTCATCAGTCTGGAACCCACATTACGTATCTGATATTAGCACAGTTGAGAAAGTCCAGAAATATTTAACAAGAAGAGTTCTCCACTCCTCTACTCGTTTCAGAATACCTTATGCCACCAGACTCAAAATTCTAGACCTAGAAAACTTAGAACTATGCCGCCTTCGGTCCGATCTAAATATAGTATATAAAATCATACATTGCAATGTCCTATCAGTCAGTGAATACTTCAGCTTCAACCATAACAACACAAGAGCAAACAATAGATACAAACTCAAGGTTAATTGCACCAAATTTGATTGCAGGAAATACGACTTCAGCAACAGAGTGGTCAATGTCTGGAATACTCTATCTGACTCTGTGGTTTTTTCCCCCAAACCCCAAAAACTTTAGCCTTAGACTGTCTACTATTGACCTCACCCCTTTCCTAAGAGGTCTGTAGGGGGCGTGCATAAGTGCACCAACGTGCCTACCGTCCCTGTCCTATTGTTTCTTTTATATATTTTTATTTTTCTTATATGTATCATGTATTCATAACTATGTTTTTACTTATACCTATTATCTTGTAAGCAATTGACAAATAAATAAAGTAAAATAAAATAAAACTTATTTGTCAATTGGTTTGCTTCTCTGGTTTAACCAAAAAACTGTAAGTCAACTGTGTCTAGTTGAAGAAATTTAGCCCAATACTTCTATTTGTCCACAGTCCCAAAGATACTTTTTCAAGAAACAACTGAGCTTCTTCAGCTCTTGGATGAGAAGCAAAACATCTTCAAAGAAAAACAAGAAAGTAGAAAATCTTTAAAGAAAAACAAGAAACTTGAAAAAGCACCTTTGGGACAACAATGACCTATATGACTGAGAATCTCCATAGAGATTTGCCCTCAGGTCCATTGAAATTAACCTGTACTGTGATATTTTTTTTGAGATGTGATACATTTTTTCATTTTTATGATAAATTGTGCAGTCCTATCACCATCCTAATTATCATCATTCATTAAACTGGCAAGAAAAATGGAGTGAAAAGCAGCATAACATCTATCACTATTTACCAAAAAATTGCAAATTCTCCAAATATTTCTTGTTTCTTTTTTGTTCACCAATTTTTGGCAATATGAGGTATTGTTGTATAGATTCATATTTTTTTTAAGTAAAACGTACATGTGGTCAAATAAGATTTTAATTCAAAAGAAAGCTGATACAGAACCAATATTTCCACCAGAACATTCAAGGGCCTGGGGCATGACTGGCCCTGCAATAATGTGAAAGCGAATGCCATGAAGGTTTGTTTATTTACTTTCATGACTATGAGGCAAAAAGTGTCAAAGACTCCTGATTAGAAGAAAATTGTGCAGTAAACCGATTCTTACACCATGCATCTGGGTGGGAGATCACCTTCATCCCATCCCTGAATGAGAGAAAGATAGGATTTAAAAAACATTCTTAAAATCAGACATATCAACTTTATTAAGAAGGTAAATAATTAACAGTATTATAATTTTCATTGCTCAAAGATGGGACAGGTTTATTAGGGTTAATTCCTGTCTGCTCAACAGAACACTTAAAAGAATTTTTGAACCTGGATTTATTTTTCCTTTCTGTCTCTTTTTTTCCTCTTGCACTGGATCCTTAAACTTTTTCAGCTGCTCTCTAAAATGTTTCATATGCATGTTACAGAAGAAAAACATCATAGTCCATGTAGACACCAAAGCATCAATAAAACCTATAGACAGTATGCATGAACCAACAAAATTAAATTAGCTGTAGCCCCATGTAACCCTTCAAATCTGGGCTTTTGCAGAACAAAACAGAGGAGATTTCTTTCTGTAGGGCCAAATACTAACTCTTTCTCCTTACTCATGTAAACAAAGGAGGCATTCTGAGGTTACTTTTGCAATGTTGAAGTGTTAAGGAGTATTCTTTCATGCTCCATATGAATAATAAAAAGCCCCAGTCTACATGGGAGGAAACCTTGATGTGGTTTCCTCGTATACCAATCGTATCTCAGAACAAAAATTATTCCTTTTTCATAATCCTAAAAGCCATGATCAGCTAGTGAAAAGACCAAAGGAAGTAATTCAAACGACAGATTGTTAAATGGTGGGATGTATTATTACAATTGTGTTCCCCAGAAATATACATCTGATGTTTTTCTACCACTTCTCATTGAATTCAATGAGAGGGGATCTGATATCAAAATGTCTTTCAAAAGCAAAGAGAATTTCAACAAACCATACGCACGAATATATTTATTGACTAGATTTGTAAGGCCACCCAACTCAAACATGGTGACTCCTAAATAACAGAAAATAAATACATTAAATAAATATAAATTCTCACAAGTGTGTGATGTTCTTACCCATCTTTAATTACAAAATAGCTCCTTATCTTTCACTTTACTGTATATTATTAATGTCTTTGGTCTTGCTCTGTCTAATGGTGCTTCAATTAAATCTTAAAGGAAAGCATCAAGAAAGAACTGCTTCCAATAGGCCGGTGTTCCTCAACCTGGACTGGTTTCTGAGGTGTGGACTTCAACTTCCAGAATTCTCCAGCCTGAAGAAGTAGGCTATTTCTGATTGAGAAGTCTGGGCAGACAAGCATGCTTCAGAGCAGTGAAAACATACCTAATAGAAAACAATAATGGCAGCAGCAGCAACAGCATCCTTTGCCTAATTCCAAGAATACCTGTAGTGTAAAACACTAACAAAATCCAAAAGAAACTCTCAAGTGTGTAAGATGTAAAATAGAAACAGACAATAGCTTCTTTCACAATGGAGGTAAATCTTTTGAGAAACTGCAGTGTAGATTTTGGCACAATATGATCATAACCAATGCAACTCATTTTTCAAAGAGAAAGATCTATAGAAGACAATGTTGGTATAACTACAACATATAGCTATGATGGCTGTACACTATCTGCTAGTGAATGTATCAGAGTGAGCGTATTCTAAAATGTTCTGCTTTACTGGTGAAACTTGAAAAATCAGAATATCATGCAAAAGTTCATTTATTTCAGTAATGCAACTTAAAAGGTGAAACTAATATATGAGATAGACTCATTACATGCAAAGCAAGATAATTCAAGCCATGATTTGTCATAATTGAGATGATTATGGCTTACAGCTCATGAAAACTCCAAATCCACAATCTCAGAAAATTAGAATATTGTGAAAAGGTTCAATATTCTAGGCTCAAAGCGTCCCACTCTAATCAGCTAATTAAGCCATAACACCTGCAAAGGGTTCCTGAGCCTTTAAATGGTCTCTCAGTCAGGTTCAGTAGGAAGCACAATCATGGGAAAGACTGCTGACCTGAGAGTTGTGCAGAAAACCATCATTGACACACTCCATAAGGAGGGAAAGCCTCAAAAGGTAATTGCAAAAGAAGTTGGATGTTCCCAAAGTGCTGTGTCAAAGTACATTAATAGAAAGTTATGTGGAAGGGAAAAGCGTGGAAGAAAAAGGTGCATAAACAGCAGGGATGACCGCAGCCTGGAGAGGATTGTCAGGAAAAGGCCATTCAAAAGTGTTGGGGACTTTCACAAGGGGTGGACAGAGGCTGGAGTCAGTGCATCAAGAGCCACCACACACAGACGGATCTTGGACATGGGCTTCAAATGTCGTATTCCTCTTGCCAAGCCGCTCCTGAACAACAAACAACGTCAGAAGCATCTTACCTGGCCTAAAGAAAAACAGAACTGGTCTGTTGTTCAGTGGTCCAAAGTCCTCTTTTCTGATGAGAGCAACTTTTGCATCTCATTTGGAAACCAAGGACCCAGAGTCTGGAAGAAGAATGGAGAGGCACACACTGCAAGATGCTTGAAGTCCAGTGTGAAGTTTCCACAGTCTGTGTTGATTTGGGGAGCCATGTCATCTGCTGGTGTTGGTCCACTGTGCTTCATTAAGTCCAGGGTCAATGCAGCCGTCTACCAGGAGATTTTGGAGCACTTCATGCTTCCTTCCGCAGATGAGCTTTATGACTTCATTTTCCAGCAGGACTTGGCACCTGCCCACACTGCCAAAAGCACCAAAACCTGGTTCAATGACCGTGGGATTACTGTGCTTGATTGGCCAGCAAACTCGCCTGACCTGAACCCCATAGAGAATGTATGGGGCATTGCCAAGAGAAAGATGAGAAAGATTAGACCGAACAATGCAGAAGAGCTGAAGGCCGCTATTGAAGCATCCTGTTCTTCCATACCACCTCAGCAGTGCCACAGGCTGATAGCTTCCATGCCACGCCTCATTGAGGCAGTAATTGCTGCAAAAGGGGCCCAAACCAAGTACTGAGTACATATGCATGCTTATACTTTTCAGAGGTCCGAAAATGTTCTATGTACAATCCTTGTTTTATTGATTGCATGTAATATTCTAATTTTCTGAGATTGTGGATTTGGGGTTTTCATGAGCTGTAAGCCATCATCATCACAATTATGGCACATCACAGCTTGAACTATCTTGCTTTGCATGTAATTGGTCTATCTCATATATTAGGTTCACCTTTTAAGTTGCATTACTGAAATAAACGAACTTTTGCATGATATTCTATTTTTTTGAGTTTCACCTGTAGATGTTAATCCCAGAGCTGAGCAGACAAATAAACCTTCCTCTGCTCTGATGGGACTGAAGCAGTCAGATGTAGAATTTTCCTACCTCAAAATTACTCCCACATGAAAACACCAGCTTTTTAGAATTTTGGGGGTTTCATTTCCATGTTGCTTGTTGCACTAAACTGTCCAACATCTGGTGAACTCTCATAACCAGAGTCCTCCTTTTTTAGCTCAGTCTGCCCCCTTGTGGGTTTGAGCACAAGGATAGACAGGCCTTGCATGCTGGAGGAGTAGATATGAAAAGGTGAACAAACGGTATAAAAATTTACACACTGAAGCAAGAGATGTGAAAAGGTGAATAAATGATATTATATCTCTTAGGCATACATCTCTGTTGCTTATAATTGCTTACAAGATGGATATTTGGCAGGGAATAGTCTGTGGAGGAAAGGAGGTTCAGAAATAAGTGATAATGCATACAAGATAAGCCTCCTCCCATTTTTCCCCTCATGCATGTTACTTGTGTTCAACCTGTTTGTTGTCTTCAAATGCTTTGAAAATGTTTTAACCCCATGTCTTCACTTCACTTGCATTCTGTCTGTGGAGATCAGATTTGCAATTGCCTTTCTCCACTGTTCAGTGACATCACTAGTTGTTAGCTGTTGGTAGGTGTATTTCAAATGTATGATTCTAGGGTTTTTGCATCAGTTATATCTCCTGCTGCAGTGTTTCTCAACCGTGGCAACTTTAATATGGACTTCAACTCCCAGAATTCACCAGCCAGTTTATACATCTTAAAGTTGCTTAGATTGAGAAACAGTTCCATTATGTGCAAAAGGGAAGCTTATGGACTGGGAACCGAACAATGAAAAGGAAATTTATCTGAAGGTCCAGAAAAGATGAAAATACTTTGCAAGTGGATAAAATCTATTTCCCCCTTTTTCCTGCCACTCTTTTTTATCATTGGCATCCAGAATGTTTCATGCTATGTATACACAATTATGCTGTTAACTCCAGTAAACCTACATTTCAAAAACATTACTGCTTATGGCAGAAAACTAGAAGGACTGTGTGCATGATATACTCTGATGTATTTGATTGCCATTACATTTTAGTTTGTCGCATTTAATTCTGGTCTGGACAAGGATTCACACACTAGGTGTCTGACAGGTGTATAACAAAATATAAAGTGTGTATTCATTACTTGTTTTATTCTGTCTGTCTCTCTCTCTCTCACACATCCATATATCCTATAGACAGTGTAACAAACACACCTATTAATTTTTCATTCACAAAAGGACACCATGCAACATACTGAATCCTACATGGTAACAGAGGAATCTGCCTACTGCTTGTGAGAATCAATTTCTGATAGACACAGCTTTTTAAGGAATTAGGTATGTTAACGGTGATGTAGATTTTTGTTCACCACTTTGTTGACCAATCTTTGTTGACATTTTCCTTAACATGCTTTGATTATACTCTGTATTTTAATTATTCTATGGAATCTTTCATCCACTGTATTTAAAAGTCTGATGTTCCAATCCATTCATCCAATATGGATACATTTATTACATAAAGCTGGTTGCTTTAAAAACATGTTTATCTATTGTATTGATGTTATTATTATTTTTTTGGTAAATGACTTTGATGATTTTATGTAAAGGGGGCTTACAAACACTGTTAATGGATATACCTTATATATTTAAAAGAATAATCTAAAAAAAATCATGTTAAAGTCTCAAAATGAATATCTGGAAAGGATTATGCTTGATGCTGAATTTTTTCCTGGGATTGTACAGCAGCTGGATAAATCCCGCTCCCCAAAAGGCACAGCAGTTGCTGACATGAACTCCCTGAAAGACCCCCACACCAAAAAATCACCTTTTTGTGTTAGAAACACAAAATCCTAGGGCTCTGCCCTAGGATTCAGTAGAAGGTAACATGTGCAAACATTCAAACCCAACTGATTTTTAAGGCTGCCCAAACTACCGTGTTCATTGATGTATAAATCAGCCACATGTACTTAAGTGTTCTTATATAAAATACTCAAAATATCTTGAGTATTTTATGTAAGAGATTAGGCTAAAAGCACTTCAATCAAGCAATAAGTCAGCCACTGTGTAGGAATTGTTAATATTATGCCATTATCTATCGACTATCACATAATGGGAGCTGTTTGAAATCACTTGGCAATTATCTACACAAGTAACTGATATATCAAATGTCATAGACTAAATACTGAAGACAAGTATAATTGGGTTCTAAACAGAACAAAACAAATCTGGTTCAAAATAATTGGAGAATATATAGCAGGCTGACAGCATTTGACCTTGGAAATTTTTCCAATGAGAATTTGTTTTTTCAATTTTTTTTAAACAAGCTCTACGTTTAATTCATGTGTACCAATATTTTTTCATGGTGTTTAATGTTCTTTTATAAATCATTTTCTACTTTTTCTGGAAAGATCTTACCAAAACCATGAATCATATATTACTGCTATGAGATAAACTCAAGGGAGACATAAAAAGAAGTTACATTTGCACTGCAACATATTTTTGGAGCAACAACTTTAATGCGGATTTCATCTTTTTACCAAAGCAAACAGCCCTTTGGAAGCTTCTGTCATACATGCAAGATCTCTACTTTATGATAAACTATACGTGGGAGACATGCAAACTTCATGGCAATTTTGTTCCATGACCCACAAATGGGTGTCCATAAAATGAAATGAGCAAGACACGTACAGTTTTGGTTTGACTTTTTTTCTTAATTCAAATGCCAAAATGTCTTCAGCCAGCAGTAGTAGAAAAGTAAGATGCTGATGGCATCAATTCTCAAATGAGGTTAGAAAAACTGCCCAGCATTTTACATTGCACGCATAAGAAACACAGAAATTGGAAGGGAGCTGGGGGGAGGAGGAGGAGGAGGAGGAGGAAGAGGTCATAAGGATTGCTTATTTAAATAGGAAGGCATTGGCAACTCCATTCAAATAAGCGGATGTGAACAGATATACAGTATGAGAGAAAGGCTTATTTTATGTATAAATGACATTAAAGATAGGAAGCACTATCTCCTTCACGTTTAGGTTTAGGTAAGCCTGATAGTTCGGACTAATACCTAAGCTCACCAAATGATTAGCATACTGCAGAAATGGTTGCATGGTAGCTTATAGACAAACAAATGCTCATGAATAGACTTCTTGCCTTTCAGAGTTTACCAGCAGAGCCATCTAGCATCCCTGGAGAATTATTAGGACTGTGTAAGGCAGCCCCACATCCTAAAGCTGGATCAACTCTGATTGCTGGTGCAATCCACTTGGAGGAAGAGCCTTAATAAGGTAAACTGAAGTATTCAGCTTCTATAGTTCCAGATGAAAGTATTAAGATGATCCATTTTGCTTCATCTGTTTCATTTTGGCATAAATTTTATTTCTATCTATCTATCTATCTATCTATCTATCTATCTATCTATCTATCTATCTATCTATCTATCTATCTATCTATCTATCTATCATCTGATTTATTTATTTGATTTATAGGGTTGTCCAACGTAGAAAGTGTGACTCTGGGCAGTGTACTGTAAAAAACAAAACAAACCCCCAAACAATTACATAACATGAAATACATACTCAATCTATAAAATGACAACACGTTAATGAAAAAAGAGCCAAAAGGGGACTCCACTCTATTGGATCTGAAACCAGGGGTGGGATTCTACCAGTTCGCACCTATTCACTAGAACCGGTTGTTAACATTCTAAGCAGTTCAGAGAACCGGTTGTTAGAAGAAATTACTGGCCTAATCCTGTAAGGAAGGCAGGAAGGAAACATTCTGGTGTTGCTTACAGAAACTGCCTCTCTGTTAACCCTTATTACATTCTTGGCAGGACTAGACTTCCTGTCTCAGGAACTTCTCTGGAGTTTTTTTCCCCTCCTTTGCTGGTACTTTGACTTGTGTGGAGTGACCATTCAAAGTTACAGTGGCACTGAAAAAAGTGACTTATGACCATTTTTCATACTTATGACTGTTGCAGCATCCCCACAGTCATGAGAGGCCAGGCGAGGAGATGCGTGCCTCGATGTGAGTGATATTGAGTTAGTCACACCCAGCCAACAACATGACCACCAAGCCATGTCCACCCAGTCACATGACCACCAAACCACGCCCACCAACTAAGCCACGCCCACAGAACCGGTTGTTAAAAAAATTGAATCCTACCCCTTGTCTGAAACCCCGGGGAAAAAGCCAAGTTTTAACAGCTTTCCTAAATATATGGGGCCTCTTGTATATCAGAAAGTAGCCACCAAAAAGGCACACCTCCCAGATCACATAAGATCAAGTTTAAAAGAAGGAAACTGGAGCATACCCTCTCGATGGGAGCACGTTGGACAGGCAGGTGTTCTTGGAAGCAGGTGGTCCCACAAATAATTCAGTCCATTATGCATTTTGTTTTCTGTTTATTCTGCTGAAAATCCTGTTCCAACAGAAATGATTCAAGCAGAACTATTGTTGGAAGAGTGCTAGAAGCTGAACTCCATTCCCTAGTAATCACCTGATGATCTTTTCAAAGGATTCACATGTGAGCATATGGATTATTCGAATGTGAGAGTAGGCAGAAAAGAGAGAGAAGCTGGATCCACACATTATGTAAGCTGAAACTGGTATATGCTGACTGACATTCTATCATATGATTTCACAAACATACAAACTATGCCTGAAGAAAATGAACTTTCTTTGGGGGAGAAAGAGTATAGAAAGAGTGTTTCGCAGAGAAGGGGAAGCACATTGAAATGGGTTAAGGAACTGGCAGAAAGGATCGGAGATGGTGAAGGTAACTGGTGAGAAAAGTTGGACATAATGGCTACTGGAGAAATGGTAGGATAGTAGGTGATGAAAATCACAGAAGAAGGGTTTTATTTAATTAGGTTAACAAAACCAAGCTCGGAAAAACCAATGCTTTTCTATCTTGAAATGTTATATATGAAAAAAATTGGATTGTTTCACAATTCACTGCATCTTATATTTTGTCTGCCCAATTCTGAGATCCCTTTACCTCTGATATCAGATTTATTTAAACTATGGTTTGTTAAACAAGCTGCATATCATATGACTTCAAGATCTTTTCCATGCTTAGAGAAAGCTCTGGTCCTATACCCCAAATTAGGATTTGATGTGGATCAGTTTAGGCTTAGATACAAGGAATAATGGATAGAAATTGAACAAGGAGAGATTTAACCTGGAAATAAGGAGATATTTTCTGATAGTGAGAACAATCAACCAATGGAACAGTTTGCCTTCAGAAGTTGTGGGAGCTTCATCACTTGAGACTTTCAAGAAGAGATTTTAACAGATAACAGATAATCAGAGTTGGGAGGGACCTTGTAGGTCATCTAATCCAACCCCCCCCGCCCAAGTGGGAAACACTACACCATTTCTGACAAATGGCAGTCCAATCTCTTCTTGAAATTGGACTGGCATTTGTCAGAAATCTCCTGCTTGGGCGGCGGGGGGGGCGGGCGGAGGGTTTGGACTAGATGACCTACAAGATCCCTTCCAACTCTGTTAATCTGTTAAAAAAAGAATTGCACCTGTCATTTGATTGACCATTCATCAGTTTAAGAGACCTTTCTGGAGCTTTTCCCAGCCACCTTCAGTTTTTAACACCGTGGATAATTTAACAAATTGTTTGCAAATTTGACAGCTCAGTGCTTATCCGTAATCCAAGATTGTTGTCATTAAATTAAAAAGCACAGTTCCAATGTCAGAACCTTGAGGGAATCCACTTCTTATTTCCTTTCTTTGGGATAATTGCCCATTTATTCCTGCACTTTGCTTTCTGTTTTTTTTTTTAAAAACAACTTAGCATTCACTGAAAGGACAGGTTCTCCTATCTAATGACCACTAAGTTCACTTGAGAGCTTTGCCAAAAAAAGTTTTTGAAATCCAAATACACAATGTCAACAAAACCACATCCTTCCATCTGCTTGCTTTCACACTTGGAAGATTTCTAAAAGGCTGGTAAATTCTACCCTTACAAAATGTATCCTCATTTTCTTTCATCAAGGTTTATTTTTCCATGTGCCTGGTTATTTTTCTTTTATTTCCATTTCTACCAGTTTCCCTGGAACAGATGTTGAGCTGACTGGCATCCAATTTCCTGCATCTCCTCTGGGCCTGTTTTTTTTTTTTAAAAAAAACTGATGTCACATTGGCTACCTTCCAGCGTTCTTGTACTAAGGGCTAAGTTACACAATTTACTAGGAAGTCAACAATTTCATATTTGAAATATTCTTTAAGGATTATTAGAGGGATGATATCACAATCCATAGATGCTTAGTATGTAGTCTCACAAAATAACCTAGGATATTGCCCCTTGTTGCTTCCACCTGGAAGGCACATTTGGAAAGGCTAAGCTAAGTGAATGAATCAAGAGAATAAATAATAAATAAGAATTCTCAATTTGTTATTCAGAATAACAGATAATAACTCTTGAGAATTACTGGTACTATGTTTGCGTGGGGAATCCATGGCTCTTACTGTTTGACTACTACTTCCCATCAGTCCTTGTCTGCATGTGGATGTTCCACCAGACTTGAAATTCTAGAACTAGAAAACCTTGAATTACGCCTGCCTTCGGGTCTGACTTAAGCATGGTATACAAAATCATACACTGCAATGTCCTACCTGTCAATGAATACTTCAGCTTCAACCATAACAACACAAGAGCACACAATAGATACAAACTCAAAGTAAACCGCACCAAACTTGATTGCAGGAAATACGACTTCAGCAATAGAGTGGTCAATGTCTGGAATACTCTACCCGACTCTGTAGTTTCTTCCCCAAACCCCAAAAACTTTAACCTTAGACTGTCTACTATTGACCTCACCCCTTTCCTAAGAGGTCTGTAGGGGGCGTGCATAAGCGCACCAACGTGCCTACCGTCCCTGTCCTATTGTTTCTCTTATTCTTTTATTTTTCTTATATGTAACCATTTCATGTATTCAAAACTATGTATACATTTATACTTATTATCTTGTAAACAATTGGCAAATCAAATAAATAAATAAATAAATAAATAAAATAAATGTTCAGTGAGGAGGAGGATGGATTTTCCCACCAGTAGTAGGGTCCAAATGCCAAAGTTAATCCTTGGCTCAATTTCCATCTTTCAGCCTAAACCATCCTGTAGGGTTATTATGAAAAGAAAATAGGTTTGGGGAAGAATGAACAACACCTTGAGTGACTTAAAAGTATGTTGCTAAGAGTAAGCAAGTAAGTAATTTAAACAAATAATTGCTGCTGAACTGAGAATAAATACGCATTTTAAATCTTTCAGTAGGAAGAAAAGAACTCCAATAGCTAAAGATTATGCTGTGCAACTGTATATTTTTTTCTCTTTCAACAGTGACAATTATTCTCTTTGGCAATAGGGAAACACCAGAACAATTAACTTTAAAGTAAAGGCACCAAAACAGGAATAGAAATATTGGATAGCCACTAGATAGCAGCAAAGAAATGGCATTTTCTGAATCTCTTTACTGACCTTTAGTGGTCATCCATAGTTTTGCAGCTTAGCAACTCTATTACAAAGACCAATATTTTTCATTCTGTTTTCATTCCCATTGATAACAAGCAGCCAGTGTTCTTTAAAGAATAGTAAAAAAAAAAAATCATGTCCTTGGCAACAAAGTAATTATCATTAAAAGGTCATCAAAAATTCCCTAGAGATTTTGTATTGAAGTTAAAATTAATTTATTATTTTTAACTGGTAAAAAATGAGATTGATGTAGCAATTTATATTTTGAAGACATCAGACATCCCAAAGCATTTTAATATTAAAAACTCAGTTGTTAGTGGAGCTAGTATAAATTTATGGCACAGTAAAAGCAACTTCTTTTGAATGTCATGAATACATTAGTTTTATTCAGATATAATTCTGACTTTGAGATGCCACTAAGACATAGCAACAGGGGAAGAGAGTAAAAAGAAAACAGTCTTATAAAGTTCATTATAACCATGAGCATGGTTCCATAAAAACTCTCTTCATTTCTGTCACAGAGTATTGTGGGAAAGACAGCACTCATTCAGCTAGAACTAAGTTCAGAATGTAACCCTGATGGCACTTTCTTTCTTCTCCCCTGCTCCTCCAATATCTAGATCAGGGGTCCCCAAACTTGGCAACTTTAAGACTGGTGGACTTCAATTCCCAGAATTCTGGGAGTTGAAGTCCACCAGTCTTAAAGTTGCCAAGTTTGGAGATCTCTGATCTAGTTGCTTGGTGCCATGGCAAAATAGAATGCCAGGTGAGATGTCATGTTAAGTATCTGGTGTATATAGATTATTTTTAAGTAAAGTAAATACAGGGGCTCAATTCACATCTGGAAGTCTCATTCTAGATTGGCGCCTTGCCCCTATGCTAACTGAAAGAAAAAGGGAGCCACAAGGAATGTTTAATCCAACATATAATTTGTTCCTGATTCTACTAAAAATACAGACTCCAGCCGCGCACAGGAAGTGGTAATCCACAGGCTTCTTGTGGCACCCAGGGCCTTGTTTGCAGCCCATAAGCTTCCTGATGAGTTACAGAAACACATCTGCAAAGTGTTAGGCTTCAGCATGTTTTTAAAAATAAAAACATAAATCAGATATGTTAAACCTCTTCAGTTTGCCCACCTGCAGGGAGATCCATGGATCAAAAAGGGTGGGCTTTCAGTCTCAAAGGTCTTTTAAATGGAGTCCTTCCTCAACACATTTAAAAACTTTTATTTTCACCCACATGGACATTTTTTTAAAAAGGAAAAAATTATATTCCACACTTTAGTGCCATTTCTTTTCTTTTTTGTCTCACTTTTCCTTTAAATTAATATACTTCACTTTTATATAATACTATTATGAAGAGTTATGAATCCTGTTATGAAGACTTTCTAAATAGGTGCTTCCAGCCCTTGGCAAAATCATGCTTTCTCTTCTTTCGAGTGATTCAATCAGGAATACTAAAATCCAAGAATTTTTCATTTACATAATAGAAAAATGAAAAAAATTTCAGGCATTCAACCCAGGCGTTCATTTTCTGCAACAATATTTCTTTACCCTTGAGACTAGCTGCAGTTAAAATTGTTCCCAGCCAGATGCCTTTTGTTGCTTTATTCAACAGGGCTGTCTTGTCATTAAGAAACTGAAGCAACTATCCCAGGGAGCATGTTTCCTAGGGCTGGGCCCTGGGCCCTGCTGGGAACAGGGCCACTATTTTGGAGACAGATCTGCATGTTATTTGCTTCCTTTGCTAGTTTGCAGCTCCAAGGGCAGTAGAAAATGCTATTTATTCTGCAATGTTGAGAACAAGACTAATTCATTTCAATGTGTGAAATGGGAACCAAGTGGTTTTGGCTGTTGGTAGGATGATCAGTAATTCCTCCTCTTATAAACAACTAGCTCTATACCCGTGCTTCGCTACAGAACTATGTGATTGGGCTTAGTTTTTGGGGAGGAAAATAAGGAAAAAAATTGTGCCTCTGCCTACCAGCATCCATTGGTATTCATCTGGCTAGCGTCCTGTCAGTGTGTGAGAGAGTTGGGGGCTGTTTGGAAAGTGAAACAGAATTTGCTGTGTGAGCAAGGAGACAGCCAGGAGCTTGGGCATGGCTTAGCTCAACTGTTCTGTACTAAAGCTGGTTGCTGCTGTGAAACTAAAACTGAAACTCCTCTCCTCTGCTTGTGTTTTGCATTTGGAACAGGTTTCTTTTCAGGTGGGATGAGGGAGTAGAACTCCTTAGCATGAGAGCGTGTTAATAATAATATACGAAATACTAATGCTCTGATGGTCATTTCTAAAAATCCTTTCTTAGTGAGCACCTAGAAGCCAAGAGGAACATACATGCCAAATTTCAAGTTTGTAGGCTTTACGGTTCTGGAGATTTTGTGTGATGCATGAGTGGTATATAGATTAGCACATTGAAGGGTTTATATCTTAAAAAAACAAACCAAGAAAGAATTTCAAGTGAATGATACTTGCTCTAAATATTGCCACAGATGTTAAATTGCCACTCTCCTCTGGCTTAATATTATAACCTTTTTATAAAAAATCCTCCAAACTTCGAAAGGGAGGAGAATAGCAAGAGGACAGGTAGGAAATGATGCTTGGTACATTAATGTATATCATAAATGAGAATTTGAAAGAGAAGGGTTAGGAAAATCAACAACATTGTATTCATCATACAGAATGGATAGAATTTTTTAAAAAGTTCAATTTGGCAATAAGCCCACATCTCTTTGTTTTCTTCTGCATTTGCAAAATCACACACATGGTAAGTGATTTTTTCCCTTTAAAGAGTCACGGGATGAACTCTGTCCAGAGTTGATCTGAATTCCTTGTACCATGTATGAATTGTTTGTTATTTTGCAGGAAAAATAAAATCTTTTTAGAACAAGCTGTCTGTCTCCTCTTAAGGGATAGACAAATATTTTGAGAGGGCAAATGCCAATTTTCCCCAGCTTCAATACTTGGCCAACATTACTAATAGAGGTATTGAACAAACCTGGCACTTTTGTACTGATGACCTTCTTATATCGGTTTCTCCCTTGGCATTTGAATGAAGGCCATTGAACTCTGGAAAAGAATGACACCCAGGAGGAGTGTCACTTGTGTTACTGCCAAGGTTGTTTTCTCTGAAATGGCTCAAGTATGCTTCCGGGAAGTCTCTGAATCTAAAAGGATTTATCCAACATAGATGTGTATCAGAGCCCTCAAAGAAACAATATTACCTAGACCAGAGATCTCCAAACTTGGCAACTTTAAGACTTGTGAACTTCAACTCCTATGCTGGCTGGAGAATTCTGGGAGTTAAAGACATGACCTAGACATATAGGAATCTTTCTTCAGGAGGAGTTAGCAGCATACTAGACATGAGATTCTTTCCTCTATCTGATACTAATATTTTAAATATTATTATTATTTTAAACAGGAAATTGGTGTACTGCATAACAAAGCATCATCTTTCAAGAAATATTCTGGAGTCCACCCTTAGGTTCTTCCTCACTTGCCTCTAACCACTGCTTCTTTCCACCAGGAAATTTCAATTCATCATTAACTGGTCTAGTTTTAAAATAACATTTGGCCTCTTTTCCCTATGCATCCTCCTCCCTGCCACCCCATGGATAGGATTTCACTTGCTTTGCTGATCATTTGATGGCTGATAAAACCAGGGGTTGAGATCTGTCCAACAGCTGCTCTTGGCCAATTTAAGCTACTGCGAGTATGTCCCTTCTCCTCCAGTCACTAGACATTTCACTTTGTAGCCAGTTTGACTTACTAGAGCAAACACTTGCCTTGTAAAGAAGCCTTGGCTCACTGAGTGCCTGATCAGCGTTTTCTATAGCATCTGACCAATCTCATGTGAGATTGGCTTAGCTAAGATAGGCTTAGCACACTTCTGAAGAAGAATCTGAGTTTTAAAGATGGGTTTAAGCAGGTATACCATGCCCTCATAATGGCTTTCACACAACGTTAATTTACATTGGGAAAGACAGAGTTTTTGCCAGATGTCCTTTGATAGTTTGGTCATATGTGCATGTTTCAGGGTTTTTTCCTGCTTCCATTGACAAAGGTTGCAGTTGCAGAGAGCCAATTAGAGGTAGCCAACTTTTATGAATCCAATAGGTACTCGGCTTTTCCTATGGCATACTTAATAAATCTTGAACTACTTAACTATCAAAAGGCCTTTGCTTCTGCTGTCCTTGAAGGCCAATACAGAAAGATTCCCTAAATAGACAATGACCCTGTGAGTTTGGACATGTGAAAAAAACAACACAACATGTATTTCTTCAGTGGCTTTACTGCAGAGATATTCATATTAGCCTCATTTCATTTTCATACATAAATGGTGCACAGGACAATTCTACATCTTCCTGCTGCTCTCAGATAACAACCCTTCTACCACATTTAAATGCCAGGAGCATTTAAAACATCTCAGGACATGACCTGTGACACAAAACAGGTGTCACACGTCATCTTCTGTGACACCAATTTATAATGTGCCTAAACATTATTATAGAATGTTTAGTATTAGATTATATTATTTGTATTAGTTTGCCATGTTTGTTAGGTCCATTTATTGATTCTATCCCCTGCTCTTAGATTTTTTCTGAGTTTTGTTCTCCAATTTTTGTTGTCATTGTTTTTTTTACTTATTAATTCAATTTTATTGTTTTATGTTATATTTTAATTTTTTTTTAAATTCTTGGTACCTCACCCTCTTTATGCTAGCCCTTGATTGTAAAATAGGTTCATTTGTTTTGAAAAAGGCTTTTACACGGCTGCGTTTTTCACTGTTACTATTTTATTATCATTAGGTTATTATATAATAACACAATCTTTATATGTGAAATCTTTGATGGTCTCTGAGCTTGGTTGTTTTCTTTATACAATATTTACTATTATGCTTAATGTTACTATATTATTTTGAGGATTTGTGCAAGACCTTAATTAATCAATGCTTCAATAATATACCTGGTTATTTACCTACATAACATTTTTCTTATTACATTCTTCCTTTGGTAGCGCTAGGAGCCATGGTGATGACGAGTGTCATTTTTTAGTCCTGATCTGTGACCTGTACATCTAACCCAGTTTGAGGGATGGAGTTGCTTTGTATTGTTACTAAACCCAAATAAAGTCTATATATAAAATGCTGCTTGCATTTCTTCTGTTACTATGGGAACAGAGACAGAGTAACCATCTACAATATGTTGGCTTTTGAGCAACAGCAGTCTACAGTTGCCTGGCTCATAGTAAGTGAAAGTTTCCATTTGCATTCCATCATAATTGTTCTTCTAACATCCCTAGGAGAGATCCCCATGCATATTTCTTTTGTTGGTCACAGTAAACAGTCCAGGAAACTCATCAGAGCAATAGTTATGCAACTCCAATGAGAACTTTGAATTGGTATACAAAAGGGTTTGAATATGGGCCATTCTGTGCATGCTTGGGTGATTTGCAAGGTTCAGTGCTCTCCAGGTTAGTAATTATCCAAATCACAATAGCCCATAAGAGAGGAGTGGAGCCATGCCTGGGGATCAGCTTATATGTTATGTTTTCTGTTTTAGCTCATTGCAGGAGAGACTTGAAATAGTCTTGTCCCAATATAAAGATAATCTCATAAGCCTCATGTCAGGGTTCCATGGAAGCTTCTGGTACTAATTTGGCTTCCAAAGCTGACACCTCATTTTCAGGCACAATAATACTGTTTCCTCCTTCACCCTTTCTTAATGCAGATTTTTCCTATCTCTGAAACTTGGATAATAAATAAATAGAAATTTTCTGTTAGGAACCTCTACCAATAGTTGCAAATCTCTTGGCTTCCCATGCCCCGCCCTACAATCATTTGGTGGAATCCCTATTTAGATCTGTAGGGACAAAGGTCTCCTATTTAGTGTTTATGTCTTCTATCATTACTCCAATGATACCTATCTCTCTCAGTGGTGGGATTCAAATTTTTTTTACTACCAGTTCTGTGGGCGTGGCTTGGTGGGCGTGGCAAGGGGAAGGATACTGTGAAATCTCCAGTCAGAGGTGATATTTGCTGGTTCTCCAAACTACTCAAAATTTCTGCTACAGGTTCTCCAGAACTGGTCAGAACCTACTGAATAGCACCTCTGATCTCTCTCCTTTCTTCCACAGTTCCAGATGGTTTGGGAGGATATTGTCCCCACAATCTTGGGGCAGTGGCAGAAGCTATATCTCCATATATGCACTATATGGTCAGTAGGAGGACACGTGAACAGGAAGAAATTTGTCTTAACTACTCCAGGTTGAATTCTACTGAAGTTTGCTAGAGTGGAATTTGGCATGATTCATTTCTATTCTGCATGCAGCACCGCTATGGATTCCAGCCAGTCAGTGTCCTGAAACTCCAAAATCATGTATGAGAGAGTCATCATCCCACCATTTATACCTGAGGACAAAACTTGGACTGTAATGGCAGCAAATTAGTTGGATGCCATCTAGCAATCATTAGGAGGTTTGTAGGCCAGATCTGGTTACCTTATCTTGACTTTTCACAGAAGGTGATCTGATTAACCAGTGGTAACTAGTCACAGAGAACTAAAATCATGCCTATCTGGTAAGAAAAACTTACATTTTAAACCAAATATGAAGGAAGTGATTTATTCTTTGGACATGCAGATCGGAGTCTTTTCCATCCCTCCCCACTTCTTCCAATTCCAGCTACTTCATCATTTTCAGGCAATTTAAAAGTTTTCTTTTTCCAAGAGTAATTCCTGTTTTTCTTTCTGCACTTGAGGTTTTGTGTTTTATTTTGTTTTAGAATGTAGTATTAAAACACTTCATAAAGAAATGCCCATCTCCCTCCTTTCTTTAGCTGAATTCTACACATTTCTACCTCCCCTGAGATTCTTTTCCAAGCAGTAGATTTGACTGAAGTCAACCCTAACACATTTCCACACTCTGCCAAAATGTCATTGCTGGATTTCACTGTTTGTTTTTTTGAACATGCTGACAAACTGGAGAGAACTTCTTGTACAGGATTTCTTATAATTGCTGCTTACCTCCCCAACACAACTTACTCTCTCTCTCTGTCTCTCTCCCTCCCTCCCTCGTTCTCCCTCCCTCCCTCTCTCTCCTTGTGTTCCTTGAGTCTTAAACATCTCATTCGAAGGTTTCAGTGTTGTATTTCCCCAAATTTGTTGTAGGTGACTGCTTCTTTTCTCTCTTTTCTTAAATATTTATTTCAGAAATCCATGCTGCTGATTAAGAATTTTAAATATTTCTCTTCCAAAGGAACTCAGGATGCTAGTGGTTTGAGTTTATTTGTCATGGAGTACTTGACTCTTGACTTGTATTTTGCTGAGCATTTACCAGGCAAGGGTTGAAAGAGAAACATTCCTTCTGTATTTCAGTGAACTTGCTTGGACTGGCTGGTTTTCTGCTGAACATGCCAAGAACATGGGCAGCAGCCTATCTAACAGAGCATTATATTTTGAGGTGAATATAAAGTGGGCCTAGTTGACCAGAGTGATAAGAGTTTCTATGCCAGTGGAATTTGGATAACCTGAAAATGCGAAAACTGAAACCTTAACTGAAAACTGAAGAATACAACACTGAAACCTTCGAATGAAATCTTTAATTTGTTATTATTATACATATTATTGTCCAGGATGGGCAGAGTTAATTATGGGATTATTGTTCCTTCTTGTGTCAAAACAAATTAACTGTTGATTCTGTGACCTGATTCACCAAAAATGAATATTTAGTAGTAAAAGTAGAATTTGCAGACACATTAAATGATAGTGATCATGTAATACTGGAACTGTTGATATTAGGGGAAATGTGAAGCTGAGGTAATCAAAAGAAGACCTTGGATTTTACAAAAAGGAGCTGTAGTGAATTCAAGTCACTAAAAATACACTAAAATGTGTAATTATTTTCTAACCTGGAAAATAGCAAGAGAAGCCAATGTGGCTTCATAGAAAGTTTTGCTTCAATCCAAAAGTAAAATGAAAGAAAAAATAAAACAGAAGAAAGTATTTAAGATGTGGAAAGACAAGTTAACAAGGAAGAATGCATGCAGTGTAAAAAAACAACCTGCACCAGGAGTAGATGAGAATACAGAAGAGAGTTGAAATGATCAGGCTGAATCTCTACCCATTATATTTGGGAATCCAAATATGAGCAAAGAGCCAGATGTCTGAAAAAGGGAAATATTATTCTACCTTCAAAAAGAATGAAAAGAAATACTTGATTACTATAGACTAAACAGTCTGACAGCCATACCTGGGGAAAAGTTGGAGCAGATTAAAAAAAAAACATATTGCTTTCTACAATGCACTGATATCCAAAAATCTACAGAAATTTGAGCAAACTTTACTAAACTAATCTTATTTATGTTTCAAATGGGATATTTATTATTTATATTCCACCTTTGTTATTTTTTACAAATAACTCAAGGTGAGGGACACATCCAACAAACCTTCCTCCTCCTATTTTCCCCACAACAAGAACCCTATGACATGATTTGGGCTGAGAGAGAATGGCTGGCCCAAAGTCACCCAGCTGGCTTTCATGGCCAATTTTCTTAGTTGATTTGGGGAGTGCTGTAGACAGAATGTAAAGTCAATAATTAACAAAACATGATATAGTGCTCTACAATGTACTATTTAGAAAGTTATTTAAATATGGCTAGATGTCTGGCTATCAGCTGCATAAGATAGAAGAGACTAAAAACCAACGTTATAGAGATTAGGACTGTTTTTATTCTAACCACTATAGTAACAGAATTTTGCATGTCTGACTGTACTTTCCCCTCCCTCATCTTATCTTAGTATGAACTAGGCAGGGGTCTGCCTGATATATTTACTCAAATCAGTTTCTTGGAATGAGCTCATCCCCCACCAGTTTTACCCTTGCCTTGACTGTCTTTCAAAGCCATTCCTTAGCCCTCTGTTGTTGATGTTTAGTTGCTAAATCATGTCTGACTTTTTGCAACTCTATGGACCATAGCATACAAGGCCTCCCTCTCCTCCACTGTTTCCCGGAGTTTGCCCAAATTCATATTCATTGCATCAATGACACTATCTAACAATTTCATCTTCTGCCGTTCACTTCTCCTTTTGCCTTCAATCTTTCCCAAAATCAGGGTCTTTCCAAGTGAGTCCTTTTTTCTCATTTGATGGCCAAAATATTTGAGCTTCAGCTTTAGTATCTGTTCTTCCAAAGGACATGCCCTACGTATGCTTATTCGATATATCCTCAGGTGTTTTGAGAAGTACATGAAAGAGGAGTCATTCATGATCGCTCATCAAATTGCAATGAAGTATCATAAATGAGGAGCCAGAGAATTTGGTTCTGCAATAAACAACCTTTACCATGTTTCTTAATTATTTGAATAAAGTAGAGAGATAATATCTTATCAGACTTGCACATAAGGACAACCAGGTAACAGAGATAATTTTAGAAGACAGAAATAAAATCTAAATGACTTTAACAGCATAGAGAAATAGACTCAATGCTCCAGAATTAAATTTAATAAAGACAAATGAAGAATTCTTCCTTTAGAAACCAGAAATAAAATGAACAGATATAGGAAGAGGATACTGAAAAATTATATAAATTTACATATTTTTGCCATTATGCAAGGGGTGCAGAAGTGGAGTGTTTATTAAGTTTCCAAGTGAGTCAAACCTTTTCATGTGTATTCCATTCCATTATATTTCAGGACAAATTAGATTAGTGTGTATGAAATTGTATCCTGATAAACCTGCATTATCACCTGGAAAGCATTTTCTCTTGTATGTTAGGCCCAAGATCAGATGCAAAGGGTAGGATTACTATTTTTTATTTATTTATTATTAGAGTTTATTGGAATATAAAATACAAATCAAAATAAAAATTGCAATAGCAATAGCCTTATATACTGCTTTATAGCACTCTATAGGTCAGTGGTGGCTAACTTTTTTGGGGCTCCTGTGCCCAAAATTGTGCGCACGCTTGCATGCTTGCACTTGCATGCCAGCACCCAGAAAGCAATGTGTCCCCCCCACACCCCTATGCATGTGCACGCAATCCCCACCCACCCACCCCTGCCACCCCCTGACCTGCACTGTGCCTCATAGCTGATTTTCGTCTGGTCTAAGGCCTTTTTCGGCCTCCCAGAGGCTTTAGGAAGGCTTCTGCAAGCTTTGCAGAAACTAGCCCTGTTTCATCACTTCTGGTATTTTAAGAAAAACAGGAAGTGATGAAACTTGGTTAGTTTTCAGCCTGCAAAGCCTGCAGAAGCCTGCAGAAGCCTTCCTCAAGCCTTTGAGAGGCCAAAAATGGTCTCAAACCTGCCGAAAATCAGCTGTGAGGCACGCACATGCGCAATGAGGTAAGTTTGCCTGCAGCTCTGCGTGCCACCTGTGTCACACGTGTCATAGGTTCACCATCACAACTATAGGTGGTCACAGAGTCACTATATCTGGACCTTCATTTTATCAACCTCAGAAGGATGGAAGGCTGAGTCAACTTGGAGCTGGTCCGAACTGAATTCCTGGCTATGGGCAGAGTTAAACTACAATACTACATTCCAACCACTGTACCACCACAGCTCCTATCAGAAAGGAAGGAGGAAAGGAGTGCAATATAAAGGAAAGGGACAAGAAAAGGAAAAGAAAAAGGCATGATTTCTGACTCTTTGATGTTGACTCTTTTTGATGATACAAACCTCAAATTTTTGCTTTATATTTCTGGTAAATATATTTCCATTTCTATGACTACAAAGTGAAACACAAAAACTGTTTGGTAATGATAATAATAAATTCAAAGCTGTGTGACAACACATATACATTTTATTAAGTCTTTTTCAGGAAGTTCACCTAAGTCCTTCAAACCTCAGGCATTTACAGATGACGATCATTTCCCTGACAATATTTTCTCTTCCTCGCCAGCATTCAAATATTGTAAGCAAATAATTATGACCTTGAACTATACTGCAGATTAATTACATGTTGAAAATATTTCTTCTTGAGTAGATAAAATAAACTGAGGGGGAAAAAAACAACTTCCCAAATGAAAACATTATTCATTAATTTGGGGGTGCTGAAGTCTTTGGAAGCAGATATGGATTTCAGAAGAAGAAAACTTCTTGCATGCTTAAGTTGTTAAGCTACTAGACAGAAGGCCCTTGTTTATGCTGGTAGACACTTTTCCTTTCTGCTGTTGATCTTGAATTATTGGCAACAGGGAGCAAAAAAACAATTATTGTCTGGCTCCCAGATGCCTTAAGACCCAAAGACCCAGTTATTCCAGCAGGTCTTGGGATCCTAGGGGGCAGGTGAACGAGTGAGGCAACTCTGCTATTATTTAACATTTCTTTGTCTATTCTTTGTTTTAGCTTGGTTTTTGTACTATTTAATGCATTTGTTTCACTCTTTTAGCTCTGTTGTACGCCTCTCAGAGTCGATTGGTTTGTGAGATGGGCAACTTATGTAAATTAGTTTAATAAATAAATATTCTCAAAAATGGAAAGATTCTTTAATACCCCCAATGGAGGAGTCATCGGTGAAGAAAACAGAACCAGCAGAGATGGCAAAAATAACGTGGACATTTTGTTGAAAAAAAGAGAAAACTACAGTTGTGATTTATGGGTTGGAAGATCAGAAAGGGTAGCTTATGGAAAGAAAGAAATTATGACAAAATCTTAGAGAATAAAATGCAAATACATTCATAACCACAGTGAAAAAGATCAGAAACTGCTTTTTTATCATCTTTTCTTTCTTTTCTTTTCCTTTTTATTCACAATTTTTTGTTTTCTTTGTTTCCCTCCCTATTTTTTTGTATTGTTTTTAGCTTCTCAAAACTTTCTGCAATAAAAATTATATTTAAAAAATGACTGCTTACAAATGTTTCAGAACACTGCAAAAGAAAATAGGTTTTTCAGGATGACACTAAGGAAATATCTTTGACTTTATTAATTCAGCACTCTTTTTTTTGCAATGGTCTATGGTAAATAGTTATAAGAGGCAAATAAATCAGGCATTTTTAAACTGCAGTTTGAAGCTCTAAATCTTTATTCCTCAATTTGAATTGCTGGATGAGGAGGTAATAAACTCAAATGATTATAAGGCTCAGAACAAATAATTCTCATGCATTGTAAAATTAAAGAAAGGACAACTTGATTGACAAATCATTAGAAATGAATTATGTAGTACTATTATTTCAGAGAATTTTGAATCTGGGTATTTATTGTTTCAAGACAGTCTCATTTCATTATTAGTAAAGAATGGCATTTTAAAAGAAGAACAGAGGATTTTATGGTTCAAAATAAAATGCACACATCTATTACAGCAAAACTCAAACTTTTCAGACATGGATCTTTGGAAGAACAATGGATATTTCAAGCGAATTTTTGTGTGGTGTTTGGAACACCTAAACCTAGATAAGTATATCTGGCCAGATCTTCTTTGAAGCTGTTCCCAGGATCAGTGTATTCTGAGCAATGATTAAATGACATACATAGGAAACTGTGTTTTACTAAAATCAGATACTTTGGTGCATTTAATCAATATTGCTGCTATTGATAGCCAGTATATATTGAAAGGTTTCATTCTACCTGATATTGAACCTGCAACTTGGTGATACAAGTGACAAATGTCTGTCTAGGCTTTATACATACTGTATATGTTCACAGTTCTTTATGTAATGGTCCAAACTCATATTCAGGCTTCTTCTCTTATAATATTGATAGAATTGCAGTAGTTAGATGGAAAGAAGGAAATGCTGCACAGGGTTGGCACTTGACAATCTTTTTTGTCTTCATAGTGATCTGAGTCTTCATTGTGCTGCTATGCCACCTCTGCATTATTTTCTGTCTGTTTACTTAGTGTCCATCCATCTATCCATCCATCATCTTTCTGTTGACTTGTTCATCCATCTAGCCATCTCTCATTTGGTGGATATCCAAAATTTTGAAATAAGTTCTGAGATTATATTTTAACTAATTAATTTTAGTGCCTTGAACAAAGTATGTTGAATTAAAGTTTGAATGGGTTTCCTTTCATGTCCAGGGGCCCAAGTGCCCTTTTATCCTCTAAAAAGGCCTTTTCTTTAATAAAACCTATGTGTTGACAGATTCAAGGAAAAACTTCATCAAGCCCAAATAAATACTTTCAAATTGACATTCACAGAATAATGTATTCTTCATTACAGTTTAATTAACCAGAAAGTTCTACTCCTAGTTATATGACCACTCAGTGAATTAGCATACTCACTTTATTCATAAGCAGTAGCACTTTTTATGGTTTATTAACTATGGCAATTGTCCAATAAGACAGTAGTTTACTGTCATTGCAAAATTATATCCATAAAAGATTTGTGAAGTTTAATGTCATTAAGGGATAAAATTGAGGAAATTATCTATTTTACACTGACCTAACAATATATATGAAAGCTTGTTATGGCATTGCCAGGTCAAATTATGCGTGCTTGAGTATGAACATAGTGAAGCAGAATCAAAGTATGATTCTTTAAGCTGTAGCATATGATTCATACTGGTTATTCCAGTCCTGTTTTTACACTTCTACATTTTAATAGTGCAAGTTAAGAGTGACAAACTCTGACTTAAATAAGGCATTTCCAGCTAGTGCTTTTCAAAGTGTACCATTTGACCAGCTGGAATTTTACAGTTAAAATTTCTATTCTGGAATTTGGCACTAATGTTATAGATCTGTTAATAAAAAGTAGCCAAAACAAACAAACAAAAACAAACAAACACACCTCACCCACCCAATCCATCAAACAAAAACAAACAATACAACCACAATCAAACAAGAAACATTAGCCTGGTTTGAAATTAAGGAAATACACAGCATAACAAAAAATTGTTTATGTGAGAAATGTCCTCCTATCTCAGACTGAATTCCGTTATCTAAATGTAAGGTTGGCTCCACATATGAAAACAGGCCAGAAAACCAGACAGGGCCTCTATTAATCACAGCTCTGTCATTCACTATGTATGTGAAAGAGATTGTTTCCTTATACGGGGAATGTTTATAAGAAGTTTTGCCCACCTGAAATACTCCAGAGGGCATGAACCTGGGGAAGGTGGATGATGGCTATATATGTCTTACAATGAAATGTACATGTAAATACCGAGCAATACAGAGAAACTGATTGTGTAAATTGGCTTTTCTGCCAGGTGAACCTTGCATTTCTGGAACAGAAGCACAGCATATGAAATAAAACTCCTGCTGCCGCCTGGTGTTTTAAGAATGAAAAGGCCAAAGAGATATTTACTAGAAAGGTTCAGTCAGTGTGAGATTGTCTACCCTAGTAAATACTCTGAAAAGCAGAGGCAGAGATGTGTATTGATCATTTTTGCATTACCAATCAAAGAGAAGGAAAAAGAAGAAAGTCAGTAGCAAAAAGAGCCAAGGAAGTACAGATGTGCATTAAATGTTGGTTGTGTGTATAGAGGCAGATACAGACATAATTATATCTGCTCTCCAAAGAGAGGAAGATCGTGTCTTTGATTTGTAAGTCCTAAGTCTGCCAGTATTATGGATGACAATTCCAAGGTCTCTTTTCTAATTATGCTTTAATCATTAAACTATCCTTGGAATAGAACAGAGAGTGCTTCAAACAGTTGAGTGGCTGCTTGGTGATCCTCAGATGCAAGGCCTAACAAATTGTGCACAAAAGATCTACTGTTCCTATACTAGGTTTCCCTCAAACAAGTATCCTCAAGAGATATTAGTTTTCAGTTCTGGAATTTATAGTCCAAAATCTATATACAAACAAGAATTGGATAGAATTCAACAGTTGGAGGATGTGGAGAGAAACAGAAGACTGACCAAAGGATCTTGACTTTATCTACTGTATATCAAAGACAGGAAACATATAAAACAACAAAAGAGAGGGGGGGAAAGATACATTTTTCACATATGAGCAAACATACAGAATAAGTGAAGTATGAAGTATCATCTTATGATATAATACTAAGAATGATGTCAGCCTGAGTGATTGTCCCAAAGTAAGCTTACGGGGCTTACCCATACTTTTATCTAGTCCTACTCTAATCTATATAGTAATACTTATACCATATGCTTCTGAAATGACATGTGAAATTAATTAACTTGTTACCTGGCTACATCAGCAGAATGAGTAGGTTTAACTTGTAAACCAAGTTAACTTGAAGGATGTTAACATGAGGCTTATTTAGTGTTATTTTCCTGTAATACCTGGAAGCAGACATAGCTAGAGCAATTTAGTTCATTTTGGGGCTATTGATGTATATGAAAGTCTCCAGACTTCTCCTAAAAGCTCCTTTTCTCTACAATTCATAACTTTCCAGATGCTTGAAACCCAAACCCATCATTTTAAATCATGTCCCAGTCACTGAAAAATTATTTACAAATCATTGTGACCATATCATTTTGATTGTTTCTTGTAAAAATTAGCAACCCTATTTGTCTTTTTCAAAACCTTTGCCCTTTGATTGCCAAAATGCTAGCTAGGATCACATTTTTTTCCTTAGATTTGCTGTTTTCCTTTAGAAATCCAGGAGAACAAATAGAAATGTTTGAAATGTGAGTTACATAACAGTGAGCCACTGCAGTTTCAAAAAACTCTTGTTTTAAGAAAAAAAAAAAACAACTTTTTAAATAGCTATCTTTCCCCATACCTCTACATTAATTAATTATTTTTAAAACCACCCACCAGTCACCTTGTCTCTTGGTAAAAATTATCTCCTAAATGCCCAGACATTTTAAAAATCTTTCTTTTAACTTAAAGGAAAGAACATTCATGATGAACAAAGAGAGTTGGTTGAAGAAGGAATTATTTTGGGGAACATGTAAACAAGCACGATTTAAGAACACCATCATTTTACTCAGGAATAGTTCACACAATGGTAAGTGCCTCTTATCCTCAGTTCAGCAGGCATAGGATTGCAGGCAGATTAGGGATTAGTGAGTTGAGAAACTGACTTGAGTTGACTTGGAATGAGGGACAAAAGTATTAAAGGCTTTATTGGGAGTGATTTCATGGGAAACGAAATAATTTGCCCTCGGTGAAGTTCAAACTCTGCCATTTAATTCTGAATTGGCTTCTCTACATGGAGAGATTAGCGCCCTCTGCTATGCACATTTAATATATACTGGTGTCCCTTTTTACCTCCTTTTTGGAGATACATTATATATCTTCTTTATATACTGCTTTTGCTTGCTTGCCATCAAGTCTTTTGATGGTCCAATTATGTTAAAAGTCTATGGAGATTCTCAGTCATCCAGGTCATGGTTGTAGCTATGCACTTTGGGATGAAAACCCTTCAAATGGTATGGGAGAATGAACAGATTTCCAGAAAAATTGCAGACTACAGGAACCATTTGCACTTCAGTTTGAGGTGAAGACAACACAGACTCAATCCCCAACAGCCTGAGTCTGTCTTCAACAAGGAAGGGATACAGGACAGAAAACATCCTGCAGTCAAAAAGTCTCCACGCTCATTTGACACAGATAAACCTCCAAGTGGCCTCAATGACTCTCCAAAAGAATGCAAATGATCAGCTGTCTGCAAGGAATATCAATTCTTCCATTCCCCACCATCCAGTCCGTACTGAAGAAGCTTCTTGAATGAGAAGCGGAACATCTTCAAAAGAAAAAAAATAAGAAAGTCCAGTTGTCTCTTGAAAAAAAGCACCTTTGGGATATTGTAGGATGTGTCAAATTTTTCAACTTTCAATTTCCAAACATTGGGGTGCTCAAAAGTTGTAACATGCCTTGGGAATTGTAAAGATATTTTGGTTACTTTAATATAATTTAAATGTGCTTTGTATGTAACTACATAAATATCATAACTTTTTAACATTTGGTTTGTTTCATTTGTCCAGTTGTGCTAGTTTTCATCGGTTGACATATTTGAAACTTCTGGAGAAGCCCTCTTATGCTACTTTCCCAACATTTCTGTATTTCTTCCAAAGATGAAAACTCATTTCCTTTTACAATGTGTTCACCATCTGGAGTTCATAGCTGTGAGCGTCAGAGAAGCTAATTGTCTTCAAATGAATGCCTAGGCAGAGGAGCCTGAGTGGGCAAACAATCTCCATACAGACATTTCAACCACAAGTTGACCTGATTCCATGTTTCTTATGCAGCAGACTTTTGTAAGGGATTGGCCTAATGTGGTTTCTTGGCTTCAGGAAAACTTGAAAGGAGAAACACCGGATAGTTTTTATTTACTGGTACCCAGTTACCAGGTCATAAATCAAATCAGTCAGATTGATATAAGTCTGTGGTTCAGGAAGTACAGGAGTTGCCAAAGGTCCAGCATCCTGCAGAAAAAAATACACGAAGAAGCATATACATTTTTCCAAGAAAGAAAACCATATTTACACAATGTTTTTTTCTCTGTAAAAATATAAATTATCAATTTCCACAAAAATAACATTGATCCATAGATATAACATAGTTATTATGATTCTACTGCTAATGCAGGAAAAGTGAATTGTGAGGCACATGCCAACTAACATGAGGCACATGCCAACTAGTTGCTATCCATAGTATCACCCTTGAAAGAATATAGTAGATTATTTGTTTATTTATTTTTATTTATTATTACATTGAGATGCCATCCATATTGCTATCCAGAATAAGCTGGGTAGGTGAAATGCTAAACCAGCACTCTGGTTGATCAAAACAAAGAACAGGAAGCAAGATGTATCTGTGTTTTAAGTTATAGCAATAGCATTTAGACTTATGCAATGCCCTATAACATTTTACAGAACTCTTTGGGTGGTTTACAATGTAAGCATTATTTACATATTGCCATCAACAATCTGAGTCCTCATTTTACCAACCTTGGAAGGATGGAAGGCTGAGTCAACCTTGAGCCCCATCAGGATGGAACTCCAGGCTGTGGCAGAGTTTGCCTGCAATACTATACTTTAACCACCATGGCTCTTACCTGGGGTTCTTGTACAAGCATCATTTATTTAGTATTTTCCTTGAAAGGTTTTTTTTTTTTTTTTTTTTTGCTGTGGGTGATTTAATTGAAAATTTCTGCAGGGTTTCAATCAACAGGATATTTGCTGCAAGTTGAGATATTGTCAAAATGACCAAATGTGCACTAAGATAGAAGCTCCATCCGTAACAAACTTGTGCACAGCTACAAAAGGGGAAGAGTTTAATCCATGAAGTTGCAACATAAATTTCATCATTTTTTCCCTATTGTCCCTCTAGATCATGGCTGTGAGTTAGAAGGAAGTATATATACCTTCCATGTACATTTTCAGATTTCATTCCTTTCTGGGATTCACTCATTTTGCTAGCCATCATGGGCAATCATGTTAATATAAACAATCCAAAAAGGAAATTCTAATTAGAAATTATGTGAATTGATCAACATGAATTCTAATTTGCAAATTTCTACACAAAATGTAGTAATTTTTTGGTGGAAATTAGATGGTCAGTATTAAGGATATACAGATTGATCAACAGGTAAAATGTTGAACAATAACTCAATCAATAGGTGATTTAAAAACCAAATATTTGGAAGACTAAAATGGAAGATCTAGTTTTTGGTACCAACAAATCCAACCTTGGAAAATCCAATAATATGCTCCATACCAATTTAAGATGTAAATTCAGACTGTTATGCAAGAATTAATCCAACTGAAGTCAATGGGACTTTTTTCTAATTAGACTTATGTTGTCAAGTGTTAATTTCAGTGGAAAAGAATGTGCATAGCACCCTAAATTCAAGGATATACATTTCCATAATTTTCTGGATTGGCATATAATAAAAATATGTATCCTTACAAGTATGTATTTCAGACAATGTTTTATGAGCAAAGCGGCGGTTGGGATGTTTCTCAAGTTCAAAGCTATGCAGACCTCTTTTCACTGGTTTGTTTTTCTTCTGAGGCAGCAAATACCACCGCAAGATACTAAAACACCTTAGAAAACAAATACATGTTTAAAAGACAGGATTGTTTTGGCAACTATTTTAAAAAACCCTTTTATACAAAGCAGTTACCATAGAAACTTATGAGAACTCAAAAGTCTTTTAAGGACACGCTGACTGGCATATAATAATTATTTGAAGCTGCTATGGTGTTTTTATGTTCTGAGCATGTTTAACATTCTTGTTAGTTTTGTTCAGGACAAAATCTGCAGAATACTATATCTCCCCCTCTCTTCCTCCCTCCCTCTCTTCCAACACATTCCTTCCCCCTTTTCTAAGCTATCTCATACCTAGTAATTTTTATTTGTTTCAAGATTTGATTGTTCTCATTTTTATGCTAAATGAACAGAGCAGAATAAACTAGAGTCAGAGGTATTACAGGAGGATCTCTGGGCATTTGGACTGGAAGCACTGAAAGGTAATTGTATCACTTACACCACAACATGTGGAAATTTCACATTTCTGCAGGATCTTAAATACAGGTAGACCTCAATTTAGGATTACACTTGAGCCCAACATTTCTATAGATAGGTGAGACAGTTGTTAAGTGAATTGTGCCCCATTTCATTACCTTTCTTGCCACAGTTGTTAAGTGAATTGCTGCAGTTGTTAAATTATTAACATGGTTGTTAAGTGAATCTGGATTTCCCATTGACTTTGCTTGTCAGAAGGTCGCAAAATCTGATCCCACGATCTCGGGACATTGAAACCGTCATAAGCATGAGTTAATAGCTGAGCACCATAGGGATGCCGCAAAGGTCTTAAGTGTGAAAAATGGTCATAAGTCACTGTTTCCAGTGCCATTATAGCTTTGAATGGTCACTAAATGAATTATTGTAAGTCGAGGTCTACCTGTATTAATTATCATTCATGGGCTACTTTAGGTGGGCTTTGCCCTGAAAAATGTATCTAGGTACTTGACATAAACAAATGTATATTGAAATGTTGAAATCACAGGTATCTTCTATTAAACTCACAACCTATGGCCATGATCTGGCAAATGGTGAACATGTTTAGGTCCCATTCATGGAAGGAAAGAATATATATATGTGTGTGTGTGTGTGTGTGTGTGTTTTCTTAAGTTTTCACGGGTATTTATATGTAAGGTATTCAGCTTTGTTCGGGTATTTTCCCACGTCATTATAGTTGTTCTTTTAAAGTTGTAGCGACGTTTTGGCAGAATCTCATCTGCCATCATCAGGCTTGTGCATTGGGTTCATCTGTGTGTCAGGCTTTGCAGCCGTTTCTGTTTTAAATGCACAAGCCTGATGATGGCAGATGAGATTCTGCCAAAACGTTGCTACAACTTTAAAAGCACAACTATAATGACATTGGAAAATACCCGAACAAAGCTGAATACCATACATACATACATACATACATACATACATACATACATACATACATACATACTGTTATGTATGAGGCATGGGCGTAGAAACGGAGACGAAACTGCTTCTTGTGAACTTCAGCTCTTTATTTAAAGCATGATAATAGAGACAAAAAACCCCCGGATAGCGGCCGCCCTTTTATAGAGTGAACTGCTATCCGGATGACCAATGGATGTTGTTATAGGGTTTGAACCTCGTCCAATGGGACTCAGCCCGCCAACAGCCAGTCAGATTGCTCGGAATTAACCAATCATAACTTGCCATTATAAGGGCCAATAGGAAGTGCAGGATTACGATCCTGCTATGCAAATGAATCTTTATTAATTACATTTCTTTAGTTCACAACACCCCTCCTCCCTGGGTTCTGTTTGACGGCCGTGGTGACGTAATCTCGCAGGTATGCAGGTTGTTTTACCTGCCTAGTTGATTTCCGCTGTTCCACCGGTTTTTGTTTAAAGTTCGGTTCTGGTGGAACGCAAGGCTCGTTTCCGCCCGAGGTTGCTTCTGCGATACTATCAGAGTCCCTTAAGCCCATTCCTGGATCGGGCGGGCCTGTTTCCGCTATGGTGTTCCTCTGCGGGGAGGATGGCCCCAATCCCGGACTTTCTTCAGGTGGCGCGAGCACTCGGTTTAGTGGCCGTCTGTCCTCGATTACGTCGTCATCTATGCGGTCTTCGTTCCCCTTGGTATTCCCTCCCCCCTGAGTTTGGAAGTCCTGGGGGTCGCGGATATTTGGTTGTAAACAAGATCGAAGTTGGTCTATGTGGCGTTTCCATATCTTGCCGTCTGTCGTCTTAAGGCGGTAAGATCTAGGGCCAGTGAGGTAGACTACGGTGGCAGGGACCCACAACGGTTCGCCGGAAAGGTTTTTAGCATAGACCAAGTCGCCTACCTTGAATTGGCGATACGTTCCGCTGGATCCGCAAGGTTTCTCTGGCGCATAAGATGGGTGTAATCGGTTGAGGTGGGAGCGAAGCTTCCGCCCCATTAAAAGTTCGGCTGGAGTCTTGTTGGTGACACTGTGGGGGGTAATGTGTTGTAGTAAGAGTATTTTGTTCAATCTAGCGTCGATGTCCCCCGGATCCATTTTTTGGAGTGTCCTTTTAAGGAATTGGACCATCCGTTCCGCTCTACCGTTTGCCGCAGGGTGAGCCGGCGAAGTTAAGGCATGGCGGATGCCTCGGTCCGCCAAGTATTGTTCGAAAGTGAGAGCAGTAAATTGGGGTCCGTTGTCGGAAACTAGAACGTCCGGGAAACCGTGTGTTGCGAATAATCTATCTAGTTTTTTAATAACGGAGTCAGTAGTCGTGCTTTTCATCTTGTGGATTTCAAGCCAGTTAGAGTAAGCATCCACGGTTAGGAGAAAAGTGTCCCTTCGTAGGTCCCGCGAAATGAATGTGGATGCGGGACCACGGGCCTCGAGGCGTTTCCCATTCAGTGGGGGTTGCTCTCGGTGGGGCGTTGCTGACCTCTTGGCAGTTTCTACATGTGGTTACCCAGGCCTCAATTTGTTTATCGATGCCTGGCCACCACGCGTAGCTTCGAGCAAGAGCCTTCATGCAGACGATGCCCGGATGTCCTTCGTGGAGGGTTTGCAACATGAGTCGCTGTAGTCTCTCTGGCACGATGACTCTATCTCCCCATAGGAAGCAGCCCTTCTGGGAGAATAGTTCCGTTTGGCAGTTTTTGAACGGTGCAAAAGTGGCGTGAGTTTCTTCGACTGGCCAGCCGCGTTCGACCCAACTGAGAACTTTTGCAAGGATAGCATCCCGTTTTGTGTCGGCGGCGATGTCCCTTGCCGTTAGTGGCAGCGAGTTGAGGGTTTCAATTTGCAGCGTATTGAGGGTCGGAGCTGGGTCGCTGACGGTTTCCGGAAGTGGGGAACGGCTCAAAGCGTCAGCGTGGGGAATGGCTTTCCCTGGGCGATGCTGTAATATGTAGTTGTAGGCTGCTAGGAATTCTGACCAGCGAGTCATTCTAGGTGATAATATATGCGGCGTTGGTTTATCACCTGCTAAAATGCCAAGTAAAGGCTTGTGGTCTGTGACTAGAGTAACGGGCCGCCCGTAGACATATTTGTGAAATCGTTTCACGGCCGATACAATAGCAAGAGCCTCTTTGTCAAGTTGGCTATAGTTTCGTTCAGCGGGAAAAGTAAGCAATAGGAGCCTCATTCCCGTTTAGTAACACGTGGCTCAAAATGGCTCCAACCCCAAATGGTGATGCGTTGGATGTAATGTTTAATGGCAAAGTCTCGTTGTACTGCATTAGCACAGCGTCGGAGGTTAATAAGTCTTTCACCTTTCTGAAAGAGCGCTCCTCTTTGTGACCCCAAACCCAAATAGCTTTCTTGTCGAGAAGTCGATGTAAGGGTTCGGCTACTGTTGCCTTGTGAGGCAAGAAGATGTTATAAAAATTGATGAATCCCAAGAAGGCCTGGAGATCAGCCTTATTTTTAGGTCTTGGTGCGTTTTTAATTGCTTTGAGTTTTGTCTCGGTGGGGTGGATTCCTTGTTTATCGAGGAGATACCCAAGAAACTCCACCCGCTCAGTACACAGTTGACACTTATTTTTTTTCACCTTGAGGCCGGCATCTTTGAATCTATGTAGAACTAGTTTGAGACGCTGTTCGAGCTCTTCTTTATTAGGGGCCGCAATTAAAATGTCATCAAAATACGGCACAACCCCCTTTATGCCTTGCAAAAGTCTTTCCATTAGACTCTGAAATATCCCGGGAGCTACACTCACTCCGAACTGGAGTCTGTTGCATTTAAAGGCACCTCGGTGTGTAACGATAGTCTGTGCCTCTGCAGTTTCCGTATCAACGGGTAGTTGTTGATACGCTTGCGCTAAGTCTAACTTTGCGAAGATCTTCCCGCCCCCCAGGGAGTGGAGAAGATGTTGAACCACCGGCACCAGATAAGCACTCTGTTGGAGTGCGTGGTTCAGGGTGGCGCGGTAGTCTCCACAAATTCTGATCGACCCATCCGGTTTGATGGGGGTTACGATTGGGGTCTCCCATCGGGCATGGTCAATAGGCTCCAACACCCCTTGGGCTATTAACTTATCAAGTTGCTCGTCGATCTTGGGTTTAAGGGCGAATGGTACCCGACGAGGCTTAAGGCGGATAGGGGCTACTTCTGGATTGAGGTTAAATGATATAGGGGTCCCTTTGTACTTGCCTAAATTGTCCGAAAAGACATCCTGGAATTCCTGGACGATGCCTTCTTCCCAGTCGTTGCTCTCGGCATGGTGAATGCCGGCTAATTCAATCCCTAGTGGGGCGAACCATTGTAGGCCTAGCAAACTGGGCCGGTTGCCGTCGACAACAGTCAATGGGAGTGCTGCACTATGATTTTTGAAAGTTACTCGGACTTGAGTCAAGCCAGCGACTGGAATCGTGTTCCCCTGGTAATCCCTGAGGACGATCCTCTGGATGCTGAGGTCCTGATGGCGGATGGTCGGGATGAGTTGTTTGAGGGTCTTCCAGGAGACCATCGAGAGGGACGATCCCGAATCGACTTCCATTTGGCAAGGTTGGTTTTCTATGGCGACTCTCACTCGGATTTTCTGAGCGTCTAGTAGCGAAGCGTGGCCGATGGTTGTCGTTTGGTGTGCCTCTTCCCATTTTGCTTGAAGAGCCAGTGCTCTGTTTCTGTAGGAGTGGTTGTTTTCTTGGTTACCCAAGCGATGCCGGTTTACAAGAACGTTTCTTGCGGGTTGTCGGAGGGTGTTCTCCCTTCGGCTTGGGTTGGACTCTCTCTTGCTTCTGCAGGCCCGTGCGATGTGGCCTCTCTTCCCACAGGCGTGGCAGAGTGCGTAGCGGAATTTGCAGTTGCTTCTCTTATGGTTGGCTCCACAATTTTGGCAGAGTGCGTAGCGGAATTTGCATTTGTGCGGAGTCCTTAGAATTCGTGGACTCTGATTGTCCCGAATCCTGATGACTTCTTCATCACTCTTCGGTTTGCGATTCTTTCTTGCCGGAAACTTCTCTAAACCTGGTGAAGTGTCACGGGCGAGTTGACGAGGCGGTGCGTGGTTGTGGTGCCTTCGAGCAGCCGACTTCCTGGTTTCTTCTGCTGCAGTAGCATAGGTGATGGCTTTTGGAAAGCTGGCGTTGTCTTTCTCCATAGGCCTTCTATGCCCGTGTCGTGCATCTAATCCCGGAACTGGGCAGCTATGGCTTTTCTGTTGTTCCCTCTGGTAACACTCGCATCTTCGGGCCAGTGTTGATGCTGTGGATGCATAATGAGCCTGAAGGAGGGGTGCGAGGGTGTCCCAACCCATTTCTGTTACTTCAGCCAGTTTTGCAATTGCTATAGCCACCCGGAATACGGCAGGCCCACAGTACGTCAAAAACACCACTCTTTTCTTGCTGGTGGACACGTCCTCTAAATTGTTGGTTTCCAAGAATATCTGGAAACATTCCATATACGACTCCCAGTCTTCTTTGTCTGGGTCAAAAGGAGCGGGTGGTAGGAAGTGCAGGATTACGATCCTGCTATGCAAATGAATCTTTATTAATTACATTTCTTTAGTTCACAACACATACATACATACATACACACACACACACACACACACAATTATGCCTGAATTGTGCCTCGCAGTTTGAACTTACCCTCTGCTGTATTTTTTTGCTCCCTCTTTTTTTCTATGACTTAGAAAAGGAGTAGAGTGAGAAAGGGAAGAATTTAAAAGAAATGCTTCTACAGACTTGCCAATACACCATTCAATATACAAGGTGTCCTAGGCGCTTTCATCTTATTTTTATTTGTATTAAACCTTTAAAATGCCCCACAAAACCTCAGAAGAACACTGCTTGTGCTTGTAAAAGTATTTTCCACACGTCCTTATGAAATCTGCTTTCTGTCCCAGCCAAAGAGTGAGCAAACAAGAACAAAGCTTGCTTACTTTTAAAATTGGTTTTTATTTTTGTGGCTCAGCAAGTTGTACAAATCCAGCACTTTTCATTATGTAACGTATAGTCTGAATCTAAAAAAAAAAAAAAAAAGGTTAACTCAATAACTGAGTTAAGGCCACAGTAATTTTGTGTCTTGCAGTTGCTGATAAACTTTCAAAACATTCAAATTCAACTATCAAATAATTAACATGAAAGGCTTGAAAAAAAAATATTTGAAGCCTTCTCCTAATAGAAGGTGAAACCTCAGTTCCAGTGTCAAGCTGTTGTACTGTATAGGTTTCCCCATAAAAAAGCAGACTTAGAGGCTTGTTCTGCATATAAGCAAGGGGTTTACAGGGGTTAAGGAGAGTCCCTAGCTAAGATTCTGTATGGTTCAGAGAACCCCCAAATCCTACTCCTGGCTAGCCCCGCCCACCCTGCTCCTCAACTCCCAGGAGTCCCCACACGGCCCATTTTGGATGCAGATAAGTGCAGGGTGCACGTGGAGGCTCAGGGACGGCGAAAAACAAGCCTTCTGGAAGTTCAGGAAGGCCAGAAATGGGCTCATTTCCATTTTCCAGACAGCCTCTGGAATCCTGGGAGGCCATTTTTGCACTCCCGGAGGCTCAAGGAAAGCCTCTGGAGCCCGGGGAGGACAAAAATGCCCCCCCCTGTGGTGCAGGAGGCCGACTAGGCCACGCCCACCATGGCCACATCCACCCAGCAACTGGGCAGAGAACCCCTTGAAAAAATTTTGAAGCTCACCCCTGCATGGGAGTATTTCTAGAATATTCTTTGTTAAAGACCTAAGAGCATGGAATGGAGTATATTCCACTGTAATCCAGAATAAAGCTATATAACATTCTCAGCTAATATATATACCCTGGGACTTTCTAACATATGGCTACCCTTGAACCCTTTTCTCCCTCCTGCAGGGCTGTTCAGGACTGTGCAGTCTCACCTTCTCTCTGGAATAAACTACCTTCTTCTTGGAAAGCTGTGGTGCTATTGCCAATGTTTTCCCCTCCATTCCTTTTTTCAGCTGCACATTCCCTCATGCCACCTGTGTTTTAGATCTCTGTCCCTCCTGGTTGATTGAGGTCTCCCAAATATGGTAGGCTCTTAAGTCTATAAGAGATCTTTGGAAACAATAAGTTTGAAAAGTCACCTTCTGAGTTTATCTTCACTATTGAGCTAAAGGAAAATTAACCATAAATTTAAGAATTTATAGAATTGGAAAGTAATGATAAAAACTAAAACAGACTTTAAGTTAAGTTAAACAAATTAAGGGTCCAGACAAATGTGAGACTTTCATTATAAGATTTGGGAAATAATTATGTAAAACAGTTTTTTGTGGGAACCAAATTGTTTTTTTTTTTTATTTTAAGATATACTGTATCAGAGATTTGAGACTTTATGTTTTCAGAAATTGGACGCTACTGGGGATAAACATTCCAGGCAGCAAAGGAGAAAAAAAAAGTAAACTTGCTTTTGGTTTTTGGTTAGTATGAAGATTTAAAAAAACAAAACAAAAAACCAACAACCACAAAATGTTGTAACATTATAATAATCCAAGTGATTTTTGAAAAATAGGGTCAGAAGTTACCAGCTACAATGTTAGAACATGAGGTATATGTTTCTATGGATAGACTTATGTCCAAATTATGTTAACGAAGGAATGACAGATGTGAAACAAATTTTCTCTAATGTAAAAAGATTAGAACAGGAACTACTGGATAATAAAAGATCAGACAGAGAAAGGCAGCTAAAGTGAAACAAATGACACTCAAGAGAAGGACTACAGGACTTAGAAAGAAGTTGGTTAAAGCTTTAAAAATCAAAATGGAAGTAAAAATGATAAACCAAGAGAATAAAGAATTAAGTTTCTTATACTTGTGATGAAGTTTGGAATTTCTTTCTTTCTTTCTTTCTTTCTTTCTTTCTTTCTTTCTTTCTTTCTTTCTTTCTTTCTTTCTTTCTTTCTTTCTTTCTTTCTTTCTTTCTTTCTTTCTTTCTTTCTTTCCTTCCTTCCTTCCTTCCTTCCTTCCTTCCTTCCTCCTTCCTTCCTTCCTTCCTTCTTCCCACCCTTCCTCCCTCCCTCCCTCCCTCCCTCCCTTTCTTTCTTCCTCTCTCCCTTCTCTTTCTCTCTTTGAGTTTAATTTGTATTTGCTTTAACTACTGTAGTTAAAATCTTTAATGAAAATTATTAAAAAAACAGCAACTGGATAGTAGAAAGTGCCATAGGTCTCCTCTGTTGTAATTTATTGTAGTTCTCCTTAAATGATAGCTGTTTCTCTCAATATAATAAACAAGCTTCTTTGAAGTGGGCGAATTAAGAAAACAGCTATGCAAACCTCTTTTGATGATGCGTTCCCTTCTTTTTGGTGATATGTATGGGATCACTGTACTTGGATGAAACACTGTACAACTTTTTTTTCTTGAAATATGGATGGAATGGTGTTTTACATTCTTTTGTTTAAAAAGTACAAAAATATTCCAATCAGTCTGCCAAAAAGAATATTATGTCTTTATTACTGCAAATGATAATCTCTCTTGCAAGATAGTTGGGATTTATATATTTTGTATTCTGTTGGCACTGCTGCATGTTGAATTACAGAAGAAAGTGAAGTCAGAAGTTTAGAGTAAAATAGAAAATTATGACTGACAATGAAAGTACAATTTTTTGCTTGGTATCCAGCCAGGAACTTGAAACATTATTGTAGTGATAAGTACATAGCACAGAACCCATACTCCAAACCAGGGAAAACAATTACGGATGCCTCAGAAATATTATCTTCAACTATCCCATGCAATTGTAGCAGCGTATACAGTATATTATACTATTGGGTTTGACATGATACACATTATATATATTGATATTAGAATGGAAGCAATTGTCCTTCTTTTTTCAACCTGTGAAAGCATAGAACTGGCTGTTAGTGATAAAATGGGCATGACCAATCATGGACTCAAATCTACTCAGAAGTAAATTGGGGTCCCTTGCTCCCAATGTGGTAAATGGAGCAACCTTACTGTTGGCACAATAGCTGTGCCAATTCAGGAGCTGGTAGAATGGAGAGATTTAGCAAGTCCATTGATTGCTCTATGGGAAGGCAGTTTGGCTCCTTGACTGGATTTGAGGTTGTATCTATCAATACCCTGAAATAGATTTATGTTCTAAGATATTTTGATAAATGGCTGAACATGTTGCTGTTTTCAGTGGATAGCTGAGGACAAAACTAAGTTTGATATTAGTTGCAAAATTGCAATGATTGTGTGTAATTTTTAAAATGTGGTTTTATTTATTAAAATTTACTACTAGCCACCCAATTGACTCTCAGTGACTCTAGGTGGTATAAGTGGTCAATAAAGTAGGAAGTATTAGATTTGATCCCTCAGTGCCATGGTTCTATTGCTGATCAGAGGGAAACTTGCAGCACAACTGAATTTTAAAAACTTGTGTCAGCTTTCATTTAACCGTACTGAAGTGATTCAAATAAACATTTTCACCAAGAAATCCTGCAGTTAATTTATATATATATAATGCCCATAGGATCTCATATGGTTTTGGAATGTGACCTTAAACTGATGGAAATTGCTCTTGTCTTATTTAGGCTATGGAGGGGACACTGTGGCTATGTGAATAAAGCAAGTTTCTATATTTATATCTCTCCACATGGCTATAAAGAGGCCACCAATGATTTAGCTCTAAAATGAAATAAACTAAACTTTTGCAATTTGACAGCACATATTATAATACTTTGGAATGTGTATATTGTGTATATATGTGATATTAGATCATAATCAAATCTGTTCAGGACTTGTTCTTTCTATTTTCGTCATTCAGTATAAAATTCAGTAACTATTCAGCTCTGTTGATAAGTTACCACTTAAGAGAATCTATAACAATTAATGCATGGGTTCAATTCCTTTCATTTAAAAAGCACCCCTCTTTGTTACTTTAAAATAAACCTGACAGCTTACTTTAACACCTTCCTGTAATGCTTGGTTGTAATGCTGAAATATGTAATGGTTTGGCCTATATAAAACAGGATTAATTGCTGTGCTTTGAGGATGAAAGTAATCAGACATCTTAATTGTGACCTGCAAGTTTAGGACACAAACAAAAGCTCTCATTGTGAACCTGCCAATTAATGCACCAGCCATTCAGGGAAAGAGATGAGCCTGTGGCTTTTCTCAGGTTAGCTGAGGTCATATCTTCAGTTAACGCACAGGTTCTTAAAGAATGTTAAAATCCTTGCCAACCCTCAACTTTCTATTAATGGGTCTCTAACAACCCTATGCTGGGAACAATGTTTACCAAGAAACATTTGGAATCTGTATATACTATTGGAGAGACATAAGAAGATTTTGAAACTTTTCCACTAAGAAGTTAATTAAAGGATTGTATTGAAATACTCCATGGACCAATTTCAAAGTAAAAAAATAACAACTTTGTTGCCAGTGAAAAATGACCACAGGAACTGGGGCACAACAGAATCTGGAGATCCATAATACTTCTGCAAGAAAACCACTTTTGATTCTAACTGCCACACTCTCTTAAATTCCCATACTTATGATTCCTCTTTGTTTTGGAGGTAATACCCCTCCCTCCAAATTAAAGGGGTACTAGATAAGGAAGGAGAAGAAAGTGACTGCCTTCTGCTGTTTGTTGGTCAGCCGGCATTATAAAAATAGGATATTGTGGACAGACCAAAAAGGAGAATGAGTGTTGCAGCTTACGTGCTCTATTCATAACTTCCACTGGAAAAAGAGTTCCAGATACTTAAAGGTGTATAGATTTCAATGAGGAATTATTATGTGTACCAATATGCAGGCAACATGGGTTGATTGCAAGACCTCAAACTTTAGCTTAGAAATAAATAGCTACCCCTGTCTATTTTATTATCTAATAAATGGGGATTAAGCATAATGAAGTATAATCATGCTTGATTAGTGGTTTAAGTTAGTGGTCATGGCAACAATATAATCTTGGGCATTTAGCAATGTTATTTAATGTTAGCTATAGTTTTGCAGGCAAAGTCGGAAAGTAACCACTAACGATTGTCAACAAGACCTAATAGCTCAACTGTAAGTCCTATTTTTCACTCAAATAGTTTTTCCAGCTGCAAATGACCTCTGAAAAGTTAGAAAACTGCTCCCTATCAATATGTTTACAGTATTGGGACAGATGGATCACTAGATTGATTCACTATTAATCTAGGTGGTAATTTTAACTTTTCAGATTAAAGGTGAAATAGATTGCATAGATAAAATATGGGAAACCATAACTTATTTTTTTTTATTAATTTGCCTCTAGAATGCATATTCCCCTGATTAATATATCAGAACAATGAATTAGGCAGTTACTAAAAATCATTGTCAAACAATGGTAGGATTAGAAAACATGAATTTTACCTGTTAATTATGAATAGATCCCCCCAAACTATGCTGCAACTTTAACAGCAACAATAATAACAGCAAAAGTGAATTATCCGTGACTTTTTAAAAATGCTGACGTTTTACTGTTTTTATTGACAAGTAAAGTAGAAATGATTCAAATATTGTAGATTTTTAACAATTGCTTGTATGGCAAGGTTTGGCATCCATATGAAAAACCAGGCATTAAAACTCAAAATACAATCTTTGGATTGGCTAAGCTAGAAACAAAATATGTTTTATTTCATTGCAAGTCAAAAGGAATGGATCATTACAACAAATAATTGGTCAGATGCAGCCAAAGCTTGCATGCTGGCTGCTGCCTATTTGTTAGACTCTGTCAGATCCTGGTTGCCACTCTATCAAAGCTCTAAGACAACTGTCCCCAGCCTTTGAGACTTGGCGGCCCTGCTGGAGGGCACATAGGGGAAGCTGCGTGTGCATATGCTCGGTCTAGCCAGCCACTCGTGTGGCTCAAATCTGAATAGGCCACGGCTTGGTAGTGGGCTGTGGCCCGAGGGTTGGAGACCCTGCTTTAAGATACTGTCCAAATTTATAGCTACTATATGTTTGGACCATCAGATATCATTTGTAGGCAAATAGCAGTTAAATATTTTATGCTATATATCAGTACCGATTGCTACACAATGTCAGTTAGGATACATTGTTCTGTTGAATGGTTAATACTGAAGAACTGTCTAATTTTAACTACCATTGCAGAATCTATGGCTCCCTGATGCTTATGATGAACACCAAATGTCCATCAAATGAATTCGGTACAAAGGATTTTTGGGGTGTCCCAAAGGTGCTTTTTTTCCCCAAGAGGCAACTGGACTTTCCTGTTGTTTTTAAAAATTTTCGCTTCTCATCCAAGAAGCTTCTTCAGCTCTGACTGGATGGTGGGGAATGGAAGGATTAATATTCCTTGCAGACAGCTGGTCATTTGCATCCTTTTTGAGAGTCATTGAGGCCACCTGGAGGTTTATCTGTGTTGTCAGGGTCACCTGAGTACCGCAAATAGGTGTGGAACCTTCTTGGAACTATTGAAAGGACTGCATTGTAGATTGGAGATAGATGGCCTCTTTGACCCCACTTTCAAATCAACAGTCCTCTCTGTCCAAATTATGGACTTTACACTCTTCAAAAGAGCGGCCTTTGTTCTTTTAAATGCAGGTGGACTGCTGAATCGAGTCCTGATGGATTTGTTCTCCTATGTTTTTCCCCTATTTTTTGAGGGTGGTGAGCTAATTTGTTTAAATGTTGTTGCAAAGATAAATGTGATGTTTTGCAAAGTAAGTAGATAGCAACCTGCCACTTCCCGCTTGTTTTTCCAAACCAAAGGTTCTTTTCCACCTGGCATCTCCAAAGCTGGTATTTCAGAACAGAAGAGGCAAATGTCTTTGGCAGCACTTTGACGCTGTTGCTAAGCATCAGGTGTCAGAATGCAGCCACTGAGAAGGGTGTGTCAGTTATCTGCACAAGGTTCTATGCCCTTTGTACTCTGAGAACTGTGACCTTTGTATCAGTTTGTATTTAATTGATTGGGGATAATGGAGGGACAGAAGGAAGAATTTGGTGCTTTGTTGCGTCTTAAAGATTACTTTGCTGACTTTGAATGAATCTAAGCCTGAAAGGTTCAGATATACAACTTGTCTCTTCATAGTGCATTGGTTTTGAAACAAAGAGGCTGCAAAATGAAACCTCAGTGGAATGTTCTTGGATAAATGTTTGCTTCATTTCTAATGTTTTCATGCCATGGTGATGTGATAATTGCCTAGGAGAATAGATTCTGCTGGCTGTCTTCTTAAAAGAGCGTTAGTTTATCTCAGGGGAAAAATAATAATAAATGGAGCTGCAGGAATCCTTCTTTTCATCTCCTTCTTTATTCTCCTCTGGTCTCCTTGCCTCATGTGTTTGGTCAAGGAAGATCAGCAGTCCTGGAATAAAAAACTCCTCCTTGGTGTGGCTTTATAAGGTGACACAAAAGAAATCAGTTTTGTATTCCAACTCCAAGGGTACTTATGGACTTCGATTTTCACTGGAGGCAATTGATATATGATTATTTCTGCCCTACATATACAACTTACAACAGTTAATTTGGTATCTGTTTGAAGTTACAATGGCAATGAAAAATGTGGCTTATGACCATTTTTCATACTTATGACCATGGGTTGCAGCATACCCATGGTCACATGATCAAAATTCAGACATTTGGCCACTGACTCATATTTATGACCATTGCAGTGTCCCAGGGTCATGTGATCCCTTTTTGTGGACCTCTGACAAGCCAAGTCAATGGGAAAGCCAGGTTCACCTAACAACCATGTTACTAGCTTAACACCTGCAGTGATGTGTGGCTAGAAAAGTCTTAAAATGGGGCAAAAACTCACTTAACAAATGTCTCATATAACAACAGAAATTTTGGGCCCAGTTGTGGTCGTAAGTTGAGAACTACCTGTACTTGTAATTTTGTTGTAATCATTTCACTAGAAAGTACAGCAAATTAATATGTTTAGTAGCTCAGTTCTGTTTGCTTTACAAACAGTTCCCTGTTTGTAAAAAAAATGCTAGGAAATTATTTTAACTGCTAACTGGAACTATGATATATGAACACCTAGATGATTGTCAAGAAAAATCTTGGTCTTTTGAGTACTTATTTGAGTGCTTGCCACAACATCCAGGGTGTGTTAAGATGGCTGTTTCTGCAAACTCCTGCATCTCAGTTTCATTTCTTATTTTCTTACTTCCCAGAAGCCACATCAGGTCATTTTCAGTAATGAGGAATAGTGGTGGGATTCAATTTTTTTTACTACCGGTTCTATGGGTGTGGCTTGGTGGGCATGGCAGGGGAAGGATACTGTAAAATCTCCAGTCAGAGGTGGTATTTGCTGGTTCTCCGAACTACTCAAAATTTCTGCTACCGGTTCTCCAGAACTGGTCAGGACCAGCTGAATACCCACCTCTGGTGAGGAAGGCAGAACTGGTAGGAGATACAATCTGTCTTAAGGTGAGTGGAACTAAGACAAACATTAAATTAGTGTTCTTGTCATGTACATAAATTAAAATCAAATTAATCTAGTCACAGCCCAGTGAGGGATTCAATATTTTCACTTGTGTATCATATTTGAAATTACATTTTGTATCATTTAAAATTACATTCTGCCTTATATGTAATAGAGATTCCCTTCTGCTAGAGATGGAAGTGGGGGCACAAATTCCAGCATTCCTTGAAGTAAAAATATGTTATTAGTGCCTATTCCTACCTAGGAGAAGTCTTACTGATACCTGAAGAAGGTGACTGAGAAAGTAACATAGATTTTTAAAAATATGCTTAAACTTGAATCAGAATAGAGCTGGAAGGGACCTTTGAGGTCTTCTAGTCCAACCCCCTATTCAAGCAGGTGAGCCTATACTATTTCAGACAAATGGCTGTCCAGTCCCTTCTTAAAAACTTCTTAGATGTATTTTACTGCTTTTAACCTGTAACAGAAGGGTGGGGGGAAGGAACAGCACTCAAGTGTTCATAAGTGGCTCAACCTGTCTCAAAAGCAGTAGTGTTTATAAATAAATTGATTTAATTAAAATATTATATGCCTAAAATATTTGCTTGCTGAACATTTAATACATGCTCCTAATTTGCACTTCTTAAGCTAAGATGTGAAATAGAACACAATCACCCTTAAAATTCTGAACATTTTTGAATATTGAGATAAAAAGCTTAAACTTTACATTGTGTGTAAATTGGAGCGAATTTAAAAAGTCAGATATGAGGACTGATATTTTAACACATGAATCAGTTTGGTGTAATGGTTAAGGCATCAGGGTAGAAATTGGGAGGCTGTGAGTTCTAGTTCTACCTTAGGCATGAAGTCAGCTGGGTGACCTTCAGCCAGTGACAGTCTCTTAGCCCTAGGAAGGTAGCAATGGCAAATCACTTGTAAAAAAATACCTTGCTAGAAAAAAACACCTTGCGTCTTGTCTAGGTAATTTCCGAGAATCAGACATGACTGAATTGAAATTAAAAATAATATTAACACACATGTGTGCTTAAATTATGCTTTGATGATGATATAATATAATAATATATGATATGATTAATATAAATTAGTACATTTTCCAAGTGTCTGGAATAATGCATAGGACTCAGAAATGGTGCACATGTTTGGAAAAATTACACACCAAAGTTTATGCATGTTCACATACACAAAAATGTTTATGAAACACATACGAAGGATTTTTTTTTTTAAAAAAAAAGATCTTTCAAAAGTATTAATATAAGCACTACTTTTAAACTTTTAAGCAGATTCTGCTGCTCAGTAGAAAAAAAAGATGGACCAGATTGCTCATCCTTGGCTAAAGCTGGGGGCAGCTGTGCTCAATCCAGACATGGAGACAAATAATTAAGCAGAACTGACAGAAACTGGAATTCAGTGTCTAGAGTGTTACAAGTAGAAAAACTCTACTCTTGGAATTAAGGTCAGATATTTATAATATGTTTGACTAATGCAGAATGTGTATACTGTATGTCAGTTGCAAGGGTTGATTGGACTTTGGATATTCTTGCCCTAATCAACTTTTCTTAATGTGACCAATTATTAACTAAATTCCCTGAGAAGCTAAGATGGGTCATTTTCCCTAATGTAATTCTTTGTTATGTAAATTTCTCCAGTGCAGAATTCACATTTTTACATTTCTCTGTTATTCTTTAAACAGAGAAAATGCTCTGCACATTAGAGAAAAATACGAACCAAATTGGATTTGGACTTTTGCTTATAAATCTTCTTTAAAAGTCCATAAAATACACAGAGATGTTCTCCTAATGTAGCCAGTAAAATGATCCAGATTTATACTGAGTCACATGGGATCTCTTTTGCATTCATCCGTGTCCAACTTAAAAATTGCTGCCAGACCATCTTTGTAACCTGTATAATTTCTGAAGTTAGATAACTGAGTCTGAGAGGTAGAGCTGCAGCAGCAGCATATTCAGAATGGCACAGCCCAAAAGTTTGTATAAGTTCATGTCCATTTTGCCAGTGAACAGCAGTGGCAAGTGGGGGGGGGGACATAAGACAAAAGACCTTTCATGGGTTTCTAATAGAAGTAGGGTTGGGTTGGGTCAGGGCTGGCAAAGGATATTTGTTGGGCTGTAGGCTACACTAGAATTAAAAAACAAACTCCAACTCAGAAGCCCCAGAAATTAATTGCAAACCCTTTCATGCTTTTGCCAAGGAAATTATATGGACCTGACTATAATGGGAGTTTGACTTGAAAGAAATGTTACCTTTACCTGGCTAATCCTATTGTAACTCTCAGTAAAGTTTCAAACCAGACAAAAGCAAGTGTCTGGAGTTTGGCGAGCTTCCTGGCCCTCGGGAGTTTCTGTCTTTAGTGGAGTAGTGTTTCTATATTTGAGATTGGTGCACAGTCTGGGGGTTTTCATGGATTCACTTTCTGCTTGTTGGGTAGATGGCAGCTGTAGCCAAGAGGACCATTGCATAAATTTATCTAGTGTATCATTTGTACCTGTTCCTGGATTTGGAGATGCTTCAGACAGTCATACCTAGTCATCTCGCAAACAAACATGGGACTGCTCTTGAAGATTAGTCAGAAGCTAGAGCCTGACAAAAAAAAATGAAAATGAAAATAATGGAGGAAGAGGAGAGAGGAGGAGGAGGAGGAGGAGGAGGAGGAGGAGGAGGAGGAGGAGGAGGAAGAATATTCTGTCCTATAATTGGAATGTATAAAGGCAGGAGGGTTCATCAGCATCCTCAAGAGTTTATGTCGGATTCATCTCAATGTCCAACTCTTGAACAGCTGACTTTCTGGTGTAAAGGATAGTTCTCTCTTATTCGTATGGTGGAGCAAGGTGAGGCAGCAGCATGCAGCTGGGTTCCAGGCAAGAGTGAAGAAACCTCCCCCACCCAAAAGGTCAATTCAGTGACCAATCAGGATTACTGATGTGGCCACATGACATGGATTACATTCCAGGATACCTTAACTACATTTACCATGATGCATTCCTTAAGGGGACAGCTCCCAATTACTAACTAACTTACCAATTCATTAACTATAAACTGTCTGACAGCAAGAAGAAGAAGAAGAATAAGAAGAATAAGAAGAATAAGAAGAATAAGAAGAATAAGAAGAATAAGAAGAATAGAATAAGAATAAGAAGAAGAAGAAGAAGAAAAAATAAGAATAGAAGGAGGAGGAGGAGGAGGAGGAGGAGGAGGAGGAGGAGGAGGAGGAGGAGGAGAAGGAGAAGGAGAAGGAGAAGGAGAAGGAGAAGGAGAAGAAGAAGAAGAAGAAGAAGAAGAAGAAGAAGAAGAAGAAGAAGAAGAAGAAGAAGAAGAAGAAGAAGAAGAAGAAGAAGAAGAAGAAGAAGAAGAAGAAGAAGAAGAAGAAGAAAGGGCTGTGCAAAATATAGTGGCATGTGCATTAATGGGCTGGGTACAATTCAAGATACTAGTTATTACTACTACATTGAGATTCAGAGGAACCTGATTCTCTTGGCCTTCTAGAAAGTTGTGAAGACTTGACTTTTCCCCCAAGCTCTGTTCCTGGATGTTGGATGAACCCAATAAAGGTATGGTTTGTTTAATTGCATTGCTTTAGAGTGCTTTGGTTATTGTGCTAATAATATTTTAATTTTATGTTTTGCTGGATTTAGAGACATCTCTTTTATAGTGTTTTTGTTGACAGCTGTTAGTTGCCCAGAGTTTATATCTATTCCCTAACTTAATGTGTGCAATCAGGAAAATAAAAACAAGGCAATGGATAGGCTTGATCTAAATGGAAGGGATGGTCCAGTTTCATCACTAATTCTGAATTATGTTATTATTTGCTATTATTAATCATCTATCCAAGGTCCTTGGTAGGTGGATAAAAACACCAAATCCAGGCTATAATAATATCTATATTATTAGACAACCCATACCACCTTGGGTCATCATTTTGGAGATATTTCCTTGTGTAAACAGAGAAACAGAATGACCCCAGGTGAACAAAAAAACAGTGGGAGCTGCTGACTGCTGGTTCCCCATTGGGTGTCCTTGTGAGAAAGTGACAGGGAGCATTGGAAATCCATCCATCCATCCTTCCTTCCTTTCTTCCTTTCTTCCTTCCTTCCTTCCTTCCTACCTGCCCTCCTCTTTTTCCCCTCTGTTAATACACTACAACATCCCAGACTCTTGAAAAGAATCACTGTGTGTGAAGGCCAACACCAGCTAAAGAACTGGCAGCTCTGATTTGTTCCAAATTGTTCCAAGCAAAATGAAGCTTTTTTAAAGCAGCTTACATCCTGCGATAATACCTTTCATGATATCAAGCAACAATGTCTGATTATCCCAGGTCCTTGAGAAGATCTCAATAGGTAGACAGAAATGTTAAGTCAGTCTAAATCTGGCTGATTGGGCAACCAACCATAATAATGCCTAGTTCATCATTTGTCAGTGCTGAAGATTTTATTCATAGAATAACTAGTCTTATTTGCCTTCATGCATTTCATTTTGATATTCCTAGTGAAATTACATCCAGTGCAAATGAGTGCATGTAGAGTACATGTTGTACAAACAGCTAATATTTTACATTAAACATTTGTTGAGTAATGTGGCAACATTAATTTCCCATCTTTTGCAAGAAATCTCTTTCATGCATTGTATTGCCACTAGCAATTTGTCTGTGGTTTTTCAATTCAGACTAAATGCATCTTAAAGGGATATAATTGTAAAAGGATTGGGACTATTGCCGATTGAAATGTTTTGCAGAGTTATTGCAATGCTTTGAAAAGAAGAGTATGCATTTACTTTATGATTCTTGAGAGAAATATATATTTAATGGTAGACATACCATGGATGAAAGGTAGCTTGAGCTTTATTAATGAACTCCTGGATGATTTGTAAAAGATAAAAAAGAATTTCTGGTTCTCCATTACTAAGTTTGGGGTGATAGGTGATTTATTGGTGATCTCCTATCCAACTGGCAACTACAGTCAACCCCACTTAGCTTTTTCAATACCAACCAAAGTCTGTTAGCAGATGGCATTCAATAATAAATACTACGGAAGAGGTATTTATTACCTCTTCCGTGCCTGCCTGATCAGAATGCCTTAAGGCAGTGATAGCTAACCTTTTTGGGCTCCCGTGCCGAAAATTGCGTGCATGCTCATGCTCACGTGCTTGCATGCCAGCACCCAGAAGGCAATGTGTATGGCCCCCACACTCTGTGCGTATGTGCGCATGAACCCCCACACCCTGCATGTCTCCCGCACACCCTTGGCCCCGCGCATGCATGCCAGATACCTGACAATCAGCGCATGTGCAGTGGGGCATTTCCGAATGACCTCTCGTGTGCCAGCAGAAGTGGCTCTGCATGCCACTTCCAGCACGCATGCCATAGGTTCGCCATCACAGCCTTAAGGTTTTGTTTTTTTTAATTAACGAAGGTTACTTTTCTCTCTAATTATAAATGTCTATCTCAAACTGTCAAAGATGAACAGTGTGATATTATCTCTGTGTTGAGAATGTTCAGCCCTTCTTCTCAAACCTTTTGATTCTGGTTAAGGGATGGAAAAGATGAATGAGATATGTATTATGGCTATGACATCAGTGGTGGGATTCTACCAGTTTGCACCTATTCGCTAGAACTGGTTGTTAGCATTCTAAGCAGTTTGGAGAACCAGTTGTTAGAAGAAATTACTGGCCTAATCCTGTAAGGAAGGCAGGAATGAAACATTCTGGTGTTGCTTACAGAAACTGCCTCTCCATTAACTTTTATTACATTCTTGGCAGGACTTCTCACGAACCTCTCTGGAATTTTTTTCCCCTTCTTTGCTGGTACTTTGCTTGTGTGGAGTGACCATTCAAAGTTACAATGGCACTGAAAAAGTGACTTATGACCATTTTTCACACTTACGACTGTTGCAGCATCCCCACAGTCATGAGAGGCCAGGAGAGGAGATGCATGCCTCGATGTGAGTGATATTGAGTTGGCCATGCCCAGCCAATAACATGACCACCAAGCCATGTCCACCCAGTCACATGACCACCAAGCCACGCCCACCAACTAAGCCATGCCCACAGAACCGGTTGTTAAAAAAATTGAATCCCACCCCTATATGACATGGAAGAACTAAGATAAAAATTACATAGCATCAGAATGCATACTTATACCCCAATCAAGGAACTACCAACTTGGACAAATAATTAAATAGTAAACAATAGCCTAATCAAGGAACTCCCAAGAAGAAAACAACACTCCCATCAATATAGTGGTCAAGCCACTACATATAAACAAAGAGCAAATCCCTCCCTTCTAGCACTGAAGATGTTAGGTAGCTGGGTCCTGAAATTTCTTCAACAACCAAGTTTGGAAAGCACCAAGGATTTCCCAAAAGTATCCAGGTTTCAGTTTGATGATCCCTGAAATGGCATTCCAGAGGCCAAATGGCAGATTGGCACGATTTGTACCAGAGGTAGTATTCAGCGGGTTCTGACCAGTTCTGGAGAACTGGTAGCAGAAATTTTGAGTAGTTTGGAGAACTGGCAAATTCTACATCTGACTGGAGATTTATGGTATCCTTCCCTTGCCACTCCCATCACACCCACAGAACTGGTAGTAAAAAAATCTGAATCCCACCACTGATTTGTACTGAGTTGTCTTGCATTAACATAGACCAGTACAAGCAGTCCTCAACATGCAACAGTTCATTTAGTGACTGTTCAAAGTTAAAATGGCACTGAAACAAGGGACTTATGACCGTTTTTCACACTTACAATCATTGCGACATCCCCATAGTCACATGATTAAAATTCAGATGGTTGGCGACTGGTTCATATTTATGATGGTTTCAGTGTCCCGAGATCCTTTTGTGATCTTCTGACAAGTGAAGTCAATAGGGAAGCCAGATTCACTCAACATCCCTGTTACTAACCTAACAAATGCAGTGATTCACTTAGCAACTGTGGCAAGAAAAATAATAAAATGGGGCAAAATTCACTTAACAACTGTCTCACCCAGCAACAGAAATTTTGGGCTCAGTTGTGGTCACAAAATCAATGAGAAATCCAGATTCACTTAATAACCATGTTATTAATTTAACAAATGCAACAATTCATTTAACTATGGTGGCAAGAAAGATCGTAAAATGGGGAAAACTCACCTGAACTCTAACCTTAACAAATGTTTCACTTAGCAACCTAAATTTTGGGCTCAATTGTGGTTGTAACTTGAGGACTACCTGCAGTCCATGTAGTGCAGTTCTGCCTATTTAGATTAGATTGGGAAATTTTTTTCCAGATCTCTCTCATCATCTGCTCTCTAAACATTCAACCAACAATGCCATGGCCTCAGCCAGGGATGAATTATATGCAAATGCTGCATTCTGTTAGGAATGTAAGTCACCTAACAGTTGGGTTGGAAAATATATAAACCAGGATAGACATTTTAATACTGTCTCTTTAAGGGAATGCTAAAATTGTAATTGGGTGTGGTTCCTCAAATGGCCATAAGATGGAGCTCTAGAAACCTGGGTTGTTTCTGTTCTGTTGTTGCTGAGAGTGTTGCCGTTCCTGCATTTCCCTATTGACTGTTGCTGATCATCATTATTCTTGGATTGATGTGAGTCTATTACTGAACTGTTTTTGATACTGGACTTTGATATTTGGATTATCCCTGGACTGAAAACTGACTACTGTAACCATGTATGACTTGGACTGTTTGTTGGACTTTGCTTAAACATTTATTGGAAGTAAAAACCTAAATTTTACTATACAGTGTATCTGTGTGCTGGTTGTGTGTTATTCTTCACCACTCTCACTACGTCTCCCTGTGTGCGCTCATTCTCCTAATGGGGAATTACCTCAACACGTTCTACTTTTAAATTATATCCCTACTCTTAAATTATATTTACGTTATGTAGAAACTATATTGTCCACACAAAAGACATAATTGTACATTATGTACAATATACATTAAAAATTTCTTTGGAATGTTATGGTGTGTGCCAAATTTCATTATCATTATGGTGTATGCCAAATTTCATTCAGTATGGAATATAATTGGTGATAGTCATTGTTCACATCAAGCTTTATTTTTTTTATCAGGGTTAGTCTTACATCTGCTGTTTCCCTGAAGCCAATTTTCTGTAAGAAGTTGATATTTTATTGAAACAATCCCATCAGTTTCCCAGCTGTGTCTCTGCTGCAAGTTAGCAACCTACTGCTTACTACTTTGAGTTCAGTGTGAATTTTGCAGAGATTTCTGGCACTCTCACCATAATTTCTGGACACTTCCCTAATTTTCACACACACACTACTGCATACATCACCTTGATGATCAAGATACTTTAAACATGACTAATGTTCCATATGGTTTATTTCATAATGAGTGTAGACATTATAAACAAAAATGCTCGCTTTTTGGAGAAGAAGCCTGCAAGACAACTGACATGCATCCCCTGAAATCCCTGGATACAACTCTTAGGACTCATTCCATAATTGCCTCTAAGTTGTAGTGTTTTAAGTGACATCAAGGGAAAAATATCAAGTAAGTGGAGAATAATCCTATTCTCCACATTTAAGCAATTTAAATTAATTAAATGTACATGAAATCAAATCTAGTATTTATTAATCCCCACCTATTTCTTTTTGGAATGTAGCCCTTGCAAGTCATTTAAAGATTTAATGTTGCTCTTGATTGAAAAAGGTTGAGCAGAGCTTTTTCTGTGATAGTAATAATAACTGAATGAAAACAACTGAAGCCTAGATCTAAAATCAGAATTCATTTGGCAATAAGTACAAGGGTTAGAGCCAACTGAATATGTATATGATTCATACTGGAGCTTTGACATAAGTTAAAAGAACAAATGAAGCAATTGCAAATGCAGATTTCTAAAGCAGCTTCTTGTAAAGGATCATACACTTCTGAAAAGAACCAGATGCCTGATATTCTGGTGCAGTGATGGCTAACCTTTTCCACGTTGTGTGCCAAAAAGTGCCTGCGTACCCATGATGCAATGCACATGTGACTCTCCCCACCCCCCTACGCATGCACATGCGACCCCCTGTGTGTGCATCACAAACCTCTGCACATGTGTGCATGACCCCTCGCACCGCACACCTCTGCGCAGGTGTGCACATCTCCCATACACACATCTCTCCCTGTGCATGCACAGCAGATACCTGACAATCAGCTGGCTGGCGGGGGTGTGAGCGCATGCACAATGGTGCTCTTCCGGGCAACTTCTCGTGTGCTGGCACGTGTGCCATAGGTTCGCCATCACGGTTCTAGTGAGTTTGTCTGTGTGAGTCAATTCCTCCTGTTTATTGTCAGAGCTGCCATAGTGAAAATAATAAGACAGAACTAACTTATAAAAATACATGAAGACTGATGTTAGATCCAATTAAAGGTTTAGCTACTTTAATTCTTAAATGTGAGTGAGCAGTGTGCTGCAGGTGCCGAAGAAGCCAATGCAGTCCTAGGCTGCATCAACAGAGGGATAATATCAAGATTCACGCGAAGTATTAGTACTGCTTTATACTGCTTTGATAAAACCACACTTGCAATACTGAATCCAGTACACAAAAAAGATCTTGAGAGTCTAGAAAAAGTTCAGAGAAGAGCGAAAAACATGATGAGGGGAGTGGAAGCTAAAACATATAAAGAATAGCAGCAGGGTCTGGGTATGTCTAATCTAAACAAACCAAAGGATTAGGGGAGACATGATACCAGTCTTCCAATATTTAAGGGACAGTCACAAAGAGGAGGGAGTCAACCTATTCTCCAAAGCATCTGATAGCAGAACAAGCAGTTCTAGGGGGAAGCTTGTTAAAGAGAGATTCAATCTAGAAGTAAGAAGGAATTTCTTGTCAGTGAGAACAATTAATTCGTGGAATGGCTTACCTCCAGAAGTTGTGGGTGGTCTATCATTTTCTGTTTCACAATAGTTAACAAATTACAGTGTCAAATACACAGAAAGGCATAAGCACAATTCTTGATGATGTGATCCAGCAATTTATTTGGGGCTCATCCTATCATTAGCCATGGTCCTCAACCATCCACTTAATAGTCTTCTTCTTCTTCTTCTTCTTCTTCTTCTTCTTCTTCTTCTTCTTCTTCTTCTTCTTCTTCTTCTTCTTCTTCTTCTTCTTCTTCTTCTTCTTCTTCTTCTTCTTCTTCTTCTTCTTCTTCTTCTTCTTCTTCTTCTTCTTCTTCTTCTTCTTCTTCTTCTTCTTCTTCTTCCATATCCATCATTGGATGTTGGTGATCATGTTGGCGATCCTATTTTTATCAACAGCTGCACAAAAAAGTGCTGTTGAGTTTTGTCCAAACCAGTCCCTTACATTTTGAAGCCATTATGTTCTTATTCTGCCTGGACCTTGTTTGCCTTCAATTTTTCCTTGGAGGATTAAGTGAAGCCGTATTTTTCTGGGTGTCGTATCACATGTCCAAAATATTCTAACTTTCAATTTTTTATGATTTTGATGATTTCCCTTGGCTTTCCCAGGCAGAAAATCACCTCCTGATTTCTGATTTTGTCAACCCAACTTACACATAAAACCACCTGTGAAACCACATTTCAACTGCTTCTAATCTCTTCAAGTGACTTTCTGTCAGAGACCAACTCTTCACTCCTTAGAGCAGGATAGAAAAGATGTAACATCTGAGAAGCCTGATTTTCAAAATTAGGCTTTTGTTGTGACTGCAGAAGACCTTAACAGGCAATCCATCTAAATAAAAATTATGAAGACTTCTTTTTTATATCAGGATGAGGATATTCCCCCAATTGTAACTTTGGGAGGAAATTGGATGGGATTTCTGCCAAGCTGGTCCAATTTATTTTGCTGCCTGAAGTGAAAGGAGAAGTGACACCCTCCATTTTCATATGGAGAAACAGTCTGGACTTACAACTGAATCTTATTTCAGTAGTGGAGCTAGGGCAGCTAACTATACAAGAGTAGGTTCCCTTAATTGCTCAGTGCAGGCTAAGCCCAGACACCCTTGCATACATCAATAGAATGGCATTTCTGCTCAGAAAAAATAACCAGCAGGCTGCTTCTGCTGCCTCTCCAGTCAAGAAATTTGTTGCTTGAATCAGTTTCTTCTGCTAATGGTAGAGACAGCCCTGGTCTTGTTTTAAAGTAGGAAGAACTTTGAAGATGGTTTACAAAAAACATTCGGGCTCAGAGGAGTTTGTAAAACTACCTCTCATGTAGTTTTACAAAACATTCTCTATTAAAACTGGATTCCATTACCTAATTCTTCCTTTACTCTCATTCCTTACACACTAATTTGGTATGATCTTCCATCTGCACACTAAATCATTAGGGGGGGGTGGAAGAATGGGAACAATTAATATAATTTGAAGGCGCTGAAGCTGCTCCGTGAAGGTCCCATTTTGTTAAAAGGGGATTGCAACATGTCTGTAACTTTTTACCCCATGAATGCTGAAGTTCTGATTGATGCTGGTCAACACTGGGCTTCAGTGCAGGTAATATCATTTAAACTAATAAGATTTTTTTTTCCAGGGGTTGTTTTCGTAATAAAAATGCAAACAATCTCCCCCTAATGGTATGATTTTATGCATATTTGAACCAGCAGATTACTTTTCATATGCCAGTAAACTTAGTAAACCTTATTTCTGAACAAATGAATAAACAGCACTAATATCTCTGCTGGGAAATTTTATGGAGGTGAAATTCTAGTGGTGAAATGGCTAGATGCTGGATAATGCATGGAAGGCAAGGAAAACAGCAAACGTGGATCACAGCATAGCCTTTCTTAACGTAATGGCCTTCAGATGCATTGAGACTGTAAGTCTCAGAATTTCAATGTGGAGAATTGGATGGGAATTCTTCCATGTCTTCCCAACATATAATAAATTCCTCAGAATGGAGAAAACTGCTCTATCATGCCATCATTGGCAGCAGAGCTTTATATCAACTCTTGATTTGATGTGAGTAGTTTCCCACTTTGGCAGCAAGCAGGATAATTTTCTTTAGAAACACTATTCTCCATTAATAATCACCTTGTCCATAGTGTCACAACAATGACTATGAGATTATCTGTGATCTAATGAAACTCAGGATCAGCACACCACCATCGATCTATAACTCCTTTAGGAAGAATATAGCTCAATGTACATCCAAGAATTACATCTCTATTGCAAACGTCTATGGAGATTCCCAGTCATCCAGATCATGGTCGTCCTAAAGGTGCTTTTTCAAGCGGCAACTGGACTTTCCGGTTTTTCTTTGAAGACGTTTCGCTTCTCATCCAAACTGAAGAAGCTTCTTGGAGGAGAAGCAAAAGGTCTTTAAAGAAAAACCAGAAAGTCCAGTTGCCTCTTGAAAAAGCACCTTTGGGACATCTCTTTTTCAAAAACCACCACACCCCAGAATGCACAGGGAAACTTGTAATAATACCTGCATTTAGGTTCTTAAGAAGTCCTCACCTAAAGAAGTGGGATGCAAATCAGAAAAAGAAGAAGAAAATCTCCCTTTTCTCTAGTGAATTAAACCTCAGCAAGGGTAAAGCACAATTATTTTTTTAATTAAAATCAAATAACAAAGTTTATAGGTTGATTCTTCCCTTATGTCTATGCTAAGTTAAGGAAAAATGCTCTCATCATGGGAGAAAAACAAAAAGAACCAAATAAAATCAACATTGAGTCACAATGTTCAGTGGAAACATGCTAGATCATAATCAGGAATGAAATTTCTAGGTTAAAAAAAACCTGCATTATGAGAAAAGGCAGGAAATAATCCAACAGTCCCCCTAACATTCTATACCAGGTTCTATGAGTTCTAAAGTCATTTACTCTTTCTATCCACATGATTCAGATTTGTTGTGTTGTATTTGCAGCAACAGATGGTTCATAGGATCACAAATGAAACCCTATTAATATTTTGCCTTTGTTTTCTGAAGATTATTGATTATGAAGGCAAGAAACTCTTTTCCCACTTCCCAAATGCTTACTTAGGACTTTTTTTTTCAACCAATGAGCAATACTGGTGCTCTTTATAATCTTGTTCAAGTATCAAGAAGGGCAAGGATTTCTATGAATTTTCAATCAATTAAGAACTAAGCTTTGGTGCCATTAGCTCATTGGCCCCACAAGCTTACATAGTGTTTCATGGTCCATACTCCAACAGTGGAGAGAGCCAAGGTTCAGCTTGGGAGGTAACACTTTTAATTGCTTCATCTTTTCCCTTTTTGTTTTCACATTTTATTTAATTATTCCAGAAAGCAGTGAGCAACATAGGCTGACATGAGCACATAACACTTTTACTCTGGTATTGGTTCCTTATTTGCTTCCAAGTGTATTCCAAATTCTTTAAATACCTGCATTGCTTGGCAACGAGGTAGTTATAGAATTGTCTTCCCCTGACCCATCCAACAGACATGGCCCTGGAGAAACTGTGAAGGGTGCCCCACCTCTGTAAGATAAGTGGGCGGAGACTTGCAGGTGCTATTATTTGATGCATGTTGGAACTGCCTCCTGGAGGAATTCAATTTGACTAAACCCCATTAGATTTCTGCAAGCTATTTACAATGGAACTGATTTGAAAAACTTTGGATATATGAGCTGACATCATCAGTACAGTGCTGCACATGTAGAATTTTTGTTTAGCGTGTTATTTTATTGGTTGTATATTTGGACATTTTCTTGTTTGTACTGATGGATGTTGTAAACTGCTGAAAGCTTTTTTGAGGGTGGTAGGGAGAAGTCCAATAAATAAGTAAATATAAAAAAATCTAACTGAAAAGCAGCTGAAAAGGAGAGCGAACTATGTTGCGGATCAGCAGCTCTGGCTCTGGCTTACTTCCCATTTACTCAACAAACTGCACTACAAGTAGACTAAGACATGGCATTTTAATTGCTCTGAAGTGACAAGTTATGAAATTACTTTTCTTTATACCTATTTATGTCCTTTACTTTCCGTTGCCATTAGTTATTGGTTTGTTTGTTTGTCCCAAAGGTGCTTTTTCAAGAGGCAACTTTCAAAGAAAAAACCAGAAAGTCAAGTTGCCTCTTGAAAAAGCATCTTTGGGACAACCATGATCATAGATGTTTGCTTATTATTTATTTATTTATTTATTTATTTCCCACCCTTATTATTTTTATAAATAATGGAAGGCATTGAACATATCTTTCTTCTCTTATTTTCCCCACAACAACAACCCTGTAAGATGGGTTGGGCTAAGAGAGAGAGAGAGTATTGGCACAACATTTCTCCCTCCTCCTGCTCTTTGGCTTGACAACTGCATTCCTAATGTTGGCTTTCATCTTCATGTTTCTAGTTCTCATTCCTGATTCAGTTCTGCCTGTTTGGCTTCTGACCTGAGCTTTCAACCAGAGTTCTGCTTTTCAACATATGTTTTCTCAACCTCATAGCTTTGTAGCTTTTCTGAGATTCTTGACTTCTTTAACCAATCTTCTTTCCAGCTTTTTAGTCAAATGTTTTTAAATAGCTGTATAGCGTCTTTCATGCAATCAGAGTTGATTTTCCCTGTAGAGAGTGAGAAACATGAACCAGAAATGAATAGAAACATCCCTCCCCCTTCCACATTTGAAGATCATGTATCAATAATTAGGTTATATCTCTGTTATGCTTGAAATTTGGAACATGCTTCCACCAGTGCCTCAAATAATTATCAGTTATTGAGTCAGAGATTCAGTTGGCTGCTTAAGGAAGTCTAAAAATGTTGCTGCCAAAATATCAGTTTAATGTGACTGAATTGGGAAATGATAACATTCATAACTGGAAAGTAATCACATTATTTAGATGTTATTAATTTACAAGCAAATAGAAATGAAACTATGTTTTAATTCTGGCCTCATTCATTGTAAGTTTTACATATACTGGTCCAACATTTACAAGCCTGAAGTTGGCAGGGGTTATGTAGGTCATTGAGTTTAAGCCCTGCTCATTGCAGAGATTCAAATTAAGGCATCCCATACTGATTTTGAAGCTTGAACACATCCAATCAAAGGGAATCACCATCTCACAGGGTAATTGGTTCTTACTGTCAAAACTGTTAAGTCCCCCCCCCAACAGTCACTACCTGTAACTATTCTCCATGTTCTGTTCTGTGTAAGAAGAACAAAGTTTGCCATCCTTTTGGGGGTCTGAGGAAAACTATCACCCCCCCATAACAGTCGTTTCTCAAAACATACTCAATCTTTCTTCATTGCTTGTAGTTCCTAATCCCTCTTTGTTGCCTTTTTCTAAACCTGTTCCACTTTCTCTGAATCCTTTTTAGTATCCAGAACTAAACACAGTATAGAAGTGAGGTCTGAACAATGCAAAAATGAAAGAGACAATTATTTCCAATATTTTGAATTTGTACTTGGGATCTATAACAGATATTGCAGCCTAATTTTATTTGGAATCACATTGCACTGTCGTATTCAGTTTGCAGTTTTCTACTATTCAGTTAAATGCCATTGTATCTGATTATGTTTCCTTAATAAAGAATTTTGTACTTTTGTTTATTAAATTTTATTCAATTACTTGTAGTTCATTTCTTGAACTTGTCAAGAGTATTTTGAATTCTATTTCTGAGCATATCTACATTAAGATTTTACATGTTTACATTGACTATATGCTGTTAAAAAAAAAAAACTGTCCAGATGGAGACACGTTAGTAACAGTTTTCAAGTTATCCAGTCTGGACTTCATATCTTCCCACTAAACAATTCACTTGCTGCTTTCTTATCTTGCTGTTCCAGAAAAGCAATGTCCAATAGCTTTCCTTTGTAAAGATGCATTTTTCTGAACATGTATATTTTTATTTCTGTTATTTGGGCTATGTTGAAAGCTGAGGGTGAAAACCTCCTGCTTCAAGGTGGCTGAAAATTGGTGATATGGTAGAATGCATCATAAGAAAATTAAAAAGATAAAGCCAATAGAAAAAAAGGAAGTTTGGAAAGTAGTTAAAAACAAAACACAGAACAATTTCCTCCTGTCTTTTTAACAGGAAAATTTGAAACATGGAAACATAGAAAACTGACAGCAGAAAAGGATCTAGTGCCATCGAATATGCCCCTTGAGGGTTTTCTTTTTAATTATTATTTTTTGTCAGAAGAAGGGCATATATTTATCCCAAGCATGTTTAAACTCAGTTACTGATGAATGACTACTTCATCTGCTGGAAGTTGGTTCCAAGCTTCTACTTCTCTTTCTGTGAAGAAATATTTTCTAACATTACTTTTGAACTTCCCTCCTGTCAATTTGAGGTTACATCCTTCCTGCTTTTCTTGAGTTAAAAGCAAAGATTATATTGGGTCTGTTGTCTGCCTCCTAATCAGCTATTTCAATCATTTTATTTTTTTTATTTTTTATTTATCCAGTTTTGTTCACCACATTATAAAAAATATGTTGAGACTCTAGAAATTCTAAAGTACAGAGAAGAGCAACCAGGATGATTAGGGGACTGGGGGCTAAAACACACAATGAACAGTTGCAAGAACTGGGCTTGGCTAGTCTAGTAAAGAGAAGGACCAGGGGAGACATGATAGCAGTCTTCCAATATTTGAGGGACTGCTACAGGGAGGAAGGGGTCAAACTATTTTCTAAAGCGCCTGTAGGCCAGACAAGAAATAATGGATGGAAAATGAACAAGGAGAGATTTAACCTGGAAATAAGGAAAAACTTTCTGACAGTAAGAGCAATCAACCAATGGAACAGCTTGCCCTCGGAAGTTGTGGGAGCGCCATCACTTGAGACCTCAAGAAGAGATTGGACTGCCATTTGTCAGAAATAGTGTAGGGTCTCCCGCTTGGGTGGGGGGTTGGACTAGATGACCTACAAGGTCTCTTCCAACTCTGATTATCTTTTATCTGTTATCTGTTAATTCTATAATATTAAAATGATAATATTCAACATAATAATCATAATATTTGCTTCTCTCTCAATGTATCTTTATTTCACTAATCTTTTTCTTTTGTTTTCCTGTTTCTAACTTCCATTTTTGTTATCTGACCATTGATAACATAAGTCCTATGTCATGTAATATTCAATTTGTTCTTTCTCCTTAATTGCAAGCATTAATCTATTCATTTTGGCACATTCTAATATTTTCCTGATCACATTCTCATCTGTGGGGATCTCTTCACTTTTCCAATTTTGTGCAAATACTGTTCAAGCAGCAGTTAATATATGAATAATTAAATATGCAGTCCCCTTACTATATTTTTCAGGTAAAATCCCCAACAAGAATATTTCTGGCTTTAAATCAATATGCTGCTTTATTATTTTTTCCAGCCACATATATAGTTTGTCCAATATATGATTATATGACCCAGGTATCTGATGACACTTGCAACTTATCTTTAAACATCATTGCCAACTTCACTGGTGCAAAATGCAATCTATAAAACAATTAAAAAATACAAATTTTCTTTGTATGCAGTTGACATTGTTAATTTATAGTTCCTGTCCCACAGTTTCTGCCATTTATCTAACTCTTATCATTTAACCAAAGTTTTTTGCCCATGCTATCATTGTCTCCTTCACTTGTTCATCTTCCAATTTAACGCCTAATAAGTAGCTGTGCATTTTCTTTATCAATTTTTCTTCTGTCCCTGTTAATATCTTGTCTAATTCTGTTAGTTCTTTATAAAAACCAAATAGTTTAACATCTTTCTCATATCTAAAATGTACCTGACTTGTGAGTACCATGCCACATTAATCTCTTGATCACTCAATTCTTATTTAATTTTGAGTTCCCCCTTTCATTCAAAATATATTTGTACCTAGCAATATTCCCCATGTTAATAACATTTGGGTGAACTAGTGCTTCCATTGTTGAAAGCCAAACTGGTATCCTCAAGTAATGTTGTTCTCTAATTTTCTCCCACACTAACAATAATGCATTCCTAATGTAATGTCTTCAAAAGCAACCATGTATTTTATTTTTCCCATACCACAAGAAGGCATGCCAGCCCAATTGGCAAATCATGCCCCTCCAAAGTCAATAGTCACTCATTTAATATTATTCTCCTATTTGACAAGCATCCCATCTACTCCTTTTCATCCAATGGTGCACTTCTTGAATTAGAAGCAAAACATCTTCAAGGAAAAATAAAGTGCAGTTGCCTTTTGGGACAACCAAGACCTGAATGAGTGAGAATCTCCATAGACATATACCCCTTTTATAAATCATTAGAATCTGTAGAGGACCCAGGACAGGTCATTCTGGCACCCCACAATATACAGAATCTCTCCAATTTGATAAGGAACCATTGGTGAGAACATCTACCACTAAGCTTGGCAAAATGACAAACTCAAGTTGCATTCTGGTAATTACTGCATTGTTTTCAAGGTGCTTACAGAGTGAGCTGTTTATGAACTACTCCAAAATTTTCCCAGGTATTGATGTCACACTTGTCTGTAATTTCCTGGATCTTCTATTCTCACCACCCTTTTTAAATAGGAACAATATTTACTTTTCTCCAATTATTTGGCTCCTTACAAATTGTCCATGTTTTATCAAAAATAATACACAAGGACTTTGCCAGATAATCTGCTACTCGATTCAGAACTTTAGGATGCACTTTATCTAATACTGGAGTTTTAAATTCCAAGTATTCCTTGGCATCAAGATTCCTTGATCACTCTTCTTTAGACCTACCCTACAACCTGTGCCTCACAATTTTCTGGTGGAGGCTTGTTTGTTTACAGTAAAAAAGTATATAAACCACTGACAGTCTTTAGTTTGTTTATTCTAGTAGCAAGCCTCAACATAACATGCTGGCTTTCTGAATAATTCTTCCTCTAGAATCACAAGTTCAAAAAGTGAAGACAAGAAGAATGTGTCTAGAGGTGGTGGTTGGATGTCAGCATCCCTTTTTTTGGCACTAAATTTGTTTGCTGGAAACTTATTGTGCTGAAATTTGTTTCTAGAACTGTAAATGTGAGGACTGTTGTTTCTCTAAAACTAGCTGTGTCAAACATTAAAAATGCTATTATTTCTAAAAAGCGCATGCATGCTTCTGGGTTGAAAGGATTAGCCGGCAACATCACTGTTGCTCAGAGGATGCCTGTTGGGGGGGGTGTCTCCTTTCATGTCCCCACTAATGTGGCCACCAAAGTGGTACCTATCTATCTACTCATGATTACTTACTTTCGAACTTCTAGGTGGGCAGGAGTTGGAGTGAATGACAGGACCCAGTCATGCAACAGCACTTGGGTCTCAAATGCGGGATTGCTGATTGTCAGCTCAGCATCCTAACCATGTCAGCCATTGTGCTTCTTGTGTGTTATTTTACAAGTGACTTCAGGTTAAACAGCTCTCAGAACTGTCCAAATTTATTATAGTCTGATATGGTTTAGAAGAGAAAATTCCTTTCTAGGGGATATCTGCTACTTGGAAGTTCTTTAATACTCTTATTATATTTTCTGCTTTCTCCTAATGCTTTTTGTTAGAACTGGACCTTTGGTCTCCAAAGGGAGGAGCTTGTTCTATATGCAGAAAGCTTTTGAGATAGCAGTGTTAGCAAATACCCGTTTTGCCAATTTTCCTTTTTCCCAGATCCCTTCCCAACCCTAAAGAAAGCTGCACTGAAACATCTCCAGAGCATATGTGAGAACAAGGAATGGGGAAAATACTTTCATTCTGTTCATTAACTGAGCCATTGTTGATAGGTTGGGATGGAGTGTCTCTGCTAACAAGAGTGCACTCTAAAATCCACCTAACCCCATTTCCCTCTTGTTGATTGATTTCCACATTAGCTGTTTATGATTAAGTTGGTCTTTGCAATTCCCACCCTCAGGATTAAAGAATTGAACTGAGATGCTTTTTAAACGCTACCATTTCTGTGGCTCCTCTAGATAAGATAGCTCAACCTCTTGATGCTTACAGAAGACATTACGGGATTAGATGGCCCAATCATAAGCTTTAAATCTTCAGTGTCCTGATTTTACTGAGAAGGGGGGAAGGGTTGTAGCTCAGTTGTAGTGTACCTAACTTTGTTTAATTCCTGATATAAATAAACTGATGGAGAGTCTCTAACATTCAATGTTAATTATATTATATAGAACAGACCAATAATCCAATTCAGTGTTAGGCAGCTTTCTATGATGGTAAGGTTAGATATACTTAATTCTGTCACTCAGACAGAAACACAGAACATTCTGCAAAGATGTGATTAATGCCCCCAGATGATTAATGTGAACAATCAGTTCAGCATTTCTTAATATTTCTGGTAAAATGCTTCTCCAGACTTGCTGAAGAAGTCCAAGAAAAACAGTGACTACTTTCAGCACATCTGATAGCTTGACAACTTGCATGAAACACTGTCTGTTGGAGAAATAGTTGAGAAAACATCTCCATGGAGGCAATAAGTATTTCACATGAGTTTGTTCCTTTAAACAAATATTGAGAGGAATAACAAAAATAGTTCAGAGCTGCAAAAATCTTGAGGACCAGCGGATGAAACCAAAGAGTTGGAATTTTTCTAGTGATTATCCAGAGCTTTGCAACATAGATATGGAAGTCCTAAAGTAAATGTTATTTCTTCTAGTTTCTTTTTTTTAAATTGAAGTTTCAGAGAAGTGGTTGGGAGAAAAGTATTGATAACTGTAGACTCTGATTAAAATAAAATAAAAACCTTTCTCAGTATACAATATGTGTTTAATGGTTGTCCATATTTTTCTCTTCCAGCTGTTGCCAAACACTGAGAATAGATCTACTCATTATTCATATTATTCGTGTATTTGTTTTTTATTTCTAGATCTAGAGGCTACTTGAATTCTGGACAACTTTGACTGCATCTTCAGAAGTTAACTATCTACTATATTACCGTGTTTCTCATATAATAAGGCCAGGTCTTATTTTTTTTTGAGCCCCAAAAAAATGGCTAGGCCATCTTTTCGGGGGTGACTTAATTCCCCCCCTTTGCATCTTCGGGCGGGCGGGTGGCGACGGCTTGGATGTTGACCTCAGCATTGGTGGGGCACTTAGTATCGGGGTCAATGCAGGCAGCACCATATCCGGGTATGCAACAAAAGTACTTCCTAACGGCAAGCCCCCCCACCATTCCCCCCATTTCACATGTTTTAATATAGGCCTTAATTTGGGGGAGGGGCTTAATTTCATTTCATGCCTATAAAACATGCTGGGACTTCCTATTGGGGGAGGCCGTATTGTTGGAGAAACAGGGTATTTGTTCCATTTCAGTAAAATTATGCTTCAATGGGAACTAGCATAAGATACAAAATGATGGGCAAAAGTGGAACTGTAGATCAGAGATGAGATGTTTCCTCTTTTGACACACATACAGAAGTACTATGACAGAGCTAGTTTTAAAAAAATATTTTCTTTTTGGAAACCAGCTGGAATTAGAATTTAAAAAGTGGTTTCCCTGAAGAATTTGATATATTTTTATAGAGCAATGGAATATCCTCTCTACAACTAAAACCATTCCACAATATTTTCTCAGAAGTCAATTCCATTTTAAAAAGTTCTCTGTAAAGTTAATTTGTAGCTAGTTTATTCTAGTTCATTCATTCATTCATCTTATATGATTGACCACTTCACAAAGTAACTAGGTGGCAAACTTTGGTTTGCTTTTGGCAAAACAAATTGGTAACAGGGTGCCAATCAATAAGCTATAATGTTGGTTTATCAATGATTCTTTTCTTCAGATATGAAAAAAAAAATCATTACTGTAAAGCAACCCCTAATTTTGGTAAAATTTGTAAAATTTGCTTTTTCTCATTATTGCTATTGTATTATTTTGCTTGCTTATTTTATAGCAAAATCTGCCATTTTAAAATACAAATGAAAAGAGAAATTATGGTAAAACCTTATTAATCATATGAACTACTTGCTTCTAGTTTTCATCTATTATTTTCTGAATAATATTTTTATTCAACCTATTTTTAAATCAACTTTGTTAAGGAATCTTGAATGTTATTAGGCTGTAGCTCTCTGTAAAGAGATTTTTTTAAAAACAGGAGTGCACAACTCAAGATTTCAGGCCTGAATTTTGTTTCAAAGTCTTTTGTTAATACTGAGTTTTAGAGAACATGGGAATTATTAAAATAAATATTTTAATTTAAATGATATCATGTTACATTAATATGTTTCTAACTCTATCCACTTTGATTTGTGGCTATAAAAGGTCCACATTTGCTTACAGCAAAGAAATGAACATGAACATTTATCAGTAATGAATGCTAATATATACACTTGACTATAATCCTGTCAGATTTATTTTTGACCCTAGATGAGAAAACAATTAATTGCAAGAGGGAAACTGAGAAACTGATATCATGAAGTAATAAAATACAGAAAAAAGGAGAAACTTCTAATTAAAGTCACAATAGCACTAACCAGCTGCACAACATTTTATGAATATACACAGTGTGGCTTGAAGCTATTTACTATGTTCTAATTTAAAAAAACAATTGCCTACAAATCAGGTTGCAATTGTTATGAGTTGGTCAGTGTCATTGTTCTATTTCATTGTTTGATCATCTTTCCATGCAACAGTTTTTAGTTGGTTTTCCATATTTTCCAGTTGGTTTTCCAGATTTCAACTAAATTCCAAAGGAGGACAACATAAAGAAACTCCTCCCATTAGTTTTCTGAGGAGCTGATGTGGATAATGGGAGCAGTGGAAGAATTTATAACAGAAAGGAGTATCAGGAGGAACTCCCTTTGTGGTCTCCAATTATACTGGAAACTGGAAAAAAAACCAGCAACAGAAATTTGAAAGAAATATAAAATAATTAAGTTCTTAAAAATAAGGTAATAAAACTGGAGCCTTTTTATCAAGGAAAGAAAACATCTGAGAAATGATACAGTAGATTTCCGCACATAATTACTTTGACCTGCCATTTACTCATATGTCAGCAGGGATTTCCTTATGTTCTTCCTAGTAGCTAGAATGATGGACAAGTTCCACCTTTCTAAGAATGCTTGAGAAATGCATTCTTTGCAAATATTGGTTTGTGTCCCCTGGTCTAATGAGATCACAATGCAGCTATTCTTCAGAAAAGCATTTGTTAAAACTAAAAGATTAATGTGGAAATGGTAGGATATCCTGTTCTTCAAGGAAAAGAAAACATGTAACTGAAAATGCTAGATGTGTAAATAATAATGCTGCAGTTGACTGATCTTTAGCCTGCTTCATCTGCAGTGCATTTGCTTAGCTGAGATCCATACATGGAGTGTGTTTAACATAGAATAACACGGTTGGTAGTGAGGGAATGGTTATGGCAAAAGTAGAGTTACAACTTTTAACCATGTAGTCTTTCTCCCCCTCCTATTTCAGCTTTTTGTTTTATGCTTCCAAGTATATGGAAGATATATTGTTGGGGCTATATATCCCAAAATTTTAAGAGTGGTCCAATTACTAGAGGGTTGTTGCAGGGGACAGTACTGTGGAACAGACGTGGTATTCAGCAGTAGCGGAATCTTTGAGTAGTTCAGAGAACCAGCAAATACCACCTCTGACTGGCCCCGCTCCCATCTATTCTCTGCCTCCTGAGTTCCAACTGGGTCTTCTTTTGTTTCCCTGCACAGGAGAATGGAGCTGGAAAGCAGTTTAGTGGGGCTGGGAGAGAATGAGCTTTTTCAGTAACCTTCTCCTGGAGATAGGAGGGAATGGAGATTTTACAGTATCCTTCCCCTGCCACGCCCACCAAGCCACACCCACAGAACCCATAGTACAAATTTTTGAATCCCACCACTGCTGTGGAATCTAAGGCAGGAGAAATGGAGACCCCAGGAGTCACAGAATGAAAATCAAGTTGGCTGTGTTTAAAAAATGCAGTCTGTGCATTTGGGAATTGCTAGATGGTCTTGAAAAGTGAATGTGGTTTCAAGAAATGCTTTATTGTAATGAAGAGAAAGAGGCAATTCCATATTATTTGGATATTTAAAAAAGCATATAGGGATAGAGTAACACATTCTACAAAAATAATAAAATGGCTGTTTCCCAATAACCTGTTTTAATTTTTTTTAAATAAATAAATAAATGGCATTCTGCCTAGATGGGAGAAATACATGGATTCTGCTGTGCCAAAAAAATTAGTCTAAAGGGCACATATTGTTCCATTTCAATCCTGGTTCTTATTTTGGAAACTGCATGATCTTTTCATTGAATGCATGCTTGTCAAGGCATTGGAAAATAATGGCAAAAAAGGAAATATGAATCCATGATATCCATGGCTCTGGAAATCACTTTTCCCTGGCAGTCTTTCCAGTAACACGTATTAAGATTTTGCCAGACTCTCTCTTTATTTTTGTTCAATCACAATAGTATTATAGGAAGACATTTCTTAACAAATAGGAATTTATTTTAAGAAGACATCCCTCTACAATATAAGCAAATATAACCTTATCTAAAGTTTATTGCATGGAACCATGCATGAAGCATAACCCTGCACAATTCTGTTCAGAATTCCAAATGACTCAGCTACAGCTTTAATCTTCTTGTGATGATGGAGCAGATGGCAGAGAGACCATAGATAAACATAGGAATATCAGATGCCTCTGGTTTTGGGGGGGTCTTAAAAAGGAGGGGAATTACATGATATTGACAAGGTTGTTATGTACTCATTTGTCACAAATATTTTATTAATTGCTTCCGTGTCCTCCAGGGCCTGAAGGAATTGAAAAAATTAGAAACAATACAAAGAAAATCATCATTGCACAGTATTGTTACTGATGTCATTGACAGATGTACAAAATATTTGTATATATGCATGCATGCACATGTGCATCTAAAGTTTCTGAATTCTTAGGCAAAAACTTTTAACCTTTGATTCAGAGGTACATGACAAACTACTCCTAAAACTAAAATCTTATGGTATCTCTGGACAACTGCATAACTGGATAGAAGCACTCCTGTCAAACAGACAACAAATGGTCAAAATTGGGAGTGTCCTATCAAATTCTGTACCTGTCAATAGTGGTGTCCCCCAAGGCAGTGTTCTAGGACCAACTCTCTTCATACTCTACATAAATGACCTCTGTGATCATATTAAGAGCAACTGCATTCTCTTAGCTGATGATGTAAAGCTGTTCAATACCACAGACAAGACTGCTACCCTTCAAAAAGATCTTGACTATGTATCAGAATGGTCAAACAAATGGCAACTTCAAATCTCAACAAATAAATGCTCTATCTTACATATTGCAAAAAAAATCAGAAAATAAAATACAAGCTGAATAGTCAAGACCTTGTTGATGACCCAAGCTCTGTAAAGGACCTTGGAATACTCATCTCTAATGATCTAAGTGCTAGAGCCCACTACAACTACATAGCCAAAAAGGCATTAAGAGTTGTTAACCTAATCCTACGTAGCTTTTTCTCTGGTAATATCACACTACTAACTAGAGCATACAAAACATTTGCTAGACCAATACTCAAATACAGCTCATCAATCTGGAACCCACATTACGTATCTGACATTAGCACAGTTGAGAAAGTCCAGAAATATTTCACAAGAAGAGTTCTCCACCCCTCTACTCGTTGTAGAATACCTTATGTCACCAGACTTGAAATTCTAGACCTAGAAAACCTAGAATTATACCGCCTTCGGTCTGATCTAAGTATGGTATATAAAATCATACATTGCAATGACTTACCTGCCAATGAATACTTCAGCTTCAACTATAACAACACAAGTGCACACAATAGATACAAACTCAAGGTTAATTGCACCAAACTTGATTGCAGGAAGTACGACTTCAGCAACAGAGTGGTCAATGTCTGGAATACTCTACCTGACTCTGTGGTTTCTTCCCCAAACCCCAAAAACTTTAACCTTAGACTGTTTACTATTGACCTCACCCATTTCCTAAGAGGCCTGTAGGGGGCGTGCATAAGCGCACCAACGTGCCTACCGTCCCTGTCCTATTGTTTCTTTTATTTTTCTTATATGTACCCATTTCATGTATTCATAACTATGTATATACTTATACCTATTATCTTGTAAGCAATTGACAAATCAAATAAACAAATAAAAGGAATTTATACAGAGGTGGTATTCAGTAGGTTCTGACCAGTTCTGGAGAACCGGTAGCAGAAATTTTGAGTAGTTCAGAGAAATACCACCTCTGACTGGAGATTTTACAGTATCCTTCCCATGCCACACCCACCAAGCCACGCTCACAGAACTGGTAGTAAAATTTGAATCCCACCACTGCATTTATACCAATACCACTTAGACTTATATACTGCTTCACAGTGCTTTACAGCCCTCTCTAGGTGGTTTACAGAATCCGCATATTTTCCCCAACAATCTGGGTCCTCTTTTTACTGACCGTGGAAGAATAGAAGACTGGATCAACCCTGAGCTGGTGAAAATCGAACTGTTGGCAGTCAGCAGAATTAGCCTACAATACTGCATTCTAGCCACTGCGCCACCACAGCTCTTTATAAGACTCACTAGGCATTAAAAAAAAAGATAGAATATAAACATTCACAGATGGAAACTCAAAAAGAAAGCTATACTTTAGGCCTAGCCCTTCATCATAGCTTAATGTAGAAGCAAGGTTATGCAAGTAGAAAACAGCTCCATTAATGCAAAATGGGACACTGAAGTTTGGGGATCTACCCTATCATTGAAGAGAACTACTCCTGAGGCTGGTGAACTTTGGGACCAGCACAGATGTGGCATAAATGTCTGTGGTAGAGTGGACATCATGGCCGATCCATCATGTATATGCAGAAGCATTTTCTGCTAGCCTCATGTCACGACTGGATACATACAGACTTTTTTTTTTTTAAAAAAAACTCCTTTTAAGCAGCAGAAAAAATACTTTGGAAATAGGCCAATGTGGTGCTAACTGAGTCAAACTCAGTGTCATCGCCACCATTTAACATGCAGGAAGCACAGACATTCCTTCACAGCTTAAGTGAAAACCATAAACAAACAGACCTTTTCTAAAACAAACAAGAAGTAAACAACATTCTTCCATCAGTTCAACTAGAAAATGTGTTAGCTATCAATGTAACAGTAAGAAAAAAAATATTTCACCACCTTCAAATGATTCTCATTGGTTAATTCATGCATATTTATTTTCCAGGAGAGATGAATATTCTCACATTAAAGTACAGTATAATGGTAGTGTGAGATATGACTCCACATGGCCTAGACAATATATAAAAATACATTATTGATTTGATACATTCATCAATTAAATTTTAATTAGAATAGAATTAGACAGATGGCAGAAGTTATGGGAAAGAAATTATAAATTAACAATATCGACAGCATATAAAGAAAATCTGTATAAGATGTTTTATAGATGGCACTTTGCATCAGCAAAACTGGCAAAGCTGTTTAAAGATAAAACAGCCAAATGCTGGAAGTGCCACCAGGCACCCGGAACATATTACCATATGTGGTGGACATGTGCAGAAGCTAAAAGATATTGGACAAAAATACACACATAGTTGGAAAAAATGATAAAGCAACATATAGATTTGAAACCTGAAATATTTTTATTAGGGATGGTACCTGAAGGTCACAGCAAAGAAGAAACATATTTAATTACTAATGTATTAACAGCAGTTTGGATTGTATTTGCTCAGAATTGAAAAAGTGATAAGATACCAGCAGAGGAAAAAGTGATTGAGAAAATATTCTGCAGAAGGATCATTAAAATTTAAAAAAATAAAATATTTGAATGTGCAGAGATGAATAGATTAACACTGGCAATTAAAGAAAAAGAAGAAACCAAATATTACATGGTATGGGATCTATTTTATCAATGTTTGGAAAACAAAACAAGTTAAAATGGAGTAGATGAATATACAGAGAAATAAGTTAAGATTGTTATAAAGACAATAGACATAAGAAATAATGGTTATAAAGAAAATGTGATTATTGTTTTATTGATAAGAAAAGTATTAATTATAATTGTTAGCACAAGACATATGTACCCAGTCAACACACTGTTGAAATGAAAGATGGAATTATTGTAAATATAAAATAAAAAAATCTTTTAATAATAAAAAATTAAGTTCTATTTGATTAAATTGTTTGAGGGAAATAATTGTTTTGTGTTGTCAATCCCCAGTTCCTGTTGGATTTATTACATGTTTAGTTGTTTTATAGTTACAAAATAAGCACACCTCAAAATTGTTTTGTTTATTTGATGGATGCCCTTATATTGGATAAACATCAGGTTTTCTACCTTAGACATTTCCCATCGTGAGTCAAGATGAAAGCCAGGTATTACTCTAACATAATTGCCCCCATACGACAAGTTAATTTCAATAATTAATTCAGACCTCTTAATCTCCCAACTAATTTTTAAAAAATATTTATCATATATAGGAATCATCCATATCCCTCACAGAGGAACGCTAGCATACATCCTAAAATTTATGAAATTAGCACGAGAAACAGCAAGGAAAATTTATCTGTATGTCAGTTAGAACACTTCCACATCAATACTCTGAATGGTAAACAAGAATGAATGAAACAGTGATAAATCCATCAAAAATAATAACATCCATTCAGGAAAAGACAGGAGTTCTAGACAATGGGAAACCACCAGGCTCCAAGCTCACTGTCCAAAAATGGCCTTTTTAATGATCTTGCCTGTTAAACTATGAAATTAAAATCAGCTGATGAGCTGATCAGAAGTGACAATGGTGTAGGAGTTCCCATCCAACCTGAGAATGGAGCAAACACCTGATTTATAAGTGCCCTTGTACTATTGACATGTCTTAATTTAAAATTTAAGTTTGTCTCTTTTAAACTTCAGCTGAATCACATTCTTAAACAATATCTGAAGATACTTTATTTCCTGCTAGGTCTCCATGCCTTTATGGGTTTGAACTTTTAAGCAAAATTCAGATTCACAAGTTCTACTACCTAGAACAGGGGTGTCAAACTCACGTCGTCATGGCTGCATCATGTGACATATTGGGACTTCCCCCCCCCCCTTTGCTAAACCAGGCATGGGTGTGGCCAGTATGTAATGCATCCGGCCCACAGGCCTTGAATTTGACACCCCTGACCTAGAGCAACAGGACGGATGCCTTAGCCTCAGAGCTCTGTATATACAATGGGGATTCCTATACACATTAGAATCTGTGCTTCTAAACACAGTTACATATTAATCTGGAGGTCTGAAATCTTCACTAATGTCTGGTCCAGTTGGAACCTATCTCCTTTCCTATTATTTTATATCAAGTAACCCATGAAAGGGTTCCTGAGAGAAAGAAAAAGAAAGGGTTGAAGGCAGGTGAAGCCATTTCAGAGATCTGTTCTTCTTGGACTCTATCCCTTCTTTATTGGGTCACTGCAATCAGCTATTTGTTGATTTGTTTTAAAATCTTATTTATTGTATTTTACTTATAATGCTCGAAAGCCGCTTTTGCAGGATTATTTACATTTCCCAAGCATTAACTAAGCAGATTTATTTGTTAGGTCACACCTTGAATTTTATACTTCAGTTTTCCAATGAAAAATGTAGTAGGGTAAAATGTGCCAAATTCTATCTCATAGTGAAAACTGTTAAGCTTATAAGAGTATTAGTGTATATGTAAAAATTCAAGACTGGAATAATACATATACTGTAATGCATATATTGGTGGAATGCACTAAAATATATAGAATTTTTGAAATGTGTTTTTTAAATAAACTGTAGATGAGATAAACAGATAATAAAATCACCTTAAAGCAGTAAAAATAGACTTGTTCATTTTACCTTTTTCCTCTAATAAAATGCTCTGCACTTTTATTTGCTGCCTGTCAAGTTTGATTAGTTGCTTGATCATTTATTGAGAAGTAAAGTCTGTTTAATCAAAAAAGCAAGCTTGCAAGCTTAGAATTACTAGTTTAAAGTGTCATTGCCTGCCTACCTGTCCCCTTGAGTCCATCTCCTTAAGTAATGAATGGGATTCATGCCTAAGAAAATAGGTTAAGGGCTGTATTCTTAATTGTATAATGGAGCTGCTGTCTAGCGATGTATCATCAGGTTCAAGTATGTATGCTTGCCTGTCTGGTATTGTGCTAAAAGAAAAGGATCTGTCAAATTTGTCAATGTTTTTTGAGAGCCACCACCCTAGGCAGATGCCCAATTGAAAAGCTGGCAAAGTAGCAGAAGGGAAAAAGTTGCAAAGGCCATAAAGTCCACAAATGGCCCATGTTCCTTTCTTACATTTCTTAGCTTCTTTCTTAAATTACAAATGTGTTTTCTCTTTCCCCTCTCCCTATTCAATGATTATAAAACTGCTTGTTTTAACAGACAAGTTTTGGCTGGACAGCAGGAAAACGTTCCTGATAGTAAGACAAGTTAGATTCTCTTTTGCCGGAGGTGTTAAATAGAGAATACTTCCACACTGCTCTGTTTGCATTTCACAAGCCCTGTAAATTGTTTTGAAGTTGACCATGTAACTGATTTCACAGCTGCGCTTCGGGAATAATCATCTTCACCAACAGCAATCAGGGAATACCGTGAATCAATGAATACTCCCTGTAATGAATGCAAAACCTGTCACTCACTCAAATGTCCTGTCCCCAGCCAATACCTTGACTAATAAAAAAGCCAATCACTCACAGAATAAACTGGTAGCCCCATACCTCATTTTAAGCACATACTGTGCACATTTGTTTGGTTGTTCTATGAAATGACTGAACTGAGGGGGAAACTGCCAGGTCTACTCTCAAAAGCCACACCTGTGGCTGTAGGTTATGTTGTGATACATGTATGTGGAGAGGTTCAGGAAAGGAACAGTTGCTCCCTTTTGCCCAAAAGCTTGGGAGACTAGACGAGACTTCACTTCAAGGAAAGGAAAGAAGGAAAGGAAAGGAAAGGAAAGGAAAGGAAAGGAAAGGAAAGGAAAGGAAAGGAAAGGAAAGGAAAGGAAAGGAAAGGAAACCCTGCAGATTTTAGTCAGCTAGTCGTTGCCAACTATAGAGGGTGGTGCTCATCTCCATTTCAAGGCCATTGAGCCAGAGCTGTCTAAAGACATTTCTGCAGTGAAATGGACAAACTAACTCTGGCACTAAAAAATAAAGACACCTCAATATACTACAATAGCTGGAATTGCTGGTACAAATGGATAGACCAAAGATAGATTTTATACTATAAGGCAAAAGAGGATAGGATAAACCCATAGCAGTGATATATAGATATATGTAAAGATTAGGTGTGTGTATATGGCATAAATTAAGGGTTAAAAAAAAAAGAGAGATCTTACAAACTGTTGAAGATGAGAATGTTTTTAATTGCTTTCTATTTTTTCTTTCTATTTTCTTCTCCTTTTCTTTTCTTTTATTTGTGTATGTGTTGTTGGTTTGTTTTAATTGTAAAATTAATAAAATTTATTTATTAAAAAAAAGACATTTCTGCAGTTATGTGGCCAGCATGATGTTATGAAGCATTGTTTACTCCACCACTGAAATGGTACCTATTTATCGACTTGCATTTACAAGCTTTCAAACTTGCAAGATGAGCAGGAGCTAAGTGAAGATGGGCCTTACCCTAACAGGTGATGCTTGAATCTTGAACCTGGGCTGTTGGCTTTCCAGTCAAAAAGCCCAGTGTCTTAACCTCTGAGCCATTGTGCTGAGCTGAGCCATCCCTTCTTATGAAGCAGGGGGAAAACGAAGTTATATTTTTTTTAAACAAAACAAAACACCCAGGGATATTGTTGACTAAAAACAGATTAGAAATATAAAATTGGGGTTGTTGATAAAGTTGTCTGGGAAATCTACTAAAGAGCTCTGAGTTTAGACAGCAGAAGGGAAAATAAGGCAAAGGTTCCTGGGAATGAGAAAATAGTCCAAACACAAATCCCCCATTACAATCATGTTTTGCCACAGCCAAACCAAAAGAGATTTGGCACACATTGTGCGTATTAAGGGACCTGTAGAATCATTTGCAAGGGAAGCAAGTGGTAGTATCTAAGGATAGCTATTTCAATAGACTTAAAACCTTTGAAATGATTTGAACTTTTAGCTACAGTAACAATGAGGGGCCAAGCTATAAATATAGATACTAATGCCTTAATATTGGTCCCCATACTTTGCAGTCAGTTGTTTTCCAAGTCAATGTATTTGGCTTGACATTTGCTGTGAGTAACTTCATGTAGTCTAACTTCTTGGGTTATGTATTCAGAGATAATCTAATCAGTGTTTTTCCCCCCAAAAAAATCTAAAGCATGCACAAATCAGAAGAGAAGTAAATACAGAGCTCAGTTGCGGAAATATGCAATTAACATTTATTTCCAGCTCTGTTATTATGGTAATAATGGAGGTCATTTTTCACACCTTTAGATTTTATTTCCAATGTTGTATGTTAGTAACATTTTCCAGATTAAGACATTTCATTACTCTCTAAGAGAGAGATAACATATCATTCATAATCTCTTTGATGTAGATGTAAGCATTTAAACATTTGTTCCGGAAAAATGCTGAATGTGCTCATTTTTCATATATAGCAATATAAAACAGCCTTCCCCAGGAGATTAGGTAACATTTCCCAAAATGTCTAGATTGTCTGGATTTCAATTTTTGCCATGGTGACTTAGAATTCTGGGACTAGCAGTCCAACATTTTTTGAAGATGCCAAGTTAGGAAGAACTAATATAAATCATTTTACAGTAATTGAAAGCCTATGATTTGATTTCTGGTCTATAAGCCAGCTTTGTTTTGTTTTAATAGAAGAGAAGAGAATAACAGAGTTGGAAGGGACCTTGGAGGTCTTCTAGTCCAACCCTCTGCCTAGGCTGGAAACTCTACACCACTTCAGACAAATGATGTTATCCAACATCTTTTTTAAAATTTTCAGTGTTGGGGCATCCACAACTTCTGGGGGCAAGTTGTTCCACTGATTAATTGTTCTAACTATCAGAAAATTTCTCCTTAGTTCTAAGTTGCTTCTCTCCTTGATCAGTTTCCACCCATTGCTTCTTGTCCTGCCCTCAGGTGCTTTGGAGAATAGCTTGACTCCCCCTTCTTTGAGGCAACCCCTGAGATATTGGAACACTGCTATCAGGGAGATGAAGTCCACAGATCTTAAAGCTGCTGAAGTTGAGAACACTGACAGAGATGATTCCTTAGATGGTTAAAAGATTCTTATTCATCCCTCAGATCTACTGGGTATTCATTAGTCATCCTGCTCCCAATATATAGTATGATATATATAGGAAGCCTTGGTGGCACAGTGGTTAGAGTGCAGTACTGCAAGCTACTCCTACTGCAATTTGGCAGATCGAATCCCAAGGTTGACTCATCCTCCTGAGGTGGGTAAAATAAGAACCCAAATTAAATGCAATTGCTATTGCTATGATGATGTGAATTTTTCAAATTGGAGTCCTTGTTACTACAGCTCTTTTTTCTTCTCATATTATTACTATTTTGCTGGAGTGTAAATATATATTTGCTGCTTTGCATGATACTACCTTCAGTGTATATAAGAGGAATCCTACTTCATTCAGTTGATCTTTAGTAATGCTTATTATTATGTTACTACTTAAAATTAATTCCCATTTGGAAGCTATGAATGTATTATCAAACTGGATGTATTTTGCGCTTATTTTGTAAAGTGTTAGGCAGAGAATAGCACAATAACAGCTAGGATGATAGTTACATTAGGCAGATGTCTTACCAAAATTTGGAAAGATTTTACTGTGGAAAATCTGACTAGCTTATAAGATGCTTCACAGAGGTATGGGACATTTGGCCACCCTTTGTTATTTATACTGTGAAAGAAGAGAGACTAGCAAACAATTTTTTTCATGCTAAAGTTTTCTCTAATTGTTCTACTATTTTGTTGTTGCATCTCTTTTTGTTAGATGTATAAACTTAGAAAATACTCTAAATCTTATTTATGTGCCTCAATCTTTGTCTTGGCAAATGCTCCACTTACATCAAAATATTTTCTGTTGCTCATTTATGACCTTCACAATAAATATAAAATGTTCTCTCTTGCCTGTTTATTTAATGGGACTCAAATCATAGCCTGACCCACTGGACCTTCTTCTGCTGCTGAACTGAAGGCGGCTAGAATGGCCATCCAGAGTTCTAACAATAATATCTGTCGTAATAACTAAAATCTGGAACTTTTCAAGAGCTATTCAGCAGCCTCCACTCTTTTGCTGTCTTGCCTTTTTATATAACAGGGATGTAAAACTCAAGGCTCAGGCCCAGATCTGGCTCATGGGGTGCTTAGATCTGGCCTGTGGGGCCACCCTGGAAATAGCGAAGGAACAGCCCACAGTGCCTCTGCCAGTGTAAATGGAACTTGGGAGGACCATGTGTAGCCCTCCTGAACTCTGTTTTTACCAGCAGAGGGTTGCAGGAGGCTGTCACAGCCGAAAATGGAGCTTGGGAGCCTGTTTTTGCTGGCAGAGTGTGCAGGCCACTACAGGTGCCCCTCAACAAAAGTGATGTCATGCTGGCCACACCCACCTCATTATGGAGGATTGAAGTACCAGTGACAGAGACACGGCAATCACCTTCTGCTTTGCCTGCTCTTTATTCACAAGTGCTGTTTCTCATCCACAATGTTGACAGTGCAAATTCAGTATTTCAGCACCTCATGATACATACTAATCATGAGGGGCAGTTACATATTTGGTCTGAGTCTCTTCTTTGTCACTCTGCTTTTCCTCTAGGAGGTTGTGAATCTCAGGTCATGCCCTTCCACAGTATGGAAGCTCAAAGTACACCCTCTTTGACTCTTCTCCTAGTAGGATATAGTTCATTAGGTGCTAGACTTTGCCTGTCTCTCTAATATATATCAATATATCAAAAAGAGGGCTGTGAAAATATTTACAGACCCCTCACATCCCAGACATAAACTGTTTCAACTCCTTCCCTCAAAACGATGCTATAGAGCACTGCACACCAGAACAACCAGACACAAGAATAGTTTTTTCCTGAATGCCATCACTCTGCTAAACAAATAATTCCCTCAACACTGTTCAACTATTTACAAAGTCTGTACTACTATTACTATTAATTTTCTCATCACTCCTTATCACCCATCCTCTCCCACTTGTGACTGTATGACTGTAACTTTGTCGCTTGTATCCTTACGATTTATATTGACTGTTTCCTAGTATGATTTGTGTTACGGACTAAGCAAACGCACTAATTAAAATCCTAATAGTTTTACTTCTACGGCAGGTTCGTAATCCTGCACTTCTGATTGGCCCGCGAGCAGCGAATCCTGATTGGTCAATTCTGGCCGATCTGATTGGCTGTTAACGGGCGCCACTGATTGGCCGTTCCCAGCGCGGCAAACTCAAAAGCATTGGCTGTTGTGACAGCAGCCAGCCCTATAAAAGGGCTGCTGCTGCCCAAGTATTTTGCTCTGTTCTGAAGTCACTAATAAAGAGTTGAGTCACTACCCGATGCCTCGTCTCCGTTCTTTGCGCCCACGCTCCAGACATAACACTGGCGATGAAGGTGGGATTCGGAGACATTAGAGCTGACTGAACAACCAACAAACCTACAGAGCACGTGGCTGAGAGCACACCGAAAGAAGCAGCAGGATGACCAGCAGCGCCATACCACCCGCTCCATTTGACCCGGCAAACGAAGACTGGGACTCGTATATGGACAGGTTTCAGATGTTCCTGGAAACCAACAATCTGAAGGATGCTTCGCCTGGCAAGAAACGAGCTGTATTCCTGACCCACTGCGGGCCTGCCGTTTTCAAAATGGCAAAGGCGCTTGCAAAACCAGCGGAAGTCAGGACAATGGACTGGGACAACCTTGCCCCAATCCTCCGGGCCCATTATGCCCCAGCGGTACCAACGGTCATCCGAAGACACGAGTTTTACCAGAGGGACCAACAGGAAGGCGAGAGTGTTGGAGACTTCATCACCGACCTTCGGAACCTAGGTGGACTCTGTGGCTTCACCAACCTCGAAGAAGCCATGAGAGATCGGATTGCTTTGGGTCTTAAGGACCCCACAACCCAGAGCAAGATAATGGCGAAGGGAGACATCGCCCTCGCAGATGTCATCGCCGACGCTACTGCAGCAGAAGCAACCAGGAAGTCAGCCACTCGAATGCGCCGGGCAAACGCACCGCACCGCCAACTCGCCAACGACGCTACATCGTTTTCCGAGAGGCACGCAACAACCACTCACCATGAGGACCTCGAATCCTCATCAGAAAGCGAGGAAGAAGAGGTCAACAGACTCAGGTCAGAACGCGACCAGCGGGACCAGCGGAATCGGAAATCCCCGTACCAATGCTCCGGATGCGGGGGTAGCCATCCGCGATTTGACTGCAAATTCCTAGACACACTCTGCCGTTCCTGTGGGAAGAGGGGCCACATCGCGAAGGTCTGCAGAAGCAAGCGAGGACCCAGCCCAACCAGGAGAGAAAACAATTTCCGACAGACCGCCGGCACCCCACCAGCGAATCAGGACCGCCAAGGCACTCAATGGAACCTACACTACAGAAACCGAGCACCTGTCACTTCATCCAGATGTGAAGAAGCGCATCAGACTATCATCATCGGCCACACATCGTCCCTTGATGCAAGAAAAATCCGAGTGAGGGTCAGTATCGAGAATCGTCCATGCATTATGGAAGTCGACTCTGGATCATCCCTATCCATGGTCTCATGGAAAACCTTCAGGCAGCTGATCCCTGACATCCGCCGCCAGGACCTCAGCACTCAAAATATCATATTAAAAGACTACCAGGGAAACCGAATCCCGGTTGCCGGATCCAGTGATGTCCGAGTAACATTCAAAGGCCACACCGCAACCCTACCTCTGACCATCGTCGATCGAGATCGACCCAGCCTTCTGGGTTTGCAGTGGTTTGCACCGCTAGGAATTGAGCTAGCTGGCATCAACCAGACTGGGAGCGATGACTGGGAAGCAGCCCTCGTCCAGGAATTCCAGGACGTGTTCAGCGAGAAGCTAGGCAAGTACAAGGGATCCCCCATATCATTTAACCTCAGCCCCGAAGTTGCACCCATTCGCCTTAAGCCTCGTCGAGTGCCCTTTGCACTCAAGCCAAAGATTGATGAACAATTGGACAAATTAATAGCCCAGGACGTGTTGGAACCAATTGACCACGCTCGATGGGAAACCCCAATTGTGACCCCCATAAAACCAGATGGATCGTTGAGAATTTGTGGGGATTACCGGGCCACCCTCAATCACGCGCTCCAGCAGAATGCTTACCCTGTACCTGTGGTCCAACACCTTCTTCATTCCCTGGGAGGTGGAAAAATATTTGCAAAATTGGATCTAGCTCAGGCGTACCAGCAGTTGCCCGTAGACGCCCAGACTGCTGAAGCCCAGACTATAGTTACGCATAGAGGGGCCTTTAAATGTAACAGACTTCAGTTCGGAGTAAGTGTAGCACCTGGCATCTTCCAGAGTTTGATGGAGAGATTACTGCAAGGCATAAAAGGGGTTGTGCCATACTTCGATGATGTTTTAATAGCTGCCCCTACTAGAGGCCTGTTAGAAAAATGACTCAGACTGGTTTTACAGAAATTCAAAGACGCTGGCCTGAAGGTTAAGAAGGACAAGTGCCAACTCTGTACAGAGAAGTTTGAATTCCTGGGCTACCTTCTTGACAAACAGGGAATTCACCCAACTGAAAAAAAACTATCCGCAATAAAAAACGCCCCAAGACCTAGGAATAAAACAGACCTCCAAGCCTTCCTAGGACTCATTAACTTTTATAACATCTTCTTGCCCCAAAAGGTGACTGTTGCTGAACCCCTGCATAGGCTCCTCGACAAGAAGGTTTCCTGGGTCTGGGGACAACAGGAAGAGCGTGCCTTTCAGCAAGTCAAGGACCTTTTAACTTCAGATGCTGTATTGATACAATATAACGAGACTTTACCTTTAACCGTCACCTGTTATGCCTCACCGTTTGGGGTAGGAGCAATCCTGAGCCACATCCTACCAAACGGTACTGAGGCACCCATTGCATTTTTTTCAAAAACCTTGTCAAAAACTGAGAGGAACTATAGCCAACTTGATAAAGAGGCCCTCGCTATTGTAGCAGCGATCAAACGATTCCACGAGTATGTATATGGAAGACCCTTTTCCATTATCACCGATCACAAACCGTTACTTGGCATCTTAGCGGGAGACAAACCAACGCCCCACATCTTATCGCCTAGAATGACGCATTGGTCGGAGTTTCTAGCCGCATACGATTACCAATTGCTACACCGCCCGGGAAAAGCCATTCCCCACGCTGACGCTTTAAGCCGCTCACCGCTACCTGAAGTCATAGACGATCCAGCTCCAACTCTGACTACGCTTCAAATCGAAACCCTTCCTTCTCCACCACTGACTGCATGCGATATCGCCTTAGAGACAAGGAAGGATCCTTATTTGGCGCGAGTCCTCAGCTGGGTAGAAAGAGGTTGGCCTGACAACGAACCCAACGACACCCTCAAACCTTTCAAAAACTGCCAGACTGAACTCTTCTCACAAAAAGGATGCATATTGTGGGGAGACAGAGTCATCATTCCAGAGCGGCTACAGCACAAGGTTTTGAAACTATTGCACGATGGACATCCTGGCATCGTGCGAATGAAGGCACTAGCGAGGAGCTACACTTGGTGGCCAGGTATAGATAAGCAAATAGAAACTTGGGTGGCCACTTGCAGCAAGTGTCAGGAAACTCGCTCAGCTCCGCCAAAAGCCCCGCCAATTGAATGGGAAACACCCCGGGGTCCCTGGTCCCGCATCCACATCGATTTTGCGGGACCTACCAAGGGGCATACATTTCTCATAACTGTGGATGCCTACTCCAATTGGCTAGAGGTCCACAAAATGAAGAGCACCACCACAGAAGCAGTCGCCAAGAAACTAAATAAACTATTCGCTACGCATGGGTTGCCAGACGTCCTGGTCTCAGATAATGGACCCCAATTCACTGCTCTTGCATTTGAACAGTACCTCGCAGACCGGGGAATACGCCACGCCTTAACTTCGCCTGCTCACCCTGCAGCCAATGGGAGAGCTGAGAAAATGGTCCAATTCGTAAAGAAAACCTTACACAAGATGGAGAGAGGAGACATCGACGAGAAAGTGACCAGGATGCTCCTCCTCCAACACATTACCCCGCACAGCATCACAAACAAAACTCCAGCCGAACTCCTGATGGGACGGAAACTACACTCACATCTTGACAGCCTATATTCTGCCTACACGCCGGAACAACCCCTGGGGTCCAGCAGCAGGTATCACACATTCAGAGTAGGCAACTCTGTTTTTGCGAAAAACTTCTCAGGAGACCCATTGTGGGTTCCCGCTACTATAACTCAACTTACGGGCCCCCGTTCCTACCGTTTACAAACTGCTGGTGGGAAAATGTGGAAACGCCACATTGACCAACTTCGCTCCAGACTAGCTCCTACCACAACTCCCGAACCTCAAACCTGGGGGGGAAGGGAAAGCGAGGGGGCCGAAAAAGAGCTAGCATACGACACGGGACTTTTAAACCGAGAGTCAACGCAACCAACCCCAGGATATTCACCTTCCAGAGGAGGGCTGGACCAGATGACTGCCTCGCCACAGAGCAGCGCCGCGATGGCAACTAATCCAGGAAATTCAGGAGCCAGTCTTGACGGGAGCGGGGATGACAGCCCCGATGTGCCCAGCGTGACAGTTGACCCAGCCGGGCCGTCAAGCTCAGCAAACAGCCCAGCGGAACCAGAGTCTGGGCAAGGACTGTTAGAGCAACGCAGATCAGGCAGACAGGTGAAACGACCTGCATATTTAAAAGAGTACATCACCCCACCCCTCAGACGGAACCTAGGGGGGAGGGGTGTTACGGACTAAGCAAACGCACTAATTAAAATCCTAATAGTTTTACTTCTACGGCAGGTTCGTAATCCTGCACTTCTGATTGGCCCGTGAGCAGCGAATCCTGATTGGTCAATTCTGGCCGATCTGATTGGCTGTTAACGGGCGCCACTGATTGGCCGCGTGGCAAACTCAAAAGCGCGGCAAACTCAAAAACATTGGCTGTTGTGACAGCAGCCAGCCCTATAAAAGGGCTGCTGCTGGCCAAGTATTTTGCTCTGTTCTGAAGTCACTAATAAAGAGTTGAGTCACTACCCGATGCCTCGTCTCCGTTCCTTGCGCCCACGCTCCAGACATAACAATTTGATTGCTTATTGTACCCTATGACTATCATTAAATATTGTACCTTATTATTCTTGACTCTTGACGAATGTATCTTTTCTTTTATGTATACTGAGAGCATTTGCACCAAGACAAATTCCTTGTGTGTCCAATCACACTTGGCCAATAAAGAATTCTATTCTATTTTCTATCTAATATATTTGTGTTATGTTTATAAAAGCTGTTTCATTAATCAGTGGTTAGGTTAGATTCAGATCCTCAGGAATGGTTACAGAATTCTTCTAACACCATGACAAAATAGGTTTCTTGTCTATGATTAAACTTCTTCCACTGTCTGAAGAACAACATAAAGCATGGCCTTAGCTTGAGTTAAATGGAGCATATCTGCTGAAGGAGGTCCTTCTGGATCACGCTTGAATTTTTGCAAATAAAATAAAAACAAAACATTTTTATTTCACACTTATATAATCCTATTTCTTCAGTGTTGAAAAAAGCTGTCCTACAAGAAGATGACCAGCTGAATAAATAGAAAAATAGTAGACCTTGTGGCTATTACTCACTGAGGTCCTAGCTATTTTGATACATGTACCCACATAGCAATACATTGGAGAGAAGGAATGATATTGAGGCAGATGGAAAGAGTTGGTAAAGACTGGCCTAATGCTGGGGATGCATTTCGTGTAAACAGTATGTTGAAACTGAATGTTTAGGGAGAGAAGCTGTAAGGTAAAGTCAGGACAGTTTCTGCTTAACAAGACTGCTAAAGAGACATTGAAACCAGAGGAAGGAAAAGGGGACATTGCTCAAACTAGTCATAATTTTAGAGTGAAGAGAAAAGACTTGGGAAGAGTGAATAAGAAACCAACAGTGTAATGTATGCATATATAGGTGTGTGTTTCATATACTGAAACTAAATACAGCTGTTGAGGTCTAGTGTTTATAATGTTTGCCAAATGAACGGGGGGGATTAAAAAACCAACAAAAAGGAAAAGAAAGATGGGTGGGTGGCCAATAAATTGAGGCCATGAAGAAGAGGGTTTTAAGTCACTTTTTTTTAGTACTATTGTAAGTTTGAATGGTCAAAATGAATGTTTATAAATTGAGGAATACCGACTGATCTGGGCATACTTAGCATCAGATTTTTCTAGCTCAAATTAAACAATCAGCTTATACTTATGATTAAACTTCTATTAGACATCAACAGTAAGACATCTTGGATACAGGAACTTTACTCAGATAAAATGCAGAAGAAATAGCTTTAAAAGAAATAATTAAATTAAACTCTAGTAATACCAATAAAAAGGTCCAATAAGCAGTATATTCCTAATATGCAGTATGAGGAAAAAGCTCTTTATACTTTCAATCCTTCTCACCGTTCTTAGTAATGAAGGATGATACAACTCTATTACCACACTCCAATTAGTACAGCAGACCATAGTACATTTGGAGAACAGTACATTTCAACGCCCCATGAGTTGTTTTGGAATTGTAGAAGTGAGAGAATTTATAGCCAGACTATTTAGTTCCAGATTATTACTAGTGTGCTGCAATTGAATGCCTTATCTCTATTCTGATTTAATCCAGTTTCACAGTGAATAACTGATGCCTCTTACTGTTCTCCTGCCAAGCTTTGAGCATCAAAGTGTTATGGGATATTTAAAGACATCCATGATTTTATTTATTTATTTATTTATTGGTAAAATTTATTGGCTGCCCATTTTACTTCAGGATAACTCTGGGTGGCTTAAAATTAATTGGAACTAATGCACTGGAAAGTAAGGATTTATAGAAGGTTGCCTAAGAAAGCCAGTGTGGTCCAATGGTTAATGTGGGTGGATATTTATCATGGGCAATTTAATTCTGAGTTTTGCCCCTTAAAAAGGAAAATCTGCTGGTACTTTGTGGTATTAAATAAACAGAAAGCAATGTCTCAAACCCCTGAGAAAGTTTATGGTTTCTCAAAATGCTTACTTTTTTTCTTCCATTTTCCAGTATTTTTGTTAACATAAACCATAATTCCGTATTACAAATTAATGAATCAAAACAGCATGTACTTTTAATTTAAAAGTATGGGCTACACAAACAATGAAGGCTAATGGTTTGAAATGATTTTTTTTTGCCTTGTTTGTAGGATTTGCCACACATACAAAAAAACTGGCATATATTTAATCTGCATTACTGGGACTATCTAATATATAACTGAAATCATGTTTCAAAATTCCTATATAAATGAACTCAGAGATCAAACTGAATTCCATGGGACCTATTCAACAGGGTTTCCCTATTCTAAAGAAGAAGATTTTCTGTTCTGCTTTGGAGACCTCCTCCATGCCAACATATCCAATACCTAGAAGAAGCTTCTGTGCCTGCCCAGTATATATCCAGAACCTTCTTCCTCACTTCAAGTGATTTATTCAAAGAACTGTAATTGGATCCAAGTGTTTTGAACAATCCCAGGCAGAGCAAGTGCAACTTCCTTGAATAGGCTTACAGTGAGTATGCTTTAAGTCTCTGCCTCATTTCACCATATATGTTCTTCTGACATTTTGGTTATGGTTATGACTTATTAACTTATCTTTTCCTCTTTCTTACAATCATGGGATGGCTTGCTGACCCCAACTCACCCTTTACAGCCCTCAATCAATGGAACAACTTGCCTTCAGAAGTTGTGGGAGCTTCATCACTGGAAGCTGTCAAGAAGAGACTGGATTGCCATAAAAATGGTTTAGAGTCTGCTTAGGCAGGGGGTTGGACTAGATGATCTACAAGGTTCCTTCCAACTCTGTTAATGTTTGTGGCTGAGAAAGTGTCCAAAAGGAAATCTGCTGAATAAATTGCCTACATGATTTAGAATTACAGAATTACAGAGCTGGCTCTTTTCTGAAGATACTGTAGAGAAGAAGTTGATGTGAAAAAGAAAGTAACCCATACTATTAGGGGGCTATATTGACTCCCAGATAAGGAAAATCTACATGATTTTAAGTAGGCACCGAGGAAAATGTCAGACATAATTTCTCTCTCCTTAAGGTATTAGTATTTAGAGTCATCTCATTTGCAGATTCAGAACTCATTTGCATAATCTATTGTTAAATTATAGATTTTCAAGTAGATGAATTAATTTTTCTGGCAAAGTCCTAGAAGATCAAACAATTAGTAGCCACTAATTTATGATTAATTTATGTTACTTTAAGAACAGAGATTGTTAGATAATCTTGGATCAGTCACTTTCTCTCAGTCCTAGGAAGGAGGCAGTGGCAAGCCACTCTTGAAAATCCCTGCCAAGAAAACTGCAGGCACTTGTCCAGACAGTCTCCAAGAATTGGATATGACTGAATGGGGGTGGTGGGGGGAAGAGATTGATTGATTGGCTGATTGCTAATTCTGTATAGCGGTTGAGATGTTAGACCATGAGCTGGGGGAATAGTAGAGTAAAGTAGAATAACAGAGTTAGAAGGGACCTTGGAGATCTTCTAGTCCAACCCCCTCTTGGAAACCCTGTACCAATTCAGACAAATGGTTATCCAATCTCTTCTTAAAAACTTCCAGTATTGGAGCATTTACAGCTTCTGAAGGCAAGTTGTTCCACTGATTAATTGTTCTAACTGTCAAGAAATTTCTCCTTGGTTCTAGGTTGCTTCTTGATCAGTTTCCACCCATTGCTTCTTGTCCTGCCCTCAGGTGCTTTGGAGAATAGCTTGACTCCCTCTTTTTGGTGACAGCTCCTGAGATATTGGAACACTGCTATCATGTCACTACTAATCCTTCTTTTCATCAGACTAGACATACCCAGTTCCAACAACCATTTTTACCGTCCAGTCCCCTAATCATCTTTGTTGCTCTTCTCTGCACTCTTTCTAGAGTCTCAACATTGTGGTGACCAAAATCGGATGCAGTATTCCAAGTGTGACCTTTGCAAGGCATTAAAAAGTGGTATTAACACTTCACTTGGAGACTGAGGGAGACTGGGATACTACTCCATGCTTGGCCATGGAAGCTCAATGAGTGACTTTAGATTGGTCATTATTTCTTGGCCCAAACAATTTTACACATTTGCCATTGTTGGGAAAAATAGGAAGGAACATTATGTACACTCCTTTGAGCTCCTGTTGAAAAAGAGGGATATAAATCAAACAAATGAATAAATACATTTTTGTTCACTATATCTGGAATCACAGATGACATGTGCTGTTTTACCACCACTGCCAATCAAGCAGCTAACTGCTGAGGCACCAGCACAGGTATAGTCTATTGAAAAATGTTGAGACTCTAGATGAAATTGTTATTCATTTGACACTCATAATTATTTTTTAGCTATTAAAATAAATCTTTCACAGGCAGACATTGCTTTTATTAGATGGATTTCCCCTCATTGATTACTGAAAATGTTCTGATTTTAGCCTTTCTTACATTAGTCCTAAATCAACCCTGGAACTTTACCATTGAAAGTAGAATATGATAAAATAAATAATACTGAGAGGTGTAGTGATGATGTACTGAGTAAAATCTTTCAGTAATTCCCCTCACATCATCTTCTAGGCATTAACAAAACAACTTCAGTGATACTTATTTTAGGAATAAATCTGATATCCAATGTTTATAAAACTGGGTTTTTTAAATTTTCAGATTGCTGTGTGCATTTTCTTTGCTTCACTTCCTGTAGACTTAGTCAATATTTTGTTGGATAAAGCCTCATGTATGTGGCTTCTAAGTTGTGATGTCTGTCCATCACTGATTACAATGTAAAATAAATTCACTAAATCTATCCAGAGGCACCAATGCCTCTTGATTGTTTTGGCTTTGCTGGTTGGAGTCTTAACCACTAGAGAAACAATAATTTCTTGCAGTCTAATAAAGCACTGGAATCCAGGAACATCTAATTTCTTTCTAAACCCAGTTTTCACATTGTGTGGCCTTTTGCAAACAATCTTTGCTTCTAGTGCTTAAGTTATCTTTGGGGAAATGCTTTCAGCATGCAAGGATAATTATGTTTAATTGTGAAGATTGTTCAAATGAAAAGTTAGCAGCCTGCATTAAAAAAACCTGCCTCCATGAGAGTTTTAAATATCCTTATGAGATGTTTAAGATACCACATATGTTAACAAGTTACTTGATGTAGTTCACACATCTTCATGAGTCCAGAGGAACAAATACTCTCTCCTATAACGCAAAGCAACTGAATATCATGAAAGGTCGCAAAAGTAAAGAACTGGAAATAGTGTTTTTGTGTGTTTGCTAAACTTTGCAAGAGAGTGGTTTTCCAAGGGAATATTGAACATACAGATATCTTGATTAGATTCTCCTAAATAAAACAAACTTTCTCCTGATTGAAATTTTGGCAACTTCAAGATCACTGAGAAGGAACTGCTGTGACAATGAGAGGAATTTAATTTTCTGTTCTTTTCAAAAAAATCTGTGGCAATAGTAGTGGTTGAAAATCAATGTTAGGTGGAGGACAGTAAGCTTGCATGAACCCACAATTGGATGAAAAAAATATTTCAACATTTCATCTCTAAAGTTTACTGCGTGGATAGAGACTTTTGGCATTTACAGATATTTCTGTGTGTCTGGAAGAAGTCCTTATTGCTTCTGAACAACAAGGCAACTAACAGAATTGTATTAAAATATTTGGTGCCTAAAGCATTTACATATCCTTCTACTCATTTGTTTAATTCCTGAACAATATGTGAGAATTTCCTGAGGATAAAAAACTAAACCAATAAATGTTCGGAACGCCACCTGCTCCAGGGCAAACTGTGTAAGCAGCATAGTAGCACATATTCTGATGCCAAAGGACAGGGGACTTCCTGGTAGAAGGAACTCTCGATCCCTGAGATGTTTTCTGGATTACCTGAACCCATGGGACTGTAACTACATCCCTGTCTTCAGGAGTGATGAGAGGGGGTGTCTTTGTTGCCCTTACACTATCAGTATGAAAAAAAAATTACAAACAAACTTGGATAGAGGGTTGGTTAAAGGCCGACCAGCTTGCTTGCTTTCCCATTATCCAGTTAGATAACTTCTTCTTCCTCCTTGTTCACTGAAATTCCAGGAAGAAGCCTGGAGAACAGGGACAAAAAAAGTACAGCAGAAGGAAAGAGAGCCATTAATTGTATGAAAATGCCCCCCCTTTTATAGCGTATTGCACAACTTTCATCCAATACTCACACATGATTTTCCCTGTATGAAGAACAATGAATTTGCTTGCTATGATCTATAAATGCACATTTATACATATCATATATAACTGTTCACATTGTTTAATCAGCTTTTGAATAAACATCTGAATAGAGAGCCTAGCCATGACTACTGACCCTAAAATCTGAACTCTCAGGCTGTTGTCTGGGTCACCTATCTCCAAACCAGCCCTGGCAACCATTACAGTCCACTTATTCTAAAGAAAGTACAGATGAAATAAAGCAAAAACAGGACAGGTCATGATATAAGATTTCTGGAAGCTGCTTAAAAACATATGGAGCCTTTTACCAAGAACTAATGTCTTTTTAAAAAAGAGATCTCAAGTAAACAACAATAAAAGTAGAAAAATAGCAACCCAGGTAGGGATAATTATCTCAGCCAAATCCATAGACCATGAATTAAACATCATAATAATAAAACACTGGAGTGTTTTATTATTATTATTTATTTGGTACTTTCAGATTTTTCTTTTAGATGAGTTGCCAGAGAAAGAATGTAAACAATAAGCTTTATTTAATTTTGTTTTATTGCCCTTAGTTTTAATTTCAAAAACCAAAAAAACCAAATGAATAGATTTAAAGGAATACAGCTGACTAGAGTTACCTGTCTGATGTTGCAGAAAACAGTGAATGATTCCAGCTGCTATAATACTAACCAAAGGGAATGAAGATTTGACCTGTTGTGATTATGTTAGGAGTGCTATATGTTAAAAGGGCTAGCCAAATGGCATGCATGAGCAAACATTTGGAGTCTTTTGAGAATCTACAAATTGGCTGAAATACAGTGCTTTGCCAGTTCATGATCCATTCATCAGAACTGTTGGTTAGCCCTGAGTTGCTCGAGGATTATCTGTACTTGGGATCTAAATAGCAATTTTTATTTTATTTATTAATTTACTAAATTTATATACTGCCCACCTCTCACTTTGAGGCAACTCTGAATGGCTATTTCATAGAAGTGGTATTCAGCAGTTTCTGACCAGTTCTGGAGAACTGTTAGTGGAAATTTTGAGTAGTTCAGAGAACTGGCAAATACCATCTCTGACTGGAGATTTTACAGTATCCTTCCCCTGCCACACCCACCAAGCCACACCCACAGAACCGTAGTAAAAAAAAAATTGAATCCCACCACTGCTATTTCTTTACAATTAGATAGTCATGCTCCAGTCTCTGTTCTCTCCTCTTGTCTGATGGATTAAATATAGAAGAAATGACCCAGAGTAAAAAAAAAAGCCATTTTTTATTGACATGTAGGTTTTCTTGCTCCTGACAAAGGTCACCTTGTCATGTGCATAGATTAGTGTGTCGGCTAAATACAAATTAACTTCTGTGTTCTTATTTCTTTGTTTGAGGTAAAAATGGGGTAATTATATTGATTGGCATTTTCTATGTAGGCTATCTGTCTTCTTATCAGGCAGTCAGTTTATTCTTTTGTCTTCAGTTTTTCATAGAAGCTATACCTGGTAGATATCTGTTGTGTAGTGGTACCCAATTTCTTCATGTTTGGATCCTCCCCTTCAAGATTCCTTCAAGAGTCTTGCCCAAGCTATGCCAGAAACAACAATTTTTCAGCTGTGCAGTATTGCTTAAGATGTACCAACCATAATCCCACTTCCTTAAAAGTCACCCCAAATTTTTAACAGCCAACATTATATAAATCCACTTTGCAGCTAGGACACCCTCCATTTCCCCAATGTTCTTTCTTCTTCTTCCATCAAGTCCTTTTTTGAAATTTTTTTCCAACTCGGCAGCAGTTTTTTTTTTTTATTTATCTGATAATTTTTCTGAGTGGCAATAAAGAAACTCAGTTCCCATAAAAAACTGTTATCCTCCTCTCCTATGTTCATATTCTATTTATCAGGTAATAAGAACAGGGTATCTGTTTGGGTGCCTGAGTGCTATTCAGACAGAGTTATAGAGAGGCCTGAACTCCTGCAAACTATAATAATCCTCTTTTCTTCGTCTCTGAGCAATTACGATAACTGCAGACAGCCCATATTTTACCAGCTTGGATCTCATCTGCCCTTCACACTCTAATAAGGTGAGCAGAATTTGAGTTGTTTCTTTGTAACAATGTCTTCGGAAAGGAATTTAGAGGCAAGCCTTCCATAGCAGTTCCAACATAATCTACTATCCATAACATGTAAGATGTGGAGATTCAAATGAAAATTCAAGGCTTGAAAGAAACTTCCTTTCCTGAATTACTAAACTCATATTCAGCAAAATTAGAACCATGCATATGTGCTCATATGAATGTTTCTTCTTTCCAAAACTGTTGCTATATTAAGTCTATAACACCAGGGTAGCCAGACCCCTGCATTTCTTCTTTCCCTGTAAAGACCTTAAACAGATTTTAATCCAATTTCATCTTTAAACAGGCCAAAAATACTACATTGTAGGAAACATTGATCTGCTCCCATTTAGAGACCCCACTCTCAGTCACTTAGACTTTTTTGGATACATTGCAGCTCCCTGAAGTAAAAGGAGTTAAACCACAAACCCCTCTCTCTCTCCCTTGAAATATTCCCACATTATCTGCTCTTGTCTCTTAGTATAGGCAGAAGGAACAGGGCTACAGAAGTTGGGTAGAAAGCCAAAGTTACAGAATTCTGCTGTTATGCAAAGGAGCACAATATGACTGTTGCTATTTTCAATGTGAGTGTGATGACCAATCCAACTTGCAAATAAATTGGCTTGTGTAATGGTTCCTGGAAGAAAACCCTTCTATAACCTGGGGAGTGGGGACTGCCTGTATTTTAGCATTTACTCCCCAGGCCAAATGCTATTCCCCATTCTCCTACCATTTCTGTAATACACCCCATAATGTCAAATGACATTTAATAATCCCTTCCCCCCAAAACCCCAAAATATGGAATTCTTCCTCTATGAGACTGCAAAGTCTCTCCTAGTGTTCCTTTATGAACCAATTGGTTCACTCTAAAGAATTTCAAGAGGGCAACTCTGTTACCCAAAGATCAGGAAGCAAGACAACTATGGTCACAAGCCACAGTCATCCCTATCTTCAAAAAGGGAGAGCCCAGCCTAGTTGAAAATTACAGACCAATCTCTTTATGCTGCGTCACCTGTAAAGTCATGGAATCAATTATTAACCAATCCATTATACTTCACTTAGAGACAAACAATGTATTCTCCAATAAACAATTTGGTTTCAGAAAAAAACTATCCTGCAATCTGCAACTCTTACACTGCAAAAACATATGGACTACACAACTCGATCAGGGCCAAGCAATAGACGCAATCTACATAGACTTCTGTAAAGCCTTTGATTCAGTGGTACACGACGAACTACTCCTAAAACTAAAATCTTATGGTATCTCTGGACAACTGCATAACTGGATAGAAGCATTCCTGTCAAACAAACAAATGGTCAAAATTGGGAGTGTCCTATCAAATTCTGTACCTGTCAATAGTGGTGTCCCCCAAGGCAGTGTTCTAGGACCAACTCTCTTCATTCTCTACATAAATGACCTCTGTGATCATATTAAGAGCAATTGCGTTCTCTTCGCTGATGATGTAAAGCTATTCAATATCACAGACAATACTGCTACCCTTCAAAAAGACCTCGACTATGTATCAGAATGGTCAAACAAATGGCAACTTCAAATCTCAACAAATAAATGCTCTGTCTTACATATTGGCAAAAAAAATCAGAAAATAAAATACAAGCTGAATAGTCAAGATCTTGTTGATGATCCAAGCTCTGTAAAGGACCTTGGAATACTCATCTCTAATGATCTAAGTGCTAGAGCCCACTGTAACTACATAGCCAAAAAGGCATTAAGAGTTGTTAACCTAATCTTACGTAGCTTTTTCTCTGGTAATATCACACTACTAACTAGAGCATACAAAACATTTACTAGACCAATACTTGAATATAGTTTATCAGTCTGGAACCCGCATTACATATCTGATATTAACACAGTTGAGAAAGTCCAGAAATATTTCACAAGAAGAGTTCTCCACTCCTCTACTTGTTGAAGAATACCTTATGCCACCAGACTTGAAATTCTAGACCTAGAAAACCTAGAACTACGCCGCCTTCGGTCCGATCTAAGTATAGCATATAAAATCATACATTGCAATGTCCTACTTGACAATGAATACTTCAGCTTCAACCATAATAACACAAGAGCACACAATAGATACAAACTCAAGGTTAATCGCACCTAACTTGATTGCAGGAAATATGACTTCAGCAACAGAATGGTCAATGTCTGGAATCTCTACCTGACTCTGTGGTATCTTCCCCAAACCCCAAAAACTTTAACTTTAGACTGTTTACTATTGACCTCACCCCTTTCCTAAGAGGTCTGTAGGGGGCGTGCATAAGCGCACCAATGTGCCTACCGTTGCTGTCCTATTGTTTCTTTTATTTTTCTTATATGTACCCATTTCATGTATTCATAACTATGTATATACATACCTATTATCTGGTAAGCGATTGACAAATCAAAATAAATAAATAAAAAAAACCCTCAATATCTGTTCCAAAAGGCTCGAACTGGGAAGTTTTATAATCTTGTCTTTCAAAAAACAAAACAAAAACTGGCAATTACCCTCAGCACAAAAGATCATTGTGTACATTGTTCTACAGAAGAATTGTAAATTTATTGGCAAAATTTTTACAGCCTTCCCAATAAACAGGACCTGTTTTCTTATTGTTCCAAGTCATAGGAAAGGGCTTTCCCTCAGCAGCACATGAGTTAGGGTTACAGAGGGAGACATGAGATGAGATTTTCATGTGTATCCTTATGATGAAAGAGAAAATATCCCCTTCCAAGAGCTTCAGACATAAAAGGACAAACTAAACTTAATTTGTCTGTCAACCTTAATGTGTCATACTAGATAGTGGACAGAGACCATCAAAGAATAAAAAAAATTAAAATCTTGAGTGACCAATCAGGAGGCTTTTCTCTTTCAAGTAAGCTTTGAATAGAGAAAGAACCAACTTCATCTTGTCTTCCTTGTGCTGTCTTTTTTATGCAAAAAAGATAAGCAAAGTATCTGTTAACCAGAGTCTCAGAGTCAGGTCAGTGGGATCTGGAGCTGAAAGTCGAGGAAATATATCAGTATTTGCAACAGGTGGAAATTAGGTATGAATTAGAGTATTGAATTTTGTTTTATTAAAAAAATGAGTTGTATTGCCATAGTTATTCTATGTGTTATTTTTTTCTACACTACTGCTCTTTGTGTGCTTAGGGGAACAACCATTAAGATAAACCATGCAAATGTCAATTTTGCTTGTTTTTTTTTCTTTTGCTTCCTGGCCTTCAGCTCTGGCTTAGTATCTGAGCCTTGATATTTATAATAAGGAATACCATTATTACTGAAATCAGCTGTCTCATTCTGAAATGATTTTGATTTTAATGTGCATTTCTCTGCTTGGTTAAGTTACAGCAGGGATGTCAAACTCACGTCCTCATGGCTGTGTCACGTGATGTATCGGGACTTTATTCCCCTTTGCTAAACCGGGCGTGAGCATGGCCAGTGTGTGACACTTCTGGCCCACAGACTGGGAGTTTGACAGCCCTGAGTTACAGGAAAGGAAATGTTGTGGCCTGCCAGAGGCCAGAAAAACTGGCGGCAGACTCGGACAGTGAGGAGGTTGGGGAGGAACATGGGCCAGTCCTGGACTCTGGGGAACGCTCTGACAATTGCTCTGTATCAGAGGCAGAGATGGGGCCAGGGCCGTATGACAGTTATCAGCTGCCTTTGGAGTTGGAAATTAGTGGGGCAGAACAACAATTGGTGCCTGTTCCCAGTGTGCGCATATGCAGAGCTGCAAGGAGATAGGAACAGTTAAGGAACAAGGTCAACTCAAGAGTAAAGGCTCAGGTGGATGGTGAATGGCTCCTCCCATAGGGAATAAAGAGTAGCAAAAGGGGAGTGGAGTTTGCAGGAGACAATTAGTTCAATTCATTAGAGTGAAGAACTGTTCCTGACTTCTTGCCAAGTAATTGCTGCTACAGCGTGGCGTTTGGAAAATATCGGTCTGGCAACTTTCCAAGCCTGATAAAGGTCTGTAGTTGTGAAATATCATAAAAGACTGTTTGCCGGGGCTTTGCTGGAGAGGAATTCACTTTAACCTAAATAAAAGAGGTTTTATTGGGACAAGGAGTTTGCTTCATGATCTTGGGAAGCCTAGGTCAGAACAGAAAGGAAAACAGAGGAAGAAGGGTTGTCATTTTTTTTCCTGCTGAAGAAACTGATGGTGAGAAGCACTTACTCTGGAAGCAAGTGGATGCTGACAGGTCTACCAAGCAGGCTGTGCTCAGAGTTGATAGAGAATACAAACCAGGGTGCATTCATAGTACCTTGCTTGTGTATGCATATCCCATTGAAATTCTCATTTACAATCTCCCAGAGATCTAGAAAAACTTATATTTTAGGTTCCTGGGTATAGCATGTATTTTGTAACAACACTCAATGAAAATAATAACAACTTCCCATAAGTAACAGAGAATTTCATTTTATTTAAATTTAAAAATTTGAGGCCTTTTTTTGAGCTTGAGGCCTTTTTGCGCTTATGGCCTGGGTCAAATAGATATCTACTGACTCTGTGCCAAATTATTAAAATAATTTTAATTCTGGTGTGTTCAGGCTAAATGCCTTTTAGGTCTTAATTGCTATATGTTTTTGATAACTTGTAGTCAGTTTCTCTGAAAGCCTGTCTGAACATGGCAAGAAAAACACTAAGATACTTGAAGCGTGTGAAGTTCAAGAAGATAATTTACAACATTCCCTTTTTCTGGCAGCACATGCCCATGTACACTTCCAGGGTAGGAAAAGGACAATGAACAAATCATTCCCCTTGTTAGTGTTTGGGGATTAACCCCTAGCAGAGTATTGCAGCAGTAGTCAAGCCAGGCAGCCAAAGCGAGAGCGGAAGGGCCCCAGAGTATACACACACTGAACACAAACACTGTTTGTAGTTTAAATAGTTTTTAATCCATTTAGAGTTTAAAGCATTGTCATTCAGTCCATTAAGTCATTCACAGTATTTCCATCCAGTAAGACTCACTAGTATAGTCCAAGTTAAGAGTCCTTGCAATATCTTTATCAGCCGATAAAGATATCTTCTCCTCCTCCGGTGCCTCTCTCCAGAGGAACAAACGCTGGATATTCAGCAAGAAGTTCAAACAGTAGAACAGTAGAATTACGCAGTAAATCAGCAAACAGTAGCAGACAGGAACATCTCAGTCACAGGCACAGTCACAGTAACACAGAGGCAGTCGCAGTCACAGTAAGACACAGTTAGTCGCAGTAAGCTTTCCAGCTTCTAATGCTTCCTTATATGGTAACTTCTAACCGCACCCTTAATCGGCTAATTGCCTGCAGCATTGTGCTTAAAGTGATAAGCACTTAAACCATGATATCTAAGTTTTATATATTTATTCACCCAAACCATATTTGGTATCAATGTTATACCTAACACCCCTCATCATTTGATTTCTGTAATAGAGAAAAAACATTGATTGCTCAGCCTTTCATTTAATGATGAAAAAAAGCATGATCCTAACATGACTCAACAATAGGTCTATTTTACAGCAAGGGTTTGTCATGTCTGTGCCAACATCTGAAGCTACAGCACTCCAGCAAACAATAGGATATAGATGATTTGTTTATTCCTAAAAGCAAAGCAGAAAAATATAAGCATGCACATAATGAAAATGTGCAGCCAAAGTTTGACTATATTTTTTTCCAGAAGGGACATCAATTTCTTAGCTCTAGACTAAGCCAGGTGAGAACTGAAGATGCATGTGATGTTTCAGGACCAAAAGGAGAAGAATTATAATTCTCTGATAATGTACATGCTCTCTTATAAAATATCTTAATCATGCTTAACAATGCTTAGCATCTCGAGGAAGACATAAAAAATAATCCTACAGGCAGAGGAACTATTGTCATACTTTACATTCAATGCCTTACTTTATATTCATTCAATGCCCAATGTATATATGGTCACAGTGAAGAGAATCTATTTTAAATGACCTGTTTATACAAATGCTACCTATAACCTGTGTTAATATATTTCTTTCCTTTTAGACATTACAAGCCTAAAGTGCATTCCCATTCCTCTGAGGAGAGAAGTCCAATAATTGTTCCTACATTTTAAGATTTAGATAGATGCTGAATTGAGAACTTTCTAGATTGTACATGGGTTGTTTTGTACATGGAATTTTTTTGGTGGGGGGTTGAGAGGTGTTACATATTTTCTTTCTCTCTAAGATAGCCTTCCCCAATTTGAAAATTCTGGAAGTTGTATTTTCAAAACAGCTGGACAACCTCAAACTAGAGAAAGCTGATCTAAAGTGATCCAGAAGCCTTGGATGAATATTTAAAAGTCCATACTGAAAGATTATTGTCATTTATATGTCCATCTTTTTCTTTCTGAACTCTTTCTGAATTGCTTTCTCAGAACAATTTTAATTTAATTCCTATAATATGAGCTTCAGTCCCCTCTTTCCAAGAAAAAGCAAGATTGTAGATGTGATTTTTAGTTGCTGGTTTTGTTCTCTGTTTATTTTGTCACATTGTGGGTTGAGGTGCAGACCCAATGTAATGTTTTGGGATTGTTTTGCTGATGTTTTTTACTGGCTAAAAGGTATGCAGTTCCTTGTCCTCTCATTTCAGCCACATTGCTGATTGGTTTATATAAGCTGCTGGAGTGAGTAGTATTTTCTTGGGCTTGTTTTTGAAATAGCAGAATTTATTACTTTGTACTTTTCTTTTTATTCTAATGTGAGACAAACATCCGGGAACAGACTTTTTCTTCCTTTTAATTTTTGTATGAGTATGCAAAGCACAAAAATTGTGAAATCTACAATAAAATGTCTTTTAATAGCAAGTGCAGATGCTAAAGAGGGGATTTATTTCCAAGTAACAGCTCCAATAAGGATAGGAAAATATTGTTCCATATTAGCAGGCTTAAAACTCTGTGTTCCTATTGCTCCGGAAAAGCCGGATCATGATTGGATGGCTTGAACGTTCCTGATTGACTCATACAGGGTTTGCCGGGATTGGCTGAAACCAAGCGCGGCAAACTCAAAGGGTTGTCATTGGCTGCCTAGCCATGGCCAGCTCTATAAGAAGAGCTGCCACGCGCTGGGTTTTTGTCTCAGAATCTATCTGTTAAATAAAGAGCTGTTGTTCACTACTCAAGCCTCGTCTATTCATGGGACCCACCGACCATACTTAACAAATATTATTTCCGGTATATATTTAATTAATAAGACAATTAATTAAATGGCATCCCAGCAGAACAGGCAGTAGAATTCCCCAGTCTTCTGCAGGCCCTGGCATGCCCTCAATATAATTTTTGCTCAGGAAAATTGTGAGACAAAAAATGTTGTATTATCAATGAAATCCTTTGGCTAATGGGATTAGGCAAAGTAGAACTTTTCAATAACTCTCCAACTATAGAATTCTTTACCCTCTTTAAAGACTATCAGACTTTTAATGTTTAACTCTCTGTTCTTACAACATCTCTGAAATGTTACTGTCCTTATTCCTGAGGGTTACATAATCTTCCTTCTCCTCGGTCCAAAAGAAGTTCCCCTGGGATGCAGAGGCACTAGGAGTACTATTGTTCATTTCTAAATGGGAGACAGCCATTAGGTGGACCAACTTTGAGAATCACCTGTCTTTGTATTTCTCTGAGTCAGAAGCTCATGAAAATTTTTGCCCAGTTAACAACTGAATAGAGTCAATAAGGAGCATGTTTTAGAAAGGTCAGGGAACAGAACAAAATTAAAAGAGTTGCAGATGATTGTCCCCTCCAATATAAAAATCACCATAGCTTTTTTTAAAAAAAGAAATACCATTTTATCTACTAAAAAGAAGCAGAAAGAAAAGGGGAAAAATACAAATAAACAGAAAGAAAAAAAAACCCTAATAATATAAAAATATAACCAGATCAGAGATGGTATTCAGCAGGTTCTGACCAGTTTTGAAGAACTGGTAGCGAAAATTTTGAGTAGTTCAGAGAACCGGCAAACACCACCTTTGACTGGAGGTTTTACAGAATCCTTCCTCTGCCATGCCCACCAAGCCACGCCCACAGAACCGGAAGTTTAAAAAAATGAATCCCACCACTAAACCTGAATACACCACTGAATACAACTCCATTTTTAAACAGAACCTTAATATTAACAAACAAAGGAACGCTAAGAAAAAGATTCACCTGCAATTTTCAATCTGGGATTATTCAAGAGACTGGAATAATTATATTTTTCTCTGTCAAAATATAATTTTTATTATTTATTTTATTTTAATTTTTTTATTTTTCATGATAATTCCATGCATTTTATAATGATCGAATATATCACTGCACTTCATCTTTGGCAAAATACTAGACACTTTATGTAATAGCTTTATGTCCATTATGTTTTTTTTTTAAAAAAAGGCTAATCTTGTTTTTACCTATTTGGAAGGATAGCAAAGAAGTCATTCCTACAAAGATACCAAAAACAATGGCATTGAGCATTTCTGAGAGGAAGAGAAGAAGCAATGTTCTTGTTCAATCTATTCCTCAACATAACACATTTGTTTGAATGATTAAAACTCAGATTCTCCAATCATGCTATTGTATGATGAGACTTCTAAAAGTCAGTTCAGCTTTTGATACACCAATAAACACTTTATCAGATGCAAATATTGCCATATTAAATTAGATTTATATGCCGGTAAATAAATGTAGAGTGTTCCAGTCCAGTCCATCTTATAATTTTAAGTACTACACAAGGCAAAATTAGTGCTCTGCATTCTCAGTTGAAAATGAGAAAGTAAACTATTATTTGTCTCACAAAACTGTTACACAAAATAAGGGAGAAATACAAAGCTTTTATTTATTCCTGATATATTTTGAATTTTTTTTCAGAAACATTATAAAAAAAAAGACACTGTACAAAAAGAACTCTCTCAGGATTGTGTTCAATGAATTATTTTTATTATTTGATTGTATGCATTCCAGTTAAGTGTTCGAAGTGTTTGATGCCTTTATCTTATGCATTCCTGAAATGATTCTCAGAAGCAGAATATAATACATCTTGAAAAGAAAGGTAACTAATTATGGAACATAACCACAAAAATGAAACTAAAATAAATGGTGCTAGTTCCTACTTATCTAGTCATCACCTGAATTGCATTTATCATGTGATGGCTTGTACTGTAGATATCGGTGGAGATAAAAGAATACTGCATTATTATTTTTTTAAAAAAAGACTATATTAGCTTTCTGAATGTATGGTCACAATCCAAAACCTGTTACACACTGCATAAAATTAAAAGGGAAAAAAAATACTGGGGAACTACAAAAAATATATAAAAACCAACAACAACCCTCAAAGAGGGTTGCACAATATCTATACAGGCTAAATTCAATACCAGAAGCTTCCAAAAAGTACAGCAGAATTTGGTTAGCCTTCTGGAGTTGCCCAGGATAAAGTTTTCTGGGAGGAGAAATATATTCTTTTCATGTACCTCATGTTCCCCCCCGCCCCACAGGCACAATTACAGTTTTTGCCAGTTGACAATCTCCATCTTGTCTTCATTCAAACAAAAGCAGATACTACCAAAGCTATGGCTGGTTAAGATGTTCTGCCCATAAGATCTTCATATAATGTACTGGCAGTTAAATTATCTGTAAAAAAAAGCCTTTTGGCTATTTATTACTATCTACAAAAACAGGAATATCCCTAGGAAGGTGAAAAGGTTAAAAAAAAATCAAGATTACAGTGTAAATAAAAATGAGGCATGCTTGTAGCTGCCATCCTGACATTGGACAACCCCCCCCCCAAATACGCCTACTATATTAAAAATATTTAATAAATGCTACATATGTAAACACTAACAAGGTTCAAGCCTTTACAATTTGAGGTCAAGACAAGCCAATTTCCACTCAAATTCTAAGAAGAATGAATGCTTAACTATGTTCTGTTAAAGTGAAAATAAGAAAGACAGTTTCTTTAGAAATGGATTAAACCAGATGGGCTATCTTGTCTTTATGTCAAGAAAAGTTGGGAATGACTAAAACAATGCTTATATGTGGGTGGGTTCATTCACTCATTTGATTTGATTTATGTAGCCGCCCAATGATTCTGGGCAGCTTACAATAAAATAAATTAAAACAATAACATACGTAATATGCTAGGTTTTATCTATGGTATGTGTGAAATAGCTCAAACTTTTCTATTGAAAAATCCTCAAAGAGGAGAAGAAAGGAATCTGCCATTAGATTCAAATGTGGAAATGCTGATTTTAATAGGGTGATTCTCTTCTAACCCCTCCCCATGGATATGGTTGTTATGGATTTGGTTAGAAATACAACAGAAGGCATGAAATGCATCTGGGCAAAACTTATTTTGATTTGCAATATGCTCTGGATATTTTTCCAAGACTGAAAAGGAGTCCTTGGTGTTTTCAGTGCTTGGTAAATTGTTGGTTTTGCACTCCAGTGGGAATTGGTAAGTCTAATGTTCCACTAGAAAATTTTTCTTCCTGTGAGGCATATTTCTGGAAAAGAGGTGGAGGATTTTTTTTTATTTTTTATTTTGCTTAGTGTGTGGCCCCCCAGAAATACCAGAGGAATGTCTAGTTTTTCTCCTGATACAATTGAATTTGAAGTTGTTGGGTTTTTTTTTTAAAAAAAATTGTCCTTTATGTGAACAGAATTCTGTCTGGTTTGTACTTAATTAGATAAAGGTGTTCTGAAAATGGAAATGATGATGAAAGGAAGCCATACATTTGCTGCCTAGGGGTATGCAGAGAGGTATAAATCCACCTCTTGTAAGAATCCAATCCAATGTATTGACCATGTCAGAACAATGGTTTTTTTTTTCCCCAGGACAAAAGAAAGAAAAAGTCTATACAAGCAAATTGCATCCATTTCTTATTCACAATTTTTCCTAACAAGTTTTGAACACTACTTTTTCAATATTCATTTAGCTAGTTTGTTCAATTATGACATTGCCAACTCAAAATGGGTGGCTCATCCTATAACAAGGTTTAAAAAGTCATAAAAAGCAGATGGAGCCAATCTTTCAATGCAAAAATATAGACAAAAACACATAACAAGGGATTCCATCCACCTTAGGCCTAAACTGTAGATTTTGTCAGTATTTTGTTTCTTGTTTTTTAAATTCTCTATTATCCTGGGCTTTAAGTATAAATTCCCATTTTGTAAGCTTTTTTTAAAAATGGGAAAAAATACATACTATACTATATTTTCTACACACTGTAGAAAACGATTTTATATGATTTTCAATGTATGTTATTTTATTTGAAAATTCCTTTCTCAGATTTGTTTTATCAACAATTGTTTAGGTGTAGATTTTCAACCAATTCTAAGGGGGATGGAAACTGGATGTATGAGTGAAATCACAATGAATATTCCAAGAATAATATGCTCCCGGGAGATACAATTGTCTCCAGTACTTTATGTAATTTTATGCATTGTAGGTCACTCAGAAATATTCTCTGGGCAGATTACAATGTAGAATACTAAAATGGAATAAATTTGAACATAAATTATAGTATCTTCGCCTTGCCTTCCAGCTTTTCTAATAGTGTTATAAAACCAGATGACAGAACAATCAATGCAACAAATTATAAATTTTAAAAGACATGTACAAACATAAAACTCTTTTCCTGAAAAAAATAATCCAAAAGGACTATCCAAAAATAATAAACCAAAAGGATATTAATAAATTGCCAAATATACTTTTTAAAGCATTGTACAACCAGAGTATGATTAGTACAAAACCTCTTTTGAACATTTCCATCATACTTTATTTCACATGGATGAACAGAATAGTACTTTGACATTTGAATATATACTTATTTAATTAAGGATTTTTATCACAATAGTAAAAACCAATGCAAATTAAACTTAAAGAAGGAAAAGAGAATGGAAAGAAAGAATAAATAATGCAAAAAAAAAGAAAATAATTTAATGAGGAAAAAGAAATATGTAAAGAAGTTTCTTCTGACCTTCATTGCAACAAATATTGACAAATTTGTAACTCTTCATCTCCTATAAACTTGCATAAACTGGTGCCAGCAAAAAACAAGGATTGCCAGAACATTGCAAAAGAAAAAAAGAAAAGAAAGATGTTATTTTAACCCTTGATCAAATAAACCAAATTTATATGCCTTCCTTTAGCTTCTAACATTCTCAATCTTTAAGTCATTCAAATATTGTCGTAATGTTTTATCTATCTTCAATTCTTCTTTAACTCATCGCAAAGAATTCTGCAAGGATTTACAAAAATTCTTTTGTGGATCCAATCAGAAAACATTTTCCAGGTCATTCACTTAATTTATCATTTGTATTTCCTTTTTAATTTTTAAAATGTCAGCCAGTTTCTTCAGTGTATTCAGTAAAGCATTGTTTTCTAAATCATTTTCTTGGTGTCTCATTTACAGTTATACTTTTGGTACTTCCTCTGTCTTGTCAGACAAAATTTGCTCTATATCTGTCAGTCCCTCATTAATATCATTTGGACATTACTGATAGAGTTGATATTATAGTACTAATTGCTAGCTCCATTTTTTAAAGATCATCTCTAATATTTCCAGTGCTATGACATTTTGTGTCTTTGTGTACAGGTTTGAATTTTTCCTCTTCTACTTAGAATATTTAATCCCTTGTAGTGTCCATTTTCTAAAACAATAAAGCCACTTATCTGTGTTATGAACTTGAGATGGACAAAATAAGCCAGTTTCCCAAAAGATGGTATTTATTTTTAATTCCAAAATCTTATAATAAAAGCTAATATTTCAAATTCAACTAGATCTTTAGTTCATGTATAGGTTTCTTAGATCAAAATCTTTCCTAAGTTTTTGCTATTTATTTCAAATATTTTAATTTTTTTAGCTTATAAATATTTTTTCTTTTGTTCAGAGTTGAAAGTAAACATAGGCAGTGATTTTTCAAAGTCTCTAATAGACTAAAATGATTATTGGCAATTTCCAAATGAAAGAAAAAGAAAGTGAGCTTGCAAACTCAGTGTCCTTTAAAAGGATCTGCTGCAGTTGGGAACTGATAGCTGATTCTTTTGCCTCTTGGTGCTCAAACATACAGAAGACCACTGTCTTATGGTCTTTTAAGAAACAACCTTCCAGAGGAGCACACATGGAAGATATTCCATCTTATCTTTGTCCAGAGAGGGTCCAAAAGACCAGTGTATTCATCAGTTCTTTGGTCTTTGCCATGATTTTCAGCTCTGCCTTCACAGAGATTCAACTCACCATGCCGCTCCCTGAAGTCCAGTACTTCAAAATTTGATTTTGTTCATGTTTGCAAACATATTTGATTCTGTGGGTTCAACAGGTTTCTGGCAGTTATAGCTTTATTTAGATGTGCATTTCAGATTTCATATCTACATGAATATATTTACTCATTCACTCTCTCACATACAGATCACTTTATATCACTCCCACTGCCTTGTTCCACTAGCTAACTTAATTTGTGGGTAAGAAAACAAATGAAGGCATATTCTTCCTTTAATGTTATGATCATGCTTTAATACAGATTGCTGATTTCTTGTGCAATTAGTAGTGGGAGACCTGCAACTGGCCCTCATTAGCAAGTTAATTAAGTGACCTGTTGCTTGGCAGAGATTAGACTAGATAGTTTCCTGCTATTTATGGCAAAAGGAAAACTAGCAATGTTTACCCAATAGACAGGCTGCTTATACAAACTAATGGAAAAGGGAGTGAAGTTTTGTGCAGCTCTAAATATGGAATAAGATGTTCTTTAACTGTCTCAAGCCATTGAGTTTCCCAATTTCAAGCCACAGTTTTCACTGGTAACCATATGGTTTACAAGATATCTGCTAGAGAATTGGGTATATCATTTCTAAAAATACTCTCACATACAAGACATAGTATTCTCCTGAGATGAATTATGTCAATAACTACCATGCTTAGGATATTGAAAAACAGCATCTAGATAATACCAGTTCAAAGTTATTGCGGATACCATTCATCACAAAATTCTAGGAACATAATGTAAGCCCACTGTCTAGAAATCAGAGGATAGAATAGTGAACACCATTGTAAATATTTCTGGCCAAAAGACATGGCTCCAAGCTGTCTTCCAGTTCCAGAATAAATACATAAAATATTTCAGGGAGTTGAACTCTGTATGTCTTGGCCGCACTCTTGGATGTTGTGTGTAAAACCAATTCACAACTTGAACTTGCACTAGGTAAAGCCACTTACACAAGAACCTCATTTGAAGTGGTAACATTCCAACAAATATTGTGTGTGAAAATTTGCCAAAAGCTTTATTCCAAGAATTATTAACCACCAAAGCCTCCCCCTCTCTTGCCAGAACCCCTCTCCAAAACCCATAAAACAAGAACTTTAGAAAATCTGTCTAAAAATGACTTTGGTTTAAAACTATCTATGCCATGCAGCTGTACATGATGCAAAACCAAGAATGGATGGTGGAGGCATGGGGAAAGATGGCAAAGGAGGTCCTGGGTGAGTTGGTATCCTGTTGGCCCTCCTGGCACAAAAAATAGTGGTTGCAATGGAAACAATTTGGCAATGGTCCCAAACCACACCATGTACTATTAAATAGATCAGCTCAGAAATAAATTAGATGAGATTAAAGGCCATCTTCTATATTCAATAAATCAAGGTTTATTCTGCTTCCCAGCACAATCTCAAATAGCAATTAAAATGGAAATACATACAGGTAGTCTTTGACTTACCACTATAGTTGAACCAAAATTTCTTCTCACAGTTGTTAAGAGAATTACTGCAGTTGTAACATGGTTGTTGAGTGAATTTGCTTCCCATTGACTTTGCTTATTGGTTGCAAAATATGGTCATATGACTTGTTATTATTTAACAACAAAAGATGTGAAAATATGCAAACATTTAAAGCTCAAATATTACTTCACCATTATTAACATCAAATAATTGCCAAAAATGGTTGTAAATTGAGAACTACTTGTATCCCCCATTGATGCAGATTAAATTACACTTGCTTTTTGGCAACTACAGGACACTGCTGATTCATTATTGGTTTGTACTATTTCAGAATATAAGTATTATTGCCAAAGTAAGTATCTTCTATTTTTATAGCAACGCTTTTGATTTATATTTCCGATTGGAAGAACTTTGATTTTAAGTGAAGGTTGGTCTGAAAAACTTGTTCTTGACAAACCCATATGACATTTCATAAAATTGCTGCCTTGTCTTCAAGGTGGTTTTCAAATTTTGTTAACATATGTTGGGGAAAAGTCATCACTAGCATTTCACTTCTACCACCTGTACTTCAGATCATTGAGTTATAATAGATGAACAAAGCAACATTTTATAGTTTTTGTTTCATGTTGTCTCATCAGAGCTTTACCAGATAGTTAAACTTAAATATCTCCCTTGCTCTGTCCTAGCTATGGCTCAAGCATAGAATGTATTTTATTTACAGCTTTAAAGTAAATAGGAGCAAATAGTTTACAACCAACCAAATTGCTCATTTAATACTAGATAAATAGTTTTGTTAATAGTAGCTTGTCTGCAAAAGGAACATGATACAAGGAAGAGGCATTAGACCATAGAAGGGAGGGATATCAAAACAGTTGATTGAAATCCTGCCACTTTATATTTGCATCAAAGCACAGGGTCAATCACATGGTCACAGCTGCCATCTTGATTTTTTGATTCCCTTACTGTCCCCCATGAATGTCCTTGCAGAAGATAAATTCTGAGTTGATAAAATAAGGATGAAATAAACATTCCTCAAGGAATGTTCTGCTCCTAAGAGCAGAAAGGAAAACAATACCTAACTGAGCCCAATGGAATAGCATGGTGCCTTATTGAGTTCATCTATTTGGGGCACTGAACTTTTCTAGAAAAGAGTTGTGCTTTGAGCCATTGTTAAGAGGAATAATATATTAGTTTACAACACCATCACTATTTTAAAAAAGAAAAACCCTGAACTTTAAGCACAAGTAAGATTAAACACATGGCAGCATTGTATCTGGGTGTGTTATGGTCAGTCCTGCTAAGAGCATCAGGCACCAAAGAAATTAAATTATTGTAACAGAAGAGCAGGGAAGCTTTGAGACACTACCACCATTGCCTGCTCCAAAGTACTGAATGGCCAGCAAGACTGATCTTGAAGAACCGTATGAAGCAAGCTATATAAACTGTCTTGGCAATAATGCAGAATGACTTTAGTGACTCGTGACATAGCAGTTCCTTCCCTTTCTCATTTTTTTTGTCAAGGCATTTTCAGCATGTATCAATTAACGTATTAATGGGCCACTGCTGCAGTATTTCTCCAGTTCTAATGCGTCTTTTTTCAAACTATATTAAAACCATATGGCATTTCTTTAAACAGTCCATTATTAAATGCAATTGATCTTGATAAAAACTGTTTATCATGGGAAGAAGCCATGCATATTAATTCAAAGCTTTATCTGGGAGGAGGAGGAGGAATAGGGGTCTGATTTCTTTCAAGGTATCTTTAGAAGAAACTGGAGAGAAAACCTTTTCACAATGTTTGTACAGTGCCCCATTCAGTATGGCTGTGTGCTTAAGATACAAAAGCAAATACAGAGACAATACACTTGTCTTAGGTGGCAGCACATTATAGTAAATGTACATTTTACTGTATTTATTTCAGCTGAAGAAGGTTGCCACAGATGTAGCCCACAGGATGTGATCAAAATAGTCAACCACAAAAATGGCAACCACAATGGAGCAATCAAATTTCTGCCTGTTTTTTAATGTGTAATTCACTGATCCAATTCTCAGTCCCTGCAGGCTGTCCTGTAAGATATTGTTCTTGGTGGTATTGGAAACCAATAAGATGTCCAACAGGTGCAAGAGATGGTACACTATCAAGATCTAGGTCCCAATATACATCATCTAAGAAAGTGTCCCCTGCCATCTTTGTCCTGTATTTAATCCTCAACTCTATTTAAAAACAATGCAGACAATCTGCTTCTTTTAAGTCTGCCCCATTATCTCAACAACCTTCTATAAAAAAAGAGATTAAAAACTGGTTGACAGTTATATAAAACTTCTGGATCCAAGGACATCTTTTTAGAAAGACCACAGCCTTCTTTGGCAGTCTTATTGTGTGGAGTAACTTCTACTCCACAAATGCATTGACAGTCTCTCAGATCCAAATGGTTGCCTATCATCCGCTTTCCATAAAGCTAGGTTATATAACAAACAGTTGGCAGATGATGTTCCAGACCAGGGCTGTCAAACTGGCATTATCACGGTGGCATCATGTGATGTATTGGGACTTTCCCCCCCTTCGTCAAACCGGGCGTGGGCATGGCCAGTGTGTGAAGTATCTGGCCTGCAGGCTGTGAGTTTGACAGCTCTGTTCTAGACTATACCCTATCTCATGTTTCTCATCTTTGGCAGCTTAATGATGTGTGGACTTCTACTGCCAGAATTCCCTAGCCAGCATCTTTAAATTGCCAAGCCTGAGGAACACTGCCCTACACAAGCTAAAAGAAATCCTAGGTGATATGGTAAGATGATACCATATCAAAGTACCACCAAAGACTCTGCTCATCACACTCATGACTTCAGTAAATCTGAGCACAATGGACATTGCATCCAGGCAGAAGATGTCTATGTTAACTTAATAGTGAGTTGATCACCCTAAACAATACTGCTGAATAACAATAAAAGCCAATACACCTCCCCTGGTGTTAAGTTTGCTAAAGAACCTAAAATTTCTGACAAGGCATTGTTGACTTTGCCCAGCCAAATTTTGGTAACAGATTGTCAGGTCTATTACCTGATCCATACACCATACAGCCTGAATATTAGCCAGTCCATAATGAATTGGCTATGCTTTGTTATGGTCCATCAGGAACGCAATGTTTTCTTTCTTTGTTTCGTATTGTATGACTGCCTTGAGTTTAGGGACATTATTTTCTTTATTGCTTGCTTCCACAGCATGTTTCTAGTTTTTAGCAATGTTTGTCCAAATTCAAATTCACATTTTTTTGGAGGTGAGTGGGAGGGGGATTAATGAAGAATTAGAAGCAAAAGGGGGAAAATGGAGACAGAGAAAAGGGGGAAAGTTTAAAATGTCATTATATGAATATAGGAATTGCATTTAATTTATTTAGTGTAAGAAAAGTCAGCTTAATAGGTGAGCAGCCCCACTACTACCCCACCCCAGTTAGCCCTCTGCCACCACAATAATTAACACTTTTCTTCTGCTTCCCCTTATTATGAGCTGCAGCGGCGCAGTGGTTAGAGTGCAGTACTGTAAGCTACTTCTGCTATTTGCCGGCTGCCTGAAATTTGGCAGTTCAATTCTCACTGGCTCAAGGTTGACTCAGCCTTCCATCCTTCCGAGGTGGGTAAAATGAGGACCCAGATTGTTGGGGGCAATATGCTGACTCTGTAAACTGCTTAGGGAGGGCTGTAAAGCACTGTGAAGTGGTGTATACAGTAAGTCTAAGTGCTATTGCTATTATGTCTAATTGATTACATATGTATTCTTTTGGAAATATTTCTCAAATGGAATTCCTCATAAAGCAACCATATCTGCTTGAATGTTTCGCACTGCTGCTTCAAAGGCCTTCTGAGCTCCTACTTTGTAACTTCAAAGAGTTACAAAGGATCCAGAGGATCACTTTCTTTGTGAACAAATCCCCTTGTTGAATGATTTCCTCTACCTTAAACTGTATTCTGCCCCAAATCCCAACAATCATGGTGAAGTATTTAAAAAATGAAAGCCCCATTTGATGTAGCAAACAGTTTTTGAGATTCTCAGTGGAAGTGTTGCAGAGAAGACGTAGCTGAAATAAAAACCATTATTCAGCTGGATGGGGTCCCATGCCCCCAACTTTCACCATATAAATCATATTCTCAGCCTATCATTTTGCTGTGGATGAAGAATGGTGGGGAACTTTAGTCACATGTTGGCTGCCAGAAGCATAGATCAGCTGCAAGCTCTCTTGTCCCTTCTTTTCATGTCAAAATAACAGTAGGAGCTGCTGATTAAATAATCTATTCATGCTCCTATATTAGAATATATGCTATAACTTTGTAACATAACAAAACTCCTTTATTAATAAATCTGTCAATGCTCTTGCCAGTCATATCCCTCCCAATTTGACTGTACATCCTTACAGGATGACATCCATCTATGCTGACATCTAGAATGTAACAAACAAAAGTTGCTGGCTTGGAAAAGACTTTGGAACATGCTGTCCACCTTGCCAGAAGTCACTAAATAACATAATATGTGTATCAAAGGCAAGCTTGCTTCATCTATCAACAAAAAGAACAGCAGCTTTAAAAACTGGTCAATGATACCATGGACATTATAGCAGTTCTTACCACTGTAGAAGCATTAGAGAATATAATTATGAATTAAAACAAGCCAAACTTCATATAGAACAAAAACATTATTTAATCTCTTATTTGTTTTTTGCATCTGTCACATTTCCTCTCCCTCTGGATGAAATTTTCTAAAGTTAGCAATGATGACTCATGCTACCAAGCTCTTGAATCCTAAACTGCCATTCTGCCTCTGGAATCCCTCATATGATATATTTTTCTCTGCTATCAATCTTTGAAGCAAGGACTGGAAACCTCTTAAAAGACTGGAGGTCAGAGGTGGTATTCAGCAGGTTCTGACCAGAGAACCGGTAGCGGAAATGTTGAGTAGTTTGGAGAATCGGCAAATACCAGCTCTGACTGGAGATTTTACAGTATCCTTCCCCTGCCACTCCCACCAAGCCATGCCCACAGAACCGGTAGTAAAAATATTTGAATCCCACCACTGCTGGAGGTATCCTCTGCTAAAACTGCTGGGAGTAGAAAATGAGTGAACAGGCAAGTTGACAAACTCCACTCTGGATATGTACTTTCAGGGCCAATGTATGTTTCAGATATAACTGAACTGAAGCACCCACATATAAATCTCAAAGTCCTTTTTTTTTTTTTTCTTCAAAAGGCAACTGGATTGTTTTTTCTTTGAGAAAGAAGGGAAAAGAAACAAACAAACAGTTGCCTTTTGAAGAAAATAAAAATCAACTTTGAGTTGAGACAGCTATGACCTGTATGATTGAGAACCTCCACAGATATCCACACATATAAAATCAATTGTATCTTTATGCTCAGAGAATATCGACTCTTTTTTCACCACTGTTTATAGCATAAAGTTGATAATGTTGGCACTAGTCATGAGGAAGAAAGTCTGTTTGTGACACCTTATTACAAGCATTAGAATTAACAACTTCTGTCTAAAATATATCCATACATTGTTGAAAATAATTTGACTTAAGAATCAGGTTTCTTCTAAAAAGATGGTATTCCTGTGTTATGGTGGAACTGATGTTTTCCTTGATCTAGAACTGATTGAGATTTTCATCATGAACAGCAAACACCAAGAAATGGGGTGAAGCATTGTACTTCTTTCTTTCTTTCTTTCTTTCTTTCTTTCTTTCTTTCTTTCTTTCTTTCTTTCTTTCTTTCTTTCTTTCTTTCATTCATTCATTCTTTGTCATGCTATAGGGAGTACCAGTCAACTGAACTGGAGGACAGAGTACAACAAATTGGAGACTTATGTAGCAGTGTAAAGCTGCTGCAAAAAGTTAAAGTTGCAAAGTTGGTGAGAATGTGCAAAAAGGAAAGATGCCCACAAGCTCATCATATCTATACTGTATTTTGGGGGGTATTTCTGTATTTGTAGAAATGGTTTGTGTTGTCTTCTTCCAGGACATTTTTTCATTTTTTTTCCTTTTGATCCTAGTTTAATCCACAGTACTGTGGTTTCCAGGCATTCCCCAATCCAAATACTAAAAAAAAACCTAAATTAGCATAGCTTATGGGTCAGCCGAGGTCACGTAAGTGTTCTCACCTGCTAGAACATAGATTTTCTATATTTCTGCCAACATTGAGATTCTCCTAAGTTAGGCAGATTTCTTTGTTAATAGGCCAGTGGCTCAATTTTGATCACCATCCAAGTCATTACTCTCCCCTTCTGTTTGCTATTATAGAGGCTGAGTTGAAATGAATATTTTAAAAGGTCTTACTTCAAAGGTTGCCTGGTGGCTAGCAGATACATGCCTGTTTCACAAACACATTGGACATAAAAACAGTAACCAAGCAATATGTGTGGTCTGTAATTCTTGAAAGCAATTTACACTTCTTTTATATGCTAATTATATTATAACATTAACATCTAGAAGTCTTTTAAATTATTATTGATTCTAAGAATCTGAAGGATCAGAACAGTGGCAGACCAGTGATGAAAAATAACATCTATCAAATCCAGAAAATATTATAATGTTCAGGCTAAAATCAAGAAATTTATTCCAATCAATCAAGTAATTTATATAGTACATTTATTATCTTTACACACAGTCCTGCTTTGAATTGTTACAGGGATTCAGTTCTAGTAGATCCTAACAAGCTACTACCTACATCTTTTTCCCATGTAAGTCATCAGCGGAGACTCAGTGGGACAATGTGAATTACTTCATTTTTTTAAAAAAAAATCAAAGCTACTGGTTGAAATGTTAATGTAAATGTGTCAGCACAGCCAATTTTTTTAAAAAATGTTCCTTGTCAGCATGGGAAAGAAAGTCTTCTGGTTTAACATAGCAAATCTAGTAACAGAAAAGTATAGTAGAATTATTTTATTCACCGAACAGATTGGAGAATTGGATTACACAAAATAATTTATTTAATGAAGTATAAAAATATATTAGTTTACAGAAATTATGATATATGCTGTTTTTAAATTTTATTTTTAAATCCTAAATTAACAAACTAATGTTTGAATGAATGCCCTGTAGAAGTCAACTGGATTTAGATTATTTTTACTTCCTGAAGAGGAAAGGCCAAATGACATAACTTCTTTTCCATTGAGTCTATTGGTCCATCTGGATATGTATTTTAACTGACTCTCTAATTCTAAATATTTGCATTTTAGTCCCTATAACTGCAACTAATGCTCAAGGGGCGTTGCTGCAATTTGGGAAGAGTAGGAAGACGTAGTCAGAACTTCAGGTAGTGGAGCTTATCTGTCCTAACAGTGTCCATACAACTGATGACTTGTTTCTTGATGTAGCAATAACGGAGAGACTGCTATATAATAAAAAGATACTGTCCAGGTGTTCCAGTTACTGCAATTTGGTGTTGTTATTATGAAATACAAGCTTGCCCGGGGAGCAAGACATGGAGCAATACGAGTTGTGCTATTATTTCTTTATATTTTAGAAAACAGCTAGTTTTTCCACAAATAAATACAGCTAGACTCAAACAGATCTTTATGTACTTGCTTAAGACTATCTAATGCAAGACAGTGATTTGCCAGAATAAACTGGACTCATAGAATGGCCTGATCAGATACCCACTGAGATTTTATAAGGGGAATATATCAGAAAAGACATTGCTTCTCTGATATAGATGGATGAGTTGGAGAGTTCAGTAGCAAAAACACTCCTATTCTTTGCTTGCTGGCCATCTTTTCAATTGGCAAGAGATTAACTAGTACAGGGGTGTCAAACTCGCACCCCATGGGCCACCCCGCAGCCACTGGCCAGGCCCACCCCATTTTAGCGAAGGGGAAAAAGTCGCAATACATCATGTGATGACAACGTGATGCTGTGAGTTTGACTATTAGCTAAGAGGATCAAGGCCATATGAAAGGTTATGCTAAAGGCGTTATCCCACTCCAAAATTTGGAATAGGTACTAATCTGTAATAAAATTTCTAAGTTTGCTGCATGTTATACAAGTGCAATAAAATTTGTGATATACAGCCAAGTATACCATTTGCTTGTCTTCATCCCTTGTACCATTAGAAAGGCAGAAATTGTTGTAGGACATTAGAACAAAATCTCATAGTGTGTAAGATGTCTACCAATACTCATGATTACCACCCACAATGTATCACCACCCACAGTACATTTTGTGTCATCACCACCCACAGTACATTTTGTGTCATCATAGTAGGTCCAGTTAACGCTTAGTTTTTCATTCAGGGTGAGTTTTTTTGTTTTTTGTTTGGTAGCTTGAGAGGTGGATGGATGGATGCATGGATGCATGGATGCATGGATGCATGGATGGATCATGGTTGGTTGGGTGGATGGATACTAGGACATTCTTCTGGACAAACTTTAATGACTGGCCACCCTAAGTAAATAATCCATGTATTACACAGTGTTGGCTATAACCTAGGAGTCATATTAATGCCATGCAAGAAATTTACCAGCAGTCATGAGCTAAATTGTCTCTCCCTCTCCCTCCCTCTCTCTCCCTCCCTCCCTCCCTCCTTCATTCCCCCCTTCCTCCTCTCTCTTTCTCTCTCTCACACACACAAATATCACCTTAAAAGTATATTGCACCCTAAGACCATAATTAGTGCCACCTCCCATTAATGCAAAGATTTGCACTTTTAGAATGATTTGGAATGGGGGGTGATGTTGGGATTTCCTAAATATTATCACCCTAGGTCAGTGCCTCCCCAGAGAGAAAGGCAGAGGGGAAGGGCTATGTATGTAATGTATGGTAGAATTGAAAGATGGTACCAGCAATGGCTCCCCTGTTTTGATATATTTTTTTAATTGTAAGGCAAGAACAGCTAAGGTGGCAATCCATAAGAATACTCTTTACATCCTATTTTAAGAAATTTGCCTAAAAGCATAATTTTTTAAAGCACCTTTAAAACACAACAAATATAGGAAACAGTAGAATACAACACTTGCCTCGCCTACTAAAGTAAATAGTATCTGTTCCCCCAAAGTCCCCTCCCAATAGAAAGAAGAGACAGGGATCTTTTGGATTTGTTGAAATGTATCCTGCAGGTCTGTCAGCCAATGGATTATAGGAGAATCAGAACAGCTAAACTCTTAATGTTTCTTTTCAATCAGTACATCTGTCCAGAGCTTTTCTTAAGATTGTTTTCTGAAACAATCAACTTTTGGGTTTCTATAGTGCAAACCCAAGAAAAGTATGTGTTATTTTTTCAGATGTTTATCACCTGCACATGGGGGCAGCTGCTGATTATTATTATTTTTAAAAAAAGACTGTTGGTGTTTCTCAATTCCCTGAATAAGCTTATGTAAAGTAAATAAAGTAAATGAGAGCACACATATATGCCAAAGCTGAATAAACTGATTATATTAGTAGTTCTTAAACTTATATAATCTTAGTTGCATTAGGAACACTCAAGCAGAATAGTGCATCCACACATATTTTTCTTTATTACTTGCCTGAAAGGTAATGCACAGCACAACACACACAGATATAAATTTATTACTGGGTTTCTTCTTTAATTGCTGTAACATTTCTTGGCTTAGAATCTTTGTCCTTAAGTCCTCAAACCAAGAAAATTCAAATGACCGAGCAGTAAATTCAACCTACATTTTTTTCTAATTCATCTGCACTTTAAAATTATAATAAAATGAAAGGCAAGAGTAAGATTGTAAGATCATTATAGCAACAAAATTTGGCATTTTCTCTGCAACAAGTAGGATTTTGTTTAAAGTTTAATTTTTCTTCCAAGATGAAATATGTAAGAAAAATAACAAATAATTTGTTGACAGACCCCTGTTCTCCAAATAAGTATCTATCCAGACTAGAGTACTGTGGTTAAATATAAAATAACATTGGGAATTAACTGCACATGGTGGAGCTTTGCTAGGAGAGCCAGTTAATATTTCCTTTGGGTTAATTCCATTAAGTTGGATTATAATATTCACAAGGAACTTGAAGTCAAGGCTCTATGAATTAAAATACCCAAATTAGTAATAGGATCTGTGCTACTGAAATTTTGGGAATTCAAAATTTTATAATGTAAACACAAGCCTAAAAATACCCTTTGCTTTGGGAACACATGACTTATGGCTGGTTGTATAATCCATATTGGTGGATGGATGCTGTATGCGTTGTGCTATTGAGTCTTGGAAACCAACTTTCAAGGGAGGAACAAAGATACGACAAAGATGTTTGTCTTGTAGCAATTAGGGAAAAGATTTTGTAAAATCAATAATAGACAATTGTAATAATCATAAAAATAATTCCTGCTATGAACTTCCTGGTTAACAGTCACACTTTTTTCATTATAATGTTAGTTTATTCAATGGATCTGGGCCAAAGACACAGTACAGTCTACCACAGTCAATTGCATCCAACTGGTATCATGACATGATATGGCATCCTTGAGTCCAATGTCCCTTTGCACTGTTATCCAGAAGATTTCTTATATATAACTAGCATGGTAGCCAGCATGAAATAAGTCCTGTCAGTCTCATGTTACTACCATAGACATGGGAGAGGACATTAAGTTGCAGACTATTCTCATTCATTCATTCATTCATTCAATTCCAGTTACTTGCAAAGTTGTCACTAGAGCTTAGCATCTGTATTAATGGCCATAGTCCCTGGCCCACAAAAAAACCCTTTTGTTTGCTTGTAAGCAAAAGGAGGGCTATGCACATGGTGTCTTAACTCAGCAACATGGACACTCCAAAAACAATGACCCATGCAAAGAATATCTTCCTGTTGCATAATGTTGTATGATACTATATGATATCTCTGTTTAGGGCAGGGATCTTCAAACTTGACAGCTTTAAGAATTGTGAACTTCAACTCCCAGAATTCCTCCTCCAGTCATGTTAGCTCAGGAATTCTGGGAGTTGAAGTCCACAAGTCTTAAACTTGCCAAGTTGGAAGACCTTTAGTTTAGAGTTTCCTGCTCAAGAAGGGCTTTGGAGTAGAAGACATTTGATCCTCTTATTCTACATTATGTGTTCTATTTCATAGATCTGCTAATATTGGGCCACGAGTCAAGAAAGAGCACAGAGGCTTTTATGCAGGGGTGGGATTTAAATTTTTTAACAACCGGTTCTGTGGGTGTGGCTTGGTTGGTGGGTGTGGCTTGGTGACCACTGGCTGGGTGTGGCCAACTCAACATCACTCACATCAAGGCACGCATCTCCTTGCCTGGCCTCTCATGACTGTGGGGATGCTGCAACAGTCCTAAGTGTGAAAAATGGTCATAAGTCACTTTTTTCAGTGGCACTGTAACTTTGAATGGTCACTCCACACAAGCAAAGTACCAGCAAAGGAGGAAAACAAACTCCAGAGAAGTTTCTGAGACAGGAAGTCTAGTCCTGCCAAGAATGTAATAAGGGTTAATGGAGAGGCAGTTTCTGTAAGCAACACCAGAATGTTTCCTTCCTGCCTTTCTTACAGGATTAGACCACTAATTTCTTCTAACAACTGGTTCTCCGAACTGCTTAGAATGTTAACAACCGGTTCTAATGAATAGGTGCAAACCAGTAGTATCCCACCCCTGCTTTTATGCATTTGGCATAGCTGAAGCCAAAATGCATACATTTATAGCTCAGTTGCTGGCACTATGTTAAAAAGGTGACTTTTTATGTTTCTCTGCATTCATATTTTTACAACTCATGCTGTCCTTGCCCCACAGCAGCCTATCAGGATAAAAGGATTTGCAAGCCCTTAGGCATTTGTACAGAAATACATGTGGGTTTAAGAATTCTCAGTAATGAGCAAGATTAAAGTTGAGCTACTGAGTTCCTATGGGCCTATTACACTGTCTTTGCTCAGCTGTGAGTTAACTGTGATTGAGTAATGATTGGCTGAATCTGGGTCCCTGCAAGATCCAGATTTGCTAGCATATAAACAATGCCATCTTGAACATGTTTTCATTTTGGAGACAATACAGACAATGTGGGAAAAGGAGGATTAAATTTTAACGGTGTTGGGAATGATTTGCAGATTGAACAGATGGTGGTATAGAAGTTCCTATTTTATAATTCCCATAGTAGTGCTCAAATGCTAGAAGATTTACTTGTAAAAAAAAAATAGGTTTTTTTGCTCTCTCTGTTAAATAGAGCATCAGAACTCCATACTTTTGAGTAGAAAAGGTGTTTGATTCATTATTAGAATTTATTACAGCAGCTTTCCCCAACTTGCCATCTGATTGATGTGCTGGACGCTTAGCTTCTGAGAATTGTCAATCACCATGATATATTGGCCAGGAATTCTGGGAGCTGTAGTCTCAACATATCTGGGAATGAGCCAGGCTTGAAGTGGCAGTTATAGAAGCAAATCAGCTACCTGGAACTGGTTTGTGTGAGCTGGCAATCACTGAGGCACCACCAAAAGATCTCTTGAGGTCTCTTCCTATCCTTAGATAAATATAGGCAATCCATCAGTAGAGATGAACATCTGCAACACTTTATACATTGTTTGCTGGAAGAGAGAGAATTCCTGCCTCCACCAGAAGGTGAATGTCATGACCTAAGCAGTTTCTTCCAACTGTATATTTCTATGATCTTATCTGGGAAATGTAAGAAAGTGAAGAGACAACAGAAGGCTTAATGGAAGATTTCCAAGTAGTTACATTTATGGGTTGTCTTGGATGAAGAGAAGAAAAAGAACTACATAAATGGAAGAAATTGTTAACTTTCCTCTTTTCCATATCCTCAAATGCCAATTCTCAATTCAACTATCTCCCCCTCCACACACTCATCCATTTTAATTTAGTTCTCAGTTGGCTCTCAGATCCCTCTTATTTAATGGACAAAACAAGCTGATTTGCCCAGTATGTTTCTCAAACTCACACAGAGCTGATTCCTACAGAGATTTACTGCATTTCTATTCCCTCTCCTTGAAAGAACCTTACATGAACTAAATCAAATGAAAAACACATGAGCTAAAAGAAGCAGGATCTTGCCAGATACCCTTCTCCATCCAAAACAGCGAACTTGTAGTCAGTTTGTCCTTTCATGTGTTGTTTTTTCTGGCTCTGTGACCCAAGATTTTTTTTTACTACGTGCAGTAGTATAACAACATATTATGCAATTCTGTTTTCCAAGGAGAACACTCTGCAATTCATGAAGTTTACTGAACCAGTTTTTCCCTATAGCAAATGAGAAGAATAGAATATATAGATATCTACACATCAGGCTGTCACACCAATGAAAAACATTTTTATCTCAGGTTGATGAATGTTATTTCAGTGGCCTTGTATGTGGGATTGAAATTTTATTTCAGGTTTGCCAAAGCTGACTCCTGCATTTTAGGATCATTTGTACAATATGCAAAAGCCAAACCACGCTTTCTTATACCAAGTTTCTAAGGTGAGTTGCAACTATGTGATGCAATTCTTAGTGTGCTCAAATAAGCTCTCTTTCTGGCATCTAAAATTAATAGCTATATGTGAGAACTGTTTCCTTGAACGTTGGTCTTGCCCTAAATATTCACATATTGTAGAAGGGACATTCACATTTCTGCATTTTCATTATAAAAATCTCAAAAGAAATTCTAAACACTGTGTTGAATACATTTACTTCTAGAGTGTTTTATGCACCGTTTCAATACATTTTGAGGCTGTTCAAAACTCTAATAGGAACCTGCAAATGACTAAACTTTTACTCTTTCATAGTTCACTTTTGTTGGATAGTTTTCACTTATTTATCAATTTAATGACTAGAAATAAACATTTCAGAGTGGTAGACAGACTTCACTCATTCACTGTACGAGGTTGTTGTGGAGATAGGCAGATCTTCCATTTTTCTTTTATTCTTAAACAGAAAGGAGTCTTCAAGAGCCTGTCAGAAAGGAAACAAAATAATGAGTGATCTACTGCAGCGGTCACCAACCGGTGGGCCGTGAGAAAATTTTGGTGGGCCCCAGAGAAATCTCACCCCCCAGAGCACCCCCACAAAGCAATTAATCCAGGCTGTGCAGAAACACAAGGCTGCGCTGCCCACATGGCCCGTGGGAACCCTCCCCACCCACTCACTCCTTATCCGGTAAACTTGCCTGCTAAATTGCTATTTTTCCTTTTTCCGACCATCATCTGTTCTGCTGTGCCGGGAGATTTAGATTAGCTAGGAAGCAGGAAATGGTTGGATTTCTTGCTTTCTAGCTAGTCTTTTAGATCTTTGGCTCAGCACAGCCGAACCTCCCTTAGGACTGTTTGCTTGCAAGCAAATTCAGTGCAGACTTATGGCAAGCAAATTTGAGAGACTGAGCTAGCCAATGGCAGATAGACAGATCACTGAATGATTCTGTGAGCAACTCAATCTGCCTGCTTTGCCTGCTTTTGGGTAAAAGTTGCTCTTTTTTAAAATAAAAAATTCAATATTTATATAAATATTTATAATATTTATACACAAGCCATGCCCAGCCAGTCACATGACCACCAAGCCACACCCACAAATTAGGCCACACCCACAGAATTGGTTAGTGGTCCCTGGGATCTAAAATTATGAGTTTGGTGGTCCCTGAGGTCCAAAAGGTTGGCGACCCCTGATCTAGTGGGCTCACTTGAATTCAATGTTCAAAACCAGACTAAACAGCCCTTTGGTATGGCTTGTTCATGGTAGAGTTTGGATTAAGGAGCTTAAGGGTCCCTTCCAATTTCATCATTCTATGAGAAGGGTGTATATAAGCCACACCCAGGGTATATGCCAGACCAGTGTCTGAACTAAATGAAGAATTACTGTCTTATGCAATTAATTGAATAGCATTTCCCAATCAACTATGTAGGTTTGGCCCTATGAGTTTAATATTTGGATGATTATTTAACAGCTGGCATCACCAGACTGAGCATTGCTTTTAAGGATGCTACTCTGTGACATAAAGCAACACCCTCATATATGTTATTTGGCTGCTACTATTTATTCAAGCATAGTTATTCTGTACATGAGTCTTTCCTCAGAAGTGGTGGATTTTAACTTCCATTCGATGGTCACCAGATTGAGAAAGCTTTCATTACATGAAATTCACTCCAACACATCCAGTATAAAACAAAGCTGTCTTGCATTCCTTCCACTTTCATCTACATCCAAGAACAGAATAATTTTCAAAAAGTGATTTACTGCTATTATGTCTAATTGTTCAGCTCAGAAAGCATCAAGGACTCCATAATTTTTGACCTATTTCCAGCCTTCCCTTTTGGGGGAATTTGTTTGAAAGGTGATTGGGCTGCAGCTGCAGATGGCCATGGATGAAGTGAATTATCCAGGCTCCTTCCAGTTGGCTTAGATATGGCATTGAGACAAGTTTGACCACATTTGTGGTTGATCTCTGGTAGGATTGGGATGGATTGTTGTATATCCCTTCTGCCCCTCTTTGATCTCTTACAGACATTCAGTACCACCAATCATGGTACTTTTCTGGACTAGTTCAGGAGTTTGGGGAGAGGGGAAACATAGTGTTGCAGTAATTCTACTCCTTACTGGGCCAGTTCTGGAGATGAGAGAGAGGTCCACTCCTAAGTTCCGGTTTAATGAGTTTCCATAGGCCATATTCTCTCCTCATTTCTATTTAACATCTGCATAAAGCCACATTGCACGCAAGTGATCCTGGAGGCTCTGGAGATCTGGATAGGAAAGAACAGGCTTAATCTCAGCAACTGAGAAGGCTGATATACTCTGGGTCCCTTCTAGTAAAATCTGATGGGACCCAGGATATCTTTTTTCTTTCTATCCTATTCTACCTTCCCCCCAAAATATTCCACCTACCTTTTTAAGGCATTGAAAACATGAATTTTTCCCCAGGAAGTTAGGTGAATCCTTTTAAAGATATTTACTCATTATGAATGCATAAGCTGCCTCTGGCACAATATGTTTTCATTGCCGGTCTTTATATTGTTGATTTTTTAAAAAGCTGTTTGTTAGCTGTTCAGACTTGCATGCTGAAGGGGCAGCTATGAAGGTGAATAAATAAACTTTTTGATGGTACTGTGATGTCATGTGAGTAATTTTATCCATCGTTTAACTAGCTTATCGACCAACTCCTTAACTGACAGTACCATATTTTTATTTAACATCACATTTATTTCAATTGGGGTTGAATTGGAGAAGTCATTCTTAAAAAGTTCAACTTCCTGTACTTCTTGAGCACTAGCATTTGATTTTATTATTATTTGTTCCAAAAGCAAAGGAGTTGTGTGGACAGATTCATTGTACAATTAAGAAAGTCAGAGATGAGAAATGAAACCTGATCAATTGGACAGAGCTTGGAATGACCAAAAGGTCTCATTTGGTTTGAATATTATGTTCTTGTAATTCTATTACACTTTTAATATTTTAGTATCAGTGGACTGTTATTCATGAAGTATATTTGCATGAATATCTATTTTTGTTATTTTGGAATTCAGGTTGGTTCTATGGAAAATAATATGGAAATAAAACATATGAGGAGCATCTAGTAAATCATAACTGTACTGTGATATGATCTGGTGTTTGGATTTGTCATTAAACCGATTAGTTCAGTAACATACAGGTGGATGTACCATCAGTTGCACTCTCAAGAATACCATTTTCCCTTTAGTTGATATAGAAGGGGACATGTCAACCATTACAATGAGGAAGATCTATCAATACTCAGCAGAGACAATGACAATGAGCAGAATAAATTGTATGGTTCACATATCAGTTTGTTTCTACCCAGAGATTGATGATTCTGACTCAAGACAACTGAAATCATAATATCTCTGCATTACTTCCATAAATGTTTTAAATTAATATATACCTCTTGCTACATTAAAACATGTACATTTTGCTGTTATTTATACTTGAATGTTTAACTATTTAAATATGAAATTTCAGTATAACTAAATTGTTTCTTAATACAGGGAATGTATTTACTCTGAACCTCGCAACGTTTTTCTTTGCACTCAGATTTTTACTTAATAGCATAGTTTCACAATAACCTAGAAAAGCAATTGCCTTTTTTCAAATAGAGAAGGTCAAGCTATTTAGGAAAATAAACCTGCCCCTCCTGGCTATTATGTCATCTTGCTCCCCAAGTTAATGTACCTGCCAAAACTCTATCTCTACCTGTTCATTTTCTATGCTACCTATGGTGGCATGCCCCATCATTCTGGAGAATTGCAAATCATCACCCCCATTATCATTAAAACATAAATGGCAATGGCTAAAACTGGAATTCTTTTTAAAAAATGGAATAAGCATGACAGTTCAAGAATGGGCTATGCAAACAAACAAATAACATTCATTCCAGAATGTCTTTCAAGCGATAACAATTGCCAACTATGTAAGATCAAAGATGAAATTGTAGACCTCCTTACTAGTGGCTGAGACAAAATTACCCAAACTCTGTACATGCAATATTATAATAGAGTTTGCAAAAATTGTGCACTGGAATTTATATAAAAAGTTGAGCTGTTCTATTAACAAAATGACTGGAACCACCCACTTGAAACAAAATAGATCAGACATTACTATTATTGAAAATAAATAAAAATTGTGATTCATAGATGGAGCAATATCCTGAGATAGGGTATCCATCCTGAGGTATGGAAAAAATAGCAAAATATCAAGATTTGCAAGTTAAAGATTTTGAAAGAAAAAGCCAACTATAATATCAATAGTAATCAAAGATCTTGCAACCACACCGAAGGGATTTACCAAATATTTGGAAGTTGTCATTTTACTGGACTTGATATCACTGACTTTGCAAATACTCATCTGAGTTTGGTGTATTGGTTCAGGGTACTGAATTAAAAACCTATAGGCTATGAATTTCTAATTTTCTCTTGAGCATGAAGGCCAGGTGTCTAATGTTGAGTCAATCACCTTCTCTCAGTCCAATTCATCTCAGGTTGTTGTGGGGAAAATAGAAGGCAGGGATACATGTATGTGTTATTGCACACTGCCCAGATTCATGTGGGCAGCTATATAAATATTATAAATTAATTAATTAATTAATACCAACTTGAGTAGATACCGTCATGAGATGGGCAGTTATATAAATGGTATAAACAAATATCACCTTGAGTTGATTAAAACAAAGCTGGGATGAAAAGAAACAAACTTCTTGCTTGTTTTTGGGGGGACTTCTAACTTTTGCCACAAAGTTATCGTGGTTCCTAAGCTAAGTTAGAATTCAGATCTTAGAAAATAAGTAGTTTAAAGACTGAATGAATAATAGCAGTAGTAATGAACATCATCCTTCATTTTCAAGCAATGTAGGTAAAGAAAAACCAAACCTCTAAAATTTCTCAGAAAAATGTATTGTTTTAGATTGGTTATAATTTTAATTACAATTAACTTATTTACAGGTTACTTAAATCTTTCCCAATGGGATGACATTGCAATATTACATTAACCACTGGGCTTTTGCCTGCGTGCCATCTATTTATGCCTCTCAATCAATCAATCAAAATTATTGGTAGAAAAACACATCAGAACACCCAATTACTTCATTATGCTATCTGATATTGCAAATTTGAAAGATATACTCCATATACAAAGGGTTGTTTTTTTTAAAGAAAAAAAATATCTTGCTTTCACATTTCACAATACATCTTTTGAACACAATGTGTATAACGCTCTCATTTGTGACTCACCCATCTCTGGATTTTGAATAGGTAAGATCTCTGTGCTATCGGGTATTTGCAGGAGAAAGCAGATTCAGCTGGCAAAAGTGGCTTACGGATCATCCCAATCTCTTGTAGCTGTCACAGGTTTTTAGAGTACTTCTTTATGTTAGTATCTCCTGGGCTGTGGACCAAGAAAGGAAAGTTGAGGCTGAGACAGAAATCTTGTTGAGGCTATCTTATGAGTTCTTGGTAGATGCAGGATACCAAGGGGCTTGTGTAGCTGAGCCGCTGCACTGTATCAGCTGAAGCCCAGTCCAGTCTCTGGATCTATGATGTTGCAGTAGCTTCAGAAAAGGGAAAGGACAGGCAGTACCAAATCTTTAAATTATCGGAGGTGATGGGATTTTCATCTGTCTAAAACCGTGTCTGTTCTGTTTCTCCATCCTTCTTAATAGGTTACTTAAGGCAAATGCCATTTCAGGAAGTTCCATGGAAACATTTATATGACTGATTGCCCTTACTGAATAATTGAATTCCTCCTATTTTTTTTTAAAAAAATCCTTATTACATCTGTGATGAATTTTTATGAATTTCCCTCAACAGCATAAAAACAGAGGACAAATGGGAATCAAATATATAAATCACATAGTTTTCATATGACCGTGCAATTTGTTGGCATCGTGAATCAGTGAGTAATGCAAGAGGAAGAACAAGTGTTTCATTTAATGTATTGAGCAACATGTTATATCACATATATAGTGAAGCTACAATTATCACTTTTGAGGTTGTTTGAGGAACACTAACCTGAATGGTGCTGCTCTCTGGTGGTTTATCAGTGGAATGACACCAAGTAAGAAAACTAGATTCCCCCCACCCCCCACTAGCTTCTCTGCTTTGATAAGCTTATCTTTTTTAAAAAGATGCCACTTCATTTATGCACATCCATTTGTCTTTGTGAATTGTATTTCATCAACATCTAAATCTATGTTTGAAGAAGCTATAAGATATGTGGACTTCAACTCCCATAATTCCCCAGCCAGCTTGAATTCTGGGAGTTGAAGTCCACATATTTTGAAGTTGCCAAGGTTGAAAAACATTGATCTAGATCAAGGGTGTCAAACTGGATTTCTTCAAGGGATGGATCAGCATTGTAGTTCTCCATGGGCTGGCTGGACGGGAGGGGTGAGATGGGACAGAGATTGCACCTTGCTGGCCAAAACAGGGTACAGCCTCCCCTCTCTGTTTTCAGACTGGACCACCTCCTTTAGTACTTTTCCAGCCAAAACAGGGCATGGGGGAGCAGATCCAGCCCACGGGCCTTTATTTTGACACCCCTGATCTAGATTGTTGCAGGCTGCTTAATTGATGTGCACCTTCCTGGACCTCAGGGAGCAGTAGACAGAGCAGCTCATCTCCCAGAGATTGTAATGGGAAGAAGGAACCACCTTGAGGAAAGGAGGAAGAGTTGTAACCAAGACAATGATTAGATAAAAGAAATCTGAATCTGAATCTGAATCTGAACCAGAACCAGAACTGTAATCTGTAACCTGAGACTCAGGCAAGACTCTCCCTAGTTGTCATGAAGATAAAGGCAGAGAGGACTGGAGGTTATTCAGACTTGCAAAAATCTGTTACTATAACCTAAAAATACAAATAGTATTAGTATGTATTACATTGATTTCCTAATCACGTCTACCTGGAAGGACTGACAGATATTAACAGATGGGCATAATCATATACAAGTAAATAGAACGTGGCATCATAGTTCAAAGGCCTCAATTCTTTGGCGCTCAGCCTTTCTTATGGTCCAACTTTCATAGCCATACATTGCAATTGGGAAAACCATAGCCTTGACTATATGCACTTTTGTTGGCAGGGTGCTTTTTAATATGCTGTCTATATTTGCCATAGCTTTCTTCCCCAGGAGCAAGAGTCTTTTAATTTCTTGGCTGCAGTCCCTATCTGTGGTGATCTCGGAATTCAGGAAAATAAAATCTGTCACTATCTCCATTTCTTCCCCATCTATTTGCCAGAAATTGAGAGGGCCGGATGCCATGATCTTATTTTTCTTAATGTTGAGTTTCAAGCCAACTTTTGCACTCTCCTTCTTCATCTGCATCAAGAGGCTCTTTAGTTCCTCTTCACTTTCTGCCATTAAAGTGGTATCAATCCTAGAAGAGATCGACCCTGACTGCTCTTTAGAAGGCCAGATTCTGAAGTTGAAACTCAAATACTTTGGCCACCTAATGAGAACGAAGGACTCACTGGAGAAGAACCTATCGCTGGGAAAGATTGAGGGCAATAGAAGAAGGGGACGACAGAATGAGGTGGCTAGATGGAGTCACTGAAGCAGTAGGTGTGAACTTAAATGGACTCCAGACGATGGTAGAGGACAGGAAGGCCTGGAGGAATGTTGTCCATGGGGTTGCAATCAGAGGTGGTATTCAGCAGGTTCTGACCAGTTCTGGAGAACTGGTAGCAGAAATTTTGAATAGTTTGGAGAACTGGCAAATGCCACCTCTGACTGGAGATTTTACTGTACCCTTGCCACACCCACCAAGCCACGCCCACAGAACCGGTAGTAAAAAAATTTGAACCCCACCACTGGTAGCGATGGGTCGGGCACGACTTCGCAACTAACAAAAAAAATAGAACAGATGCAGAATTCTTGTTGGAAATGCTGAGTTGTCTCCTTTTCTATGTTATGCTATGAATGGAGGGACCTCTAGTTTAGTAAATATGAGATATAAACTCAAAATCTAAAATTGATGGAAATAGGCAGAAGCAGTCAGAAGGCCTGGGGAACTGATTTGAACATCTCTGGCAATTAGAGATGGCATATTCTCATCAACTACAGAATATTCCAGTTTAGACAAAATTGCTGAGGAAGTTACCTGCTCAGAAAAAATTATTGAGAATCTTCTACTTTCATGGGACATAGTCCAGCAAGGGAGATATTTATCCAGGATTTCTTGATTGCTGACCATTAGACCAGGCTGGCTCTTTTTATACTGCACTGCTATGGTGTAAACAAAAAACTAGTACTGAAATTACATGTTGTTTCTAATTATATGAATACTATGCCAGGGGTCTTTCTGAGTTTCACAGAAGACCAAGCACTCTTTCATGATCATAGAGGGCATTCATTTGTGAAGATCATATTTGGTTATAGGATGCAGACAGGAAAGGATCAGCTTCTTAAGAGTTTCAGAATAAGCAAAGATACCATAAGCTCTTTAATTTTAACTGCAATCATATTATTTATGTTTCATTACAGTTTGGTTTACTCTTATAATTGCAGGAAGTATATCATTATAAATTGATGAATCTACAGAGACAGGCATACAAAAAAAAAAAAAATAAGGAGATTGTCAGCTAGTGCTCCATTCAAAATCCAAGAAAGAATACTTAGACTCCATTACTTAGAGAAAATATATCTTTTACTGGAAATCAAGTGATAGCAACAAAAGAATTCTGAATCTGAAAAAATGGGTGCGTAAATCACATATACAAAGTAATGGCAATGTTCCCACCCCCAATAGTTCAATTGGCTCATCCAATTAAAAGTTGTGTATATCATCATGTGGGCATCTCCAGGTGGTGATGAGGCCTCTGTCTGTTGACCTTGACATATTTTGGTAAAGAGTTGGAGCTGCGCATAGCATAGGATAGAAGCCTCAGCAAGAATCTACCCCCCAACTGTTTTGTAACACCTCCAGCTCACTTCCCATAACCATATTTATTTATTTATTTATTTGATTTGTCAATTGCTTACAAGATATTAGGTATAAGTATATACATAGTTATGAATACATGAAATGGGTACAAAAATAAAAATAAAAGAAACAATAGGACAGGGACGGTAGGCATGTTGGTGCACTTATGCATGCCCCCTACAGACCTCTTAGGAAAGGGGTGAGGTCAATAGTAGACAGTCTAAGGTTAAAGTTTTGAGGGTTTGGGGAAGAAAGTACAGAGTCAGGTAGAGTATTCCAGACATTGACCAAGAAGTAGGCACATATTTCATCCGGTCCAATAGATAGAGATGGTTTTAGATTGTGTAGTGCTTTTTCAACATTGTCTTCTGTAAAATCAATATGTATTAGATCATTGTAGTTGTCAGTGGTTTGGCTAGGAAATACTGGGCATGATCCATTGCTGTTTACAAATACAGAGCTGAAGAATGTGTTAAAGATGTTGGGTTTAATGGTGTCGTCGTTGCAGTCTTTACCATGAGGTCCTATCAGGGGTGGGATGGACCTTGAGTCTTTTAGTTTGTTGTTTACAAAATTGTAAAATTTTTATAAACAGGTGGAATTGGTGCATAGAAGGTTTTCATCTTATTTAATGTGATAATTGGTGCATTCAGTCTTTATCTGGTGGCATAAATTTTTGTATCGGCTTTTGAAATTGGCAACGTGACCAGATTTGTTTTTCTGCCAGTTTTTCCCCCTCTTCCCCCCGTTACTTATGACAGCCGAAAGATGCAAAGCAAAGGGAGAAAATCTTGAAGGCTGACATTCGGTCCTCCTGCAAAAGAGACGTTAGTCCTATAAAAGATAAAAATAGAAGGTAACAGAAAATATACATAATACTATTTTTTAGGGTTTATCAGGATATTTAGTATGAAATGTCTTGATAAGCTTAGGAACTCTAACGTCCTTCTTATTCACCCATTCAGATTGGGAAGGAGGAAAATGTTTCCAAATAATCAAATATTGGAGTCGACCCCTTTGTTTTTGAGAATCCAAAATATCTTTAACTTCAAAATGTTGTTCACCTTCAATTAGCAATGGCACAGGGGGATCGACTTGAGTTGGTCTCATGTCGGAGGTTCAGGTTTCATGTTGGAGGTTCAGGTTTTAATAAACTAATATGGAAAACAGGGTGGATCCGTCAGAGGATTTTAGGTAATTTCAGTTGGACTGCCACAGGGTTCACAATTCGTTCAATTGAGAAAGGTCCAACATACTTAGGTCCAAGCTTTTTTGACTTTTGTGTGGTCTGCAAATATCTGGTGGATAAAAAGACCTTGTCACCAACTTGATATGGTTTTTGTGGAGTTCTCTTTTTATCTGCAATTTTTTTATGGGCTTGATGAGCATCATCTAATGCTTTACGGGTAACCGGCCCGGTAAGCTGGAGCTGTGTTATCCATTCATCTAATGACTGAATGTTAGGTTTCTCCTGTGGAAGCTCGGGTATGGGTACAAAGTCTTGTCCCAAAGCCACTTTAAATGGAGTAAACCCAGTACTACTATGTACCGAATTGTTATATGCCACCGCAGCGAATGGCAATAGGTCAGCCCAATTATCTTGCTGATAATTTATATAACATCGAAGATACTGGTCCAATACCGAGGTAGTTCTCTCACAAGCCCCATTGGTTTGTGAGTGGTGGGCGAAGCTGAAGCCCTGGGCGGAGCCCAATAACTTCAGGAACTCCTTCCAAAAGTTTGAGGTAAACTGGACACCCCTGTCTGAGATTATGCATTCAGGAACCCCATGTAACCTGTAGATATGTAAAATAAACAGTTTAGCCAATGTTTTTGCAGATGGGATTTTCGGACAAGGTATGAAATGTACCTGTTTGGAAAACAAATCAGTTACTACCCAAATAACTGTATTCCCCCCACTTTCAGATAATTCCAATATAAAATCCATAGAAATTTCCTTCCATGGAGCAGTTGGTCTAGCCACATTTTGTAGTAAGCCTGCTGGTTTACCAGGAGGCCATTTGGTTGAGGCACAGATAGGACAGCTAGCCACATAAGTCTCAATGTCCTTTTTCAAGGTAGGCCACCCAAATTGCCTTTTAGCCAAGTGTAAGGTCTTCACAAATCCAAAATGTCCAGCAGCTTTAGAGTCATGAGCTTGCTGTAATAGTTGGTTTCTCAGCTTTTCTGGCACATATAATTTGGCCCCCCACCCATGCCAATCCATCTCTAACCGTACAGTTATTTGAGTGAGCAAGGAACCAATCATCAAGTTTTAGAGCTTCTTTTAATTGTGCAGTTAAATCATTTGATAAATCAACTTCCTTCTTTTTCTGGGCTCTGGTAACCACTGGAGCTGCCAACTGTTTGGTTGGGACAATTGGCCATACCACTTCTTGGCAAGCACTATTATATTGAGGTAATCTAGATAAAGCATCCGTCATGAAGTTCTCCCCCCCCGGAATGTACTTCAATGAAAAATTAAAGCGCTTAAAGTACTGCACCCAGCGAACTTGCTTGGGAGACAGCTTCCAAGGTGCTTTCAAAGCCTCCAAATTTTTATGATCCGTCCACACCTCAAATGGGTGTTTTGCCCATTCTAAGAAATGCCTCCAGGCTAACAGAGCCCAGTGAACTGCAAAAGCTTATTTTTCCCAGATGGCCCATCTTCTTTCGGTTTCAGTTAGTTTATGGGAAGTATATGCACACGGTTGCAGAGTCCCCATCTCGTTTGCTTGTAGTAACACCACCCCGACTGCTACGTCACTCGCATTGGCTTGGATTACAAAAGGAGTGTCCATGTCTGGGTGCTTGAGTACTGGTTCAGCAGCAAACAGTCGTTTCAGCTTCTCAAAAGCGGCTTGACATCCCATGGACCACTCGGCTTTGGTTTCACCTCCCCTTTGGTTTTTAGGAGATTTGTGATAGGCATTGCAATCTTCACAAAAGCCAGGATAAACTGACAGGAAAAATTAGCAAATCCCAAGAAACTTTGAAGTTGTTTCCTGGTGCGGGGAGGGGCCCATTCCAAAACAGCACGAACTTTCCCCAGATCCATTTCTATGCCATCATGTGATATGCGATAGCCTAAATAGTCATTTTTTTCCTGGTGGAATTCACACTTGGACAACTTTGTGTACAGCTCAGCAGCTCGAACTTTTTCCAGAACTGACTGCACTAGTTTCACATGTTCATCACGAGTCTCCATGTAGATAAGAATATCATCAAGATAAACCAACACCCCTTTGTATAAATGTTCATGCAACACCTGATTGATCATTTGCATGAATACTGCAGGGGCCCCCTGTAGGCCAAATGGAAGAACGTTGAATTGGAAACAGCCCATTGGACAGTTAAAAGCACTTTTCCATTCATCCCCTTCCTTAATTCAAAGTCGGTAGTATGCTTCTCTCAGGTCAAGTTTTGTAAAAAATTTCCCTTTGGCCATGTGGGCCAACATATCTTTCATCAAGGGGAGGGGGTACATGTTCTCCACCGAAAAAGCGTTGAGGTTTCTGTAATCCACACATAAACGAAGAGAGCCATCTTTCTTCTCATGGAACAATACTGGGGCTGCTACTTGGGGTCTAGCAGGTTGGATAAAACCACATTCCAAATGTTTATTGATAAATGACCACAGCTCTTCTAGCTCCCATGGTGTCATCGAGTACAGTTTCGGTTTTGGGAGTTTCACTCCTGGCAAAATTTCAATGCTGCAATCTGTTGAGCGATGGGGGAGAAGCTCGTCCGAGGCCTTTTCACTGAATACCTCCTTTAAGTCCCAATATTCCTCTGGAATTTTCTCCTCCCCCCTCAGGCTCTCAGTGCCAGTGGAGGCTAGCTCAGTGGGATTCTTGAGTTTCAGTTGAGATTGCCCCTCCCCTTCTGGGCAATGATCCCCTCCTCCAATCGACATGGGGGTTCCATTTCCAGACCCAGGGCAAACCCAGTATTAGGGGGCGCTCCATCCCAGGAGCCACAATAAAACACAAAGTCTCTCTATGCTTCCCCATTGTCATTTCTACTGGTTCTGTTAAGAAATGTGCAGGGCCGCCCCCAGCTACTGATCCATCCAGTTGGCAAAAGGCTATGGGCATTTTTAAAGTCTTTAGCCTTAAGCCCATTTTCTCTACTATCTCCGAGCTGATTACGCACCTTGTGTGCCCAGAGTCTAACAAGGCCAACATTTCCCCTTTGGCTCCCGACGTGGGTACCCTTAATCTCACTGGAATGGTCATAGGGCCCTTGTTTGGACTTACCAGTGAGTCGTCTTCTGATTCGGATTCACTCTCTTCAGAAAAGGTTGGAGTTCCCAGCTCCTCTCCTTTCAGAGGGGCGATCTCTACAACCTCCTCCGCTTTAAGCGCTGTTTCGCGAGGCTTTGCTGGGGTGTTTTTCAGGTTTATAATATATATGAATGATTTAAAAAGCATTTCAAAGGAAGGAGAGGAGAAATATATGCTATTGGGAAGCAATTAGTTATAACTCTGTTGAGTTCCATTTTATTTCTGAAAATCAGTTCTCTATCTTTCTTGTGTCTCTGTGAGATACATATACACCTTTTAAAGACTAAATAGATGAGAAAGGGTGAGATCATAATAAGGATATAAATAAGGGATGATTTGGAGGCATGATACTCTTGTTTTTTTCCCCAGAAAGTGAAAGATTAAGGCCAGATGGGGCCTCACGTCTATCTAAACTGATTTACTACCTAGCATCATAGTCAATCTCACCCTTCAGTTTCTGCATCAGCCCCAGATGTTCTGGCTAAACTACAATATGTGCATTAGGAAAGCATCCAGTTTTCCTTCACAGGCTTCAAGGGGGGAAAAATGGGCGGAGGAGAGCCCCAGAGTGACCCCATTGTCTGTCAGCTGCAAAGGGTCAGGGCTAATGCCATGCAACTGTTCCTTTAAACTCAGTCCAAAAGACATAAGCATGATGTCCATGGCTAGTCAAATCCTTGGGCTTTTCTTCTTTTATTTTCACTTGATGCCAGTCCATAAGAAGAGTTTCTGTTGCATCTTTTTGGCCATCTATTGGAAGAATCTGGTTCAGCTACAACAAAAGGAACATGGGAACAGAAACATAAAAATAAAGTATACTTATATTGAATTAAATATTGATCACATAATATCATCAACACCAACTGGCTGAGGTTTTCCAGAATTACAGCAAGGTGTTATTCCCCAGCCTTAATTAGAGATGCCATTGACTTTACATGAGTGAAATGTGTGTTCTGATCATTGAATTATTCAAGAAGTGTCAAGTTACAAATCTTAATGTTAACAGATCTATAGGTTTCTAAAACACAAAGCCATGGTACTAGGCTTCTTGTGGAAGCTGGATTTGAAACAGATACAAGGCATTCAGGGATACAAGAGTTTCTGATAAGCGTGTTTATTGTAAAAATGTAATTGTGAAAGCCACTGTGAAAAAAATTGCAATTGCTGCTGTATGTTAAATGTAATCCCTATTTATAGGAAAATCAAGGTTCAAAGTCTTACACTTCTTTCTCCCATTTGTGCAGGTAATCAGCTAGAAGGTATATCAAGAGAAATGAATTACATCTGCTTCTTGTCCTGGCAATGGCCTGATCTGGTTTAAGTCTGTTTGCTTATGACTATGTGAGGATTTTCTATCACATATGGGAAGAAAAATATTCTTCACCTATTGCTCTGGAAAGCACAATTAAAGACTACTTTCCAGACTTGCATGATAGCTATCAGTTCATACTTCTAGGTATGGGTAGCCACCAATTTTTACTTCTAAGCATGATCACTGAGCGGGCAAACATCACTGTTGAAACACATTGGCATCGACTTTCACAACTGGCATCAATGAACTGATCAGTGATGAGTTCTTGGGTTGAATGGCGATAGTGTACTTCTGAAGATGTCAGCCTCAGGTGCTGGCAAAAGAAGAAAACAAAACTAGAGCACAGCTATTTAGCTAAAAGCTCATCACTGAATCATTGATGAATCCTTCTAGAGGGTTACAAACAGGATAGTACAATTAATCATCTCTTAAGAAATAATGAACAAAGACTTCCTACATAATTCAATTCACACTTTAACTCCAAATTTACTCCCCCTTTTCAATGTACAATTCAGTTCAGGATTTGTATTTCTCCCAATTTTTGAACAATTAATATGATTTGTTTTTTAAAAAGGTACACATTAAGGATTTGTACAACTAAAATGTGTAGATTAATGGGGGAAGGTACATAAAAATTGCAAATAACATGGACAGATATTATCACATTCTTTCCTGCTACAATTTTCCTGCTACAATTTTGTTATAGTATAATATATAATAATAAAGTGTTCTTAATGGAGATTTCTACTGAATTCCAAGTAGTAGCCTCAGATATTTTTCTAAAACATTGTTAGAGTTTAAAAGATTATTAAAGGTAAAATTCTGTTAAAAAGATTAGCTAAACTTGATTTGGTCAACAGCATAGAGTATTTCTTTTTGTGTTGAACTAATGTTTTATATAACTGATTCCTTCTGGAGTAACAAATTCATATAATTTTCCCAAGTAGCATTAAAATTGAAAGTCTGCACTACAAAACATTGCTCAATTATCTAATATGAGATAGCATTTGAGGTTAAAGGAAAGTTCTGATGATGACTTGAAGCTATGACCAATTAAGAATAAAGATTATAAATTATTTTGAACAATGATCACTACAAAATTCAATCTAGTAAAATTATTATTTTATATATTTTTATTGAATGTTTGCCTGCTGCCTAGAATTGCCTTTGGTGAGATAGGTGGCATATAAGTATAAATAAAAAGGGTAATATAGATTTTTATACTGATCATACTACATGATGGTTGATGACTGCAAGTGAAAGAGTTAGTTCTGTTAGCTACAAGCTGAGGTAGAACTTGCAGTTATAAGATTATGGCATACCTACTCTCAAGTGGCTCCTATGCTGTGTTTATGCCATTTTGATTCAACAAAATCCTTTCCATTCGAAGTTATTTTGGCAACAGGTATTCAGTCCAGACAGCAGAATATCATATCATTTATCTGGATAATTCCCCTACACTTCTCACCTTTCTATTCCAGCAGAGCAATGGCCATTAGCTTTTCTCTCTGTAGGCATGCCTTATGAGGTGTTTATTTGTTTATGTGCATGCATGAAAAAGCATGCACATACAATAAGCTTTTTTTGTTTTTTTGTTTCTTTCTAAATTGCCATGTTAGTCCCCTGAAATTATCCGAAAAATAATGAAATTGTGCATGGCTGAATCTTTTCTTCTTTTATTAAGTATAGGGCGAAGTAGATAGTTCAAAGAAATAAAAGCACTTTAAAAAGTTCCTGGTGGACTTCAAGCCAGAAACTTTTTAAGTTTCCTACTTTTGTTTACTAGGAAGCTATTATAACCACTGTGTTACTATAACATTTCTGGTAAGGGGAGCTCTGTAATATATTGGAAACACTTTTCTTTTATTCCCAAAAGCACTGTAATGCAGACTAGGTTGTTATATCATGACTGCTTTAAAGTCACCGTGTGTCCACCTAACAAAGTAGACCAGACTAAAAAATAAATGCTGTATAGAGCAAGAGTACTTTTATTCTAACAGTAACAAACTCTTGCAAACCTGAATGTGCCCCCTCTCCCCCCGTTTATTTTTGTATGAACTAAGAAGGGACTGTCTGATGTGTTTATTCACACTAATTTCTTGGCCCAGATTCAAACCCTTCTTACCTGACCATTGGTACCATATCACCTTGGTAGTAGCTCTTTGTCCTGTCTTTCAAATCCATTCCCTCTGTTCTTTACACCAAGGGAGCCCAGGGGCTAACTAGTTGCTTGAGTCTCAGTCTCCTCATTTCCTATCTGATGCTTCAATCACAACACTACACAGATTTCTCTTCTAGCCACATCCTCTCAGTGTCCTTGGCACAGTATTTAGCATTCATTATTCAGTTTTTCCGGCTATGAAGTTAATAGGCATTTCCCCAAAGGTATGGAACTAAGATGCCCAGATACAATTACCTCTCTTTTTACATTCTAAACAAATATTCACTTCTGTTGTTTGTCTTGACTTTTCTTGTCTCTGTTGGCTTGCTTACCCTGACAATCAATACGACAGAAGAGAATCTTTATTTCACCCTATGTGCTTTTAGTACACTTGCTGTCACACTAAAGGATCATTAAGGAAAGTATAGGATAAGTTAGTAACTTAGCACAAGTAACTTTGCTTCTCTTGGCCCTGACAATGGTATGAGAAAGGGAGTTCATGCAGTACGTCCCCAAGTCTATATACAATGGCACTTTTTCTTTCCCTTACCTACACTATATCAGGTATTGATTGACACATCTGACCTATCTAATATATTGACAGGCTGTTGAGAATATCATTAATGGACAGCCATGTTAAGAGTGCATCTTAGAATAAATAAATAAGAAGTAAATAAGTAAGTAAGTAAGTAAGTAAGTAAGTAAGTAACTATCCTGTAATATAATTCAGAGGATATGTGGCATGGTTAATACTCATACACACATGTGTCTAATTCACGCTAAAGTCATTAACTTCTTTTGCTGATGCACATATGCAGACACACAATCTTAAACTTTGGCTGCCCTTACCTAGAGTTCTTGCAACCTTTCCTGTTTGAAAACAGGAATGGTCCTCCATCTGTCATCTCCCCGAATCATTTTTTTCCATCTGTTCAAAAGTGTGTGGTTAAGGCATATGCAAAGTCACATTTTTTTTCAAGAGCGTCATTTTCCAACTGCATTTAGCTTCCACCTCCTGAGGATAGTCTTCTATCAACCCTCTCTGGAGTGGGAGGAAAAGAGGAGAGCCAAACAAAAGTGGAGTTTTAAAACATGTCTTCCTGGCAAACACTTCACTTGAGCAAATTCAACCTCATCCTTGCCATTGGTTTGTTCTTCAGAGAACAGATCAGATAAGGAAGAACAAGGAGTTGGATAGTGAAAAAAAAAACCTCTAGAAACCAAGTTGCTGAAAAAAATGAACAGGCCAGTTTTATAGAGTTGTAATCACTGAATCTAGTTCATAATATAGTTCAGAATGCAATTGTTAACAGAATTTATTTTCTTTCAGTGATTACAGCTACAGAGACAGAGTAAAGTATTCTTCCACATGTTACTGAACCACACCACTAGCATTTTTCAACAAGGGGTCCTGAAAAATGTAGTTTGCCAATATCTCACTACGAGTTCTCCATTCCTCAGTTATATACATTCCAAAAATTCAGCAATAGGGCTCCAGGATCTGGGTTGGAAGACTATCATTAGATTAGAACTAAATAAAAACTATGCAACATAAATACTAGGGCAATGACCACTAATCAGCCAGAAATTTGAAATTCAGAAATGGCAGGAAAGGGTTAAATCTACAAAAGGTTAAATAAGGCATCAAAAATACTACAACAAAAATCTCAAAGAGATTAAAATAATTAGTACCTTAAAAACTGAATGTGCAAAGCAAACCCATCATCTCTCCCCGCCCCTGCATCCAGCTTTGAAATACATGCTTGAAAGTTTTAGATCTGGAGAGAGGTTTTAAAGAATTAGCTTTGAGAAAAATGCCTTATTTGGATTTCTAGAAATAGAACATCTTATTGACCAAAACAAAAATAGTAGTGTTGCCTGAGTGAGGTCAAACATTTCCGACCTGTTGAATGAAGAAAAGCAGGTTGCAAATTTTTTCTTTAGTGCCTTTATTTGTACAAAATGCACAAGCTTTAGAAACCTAATTCTTGCAGCCTTTTGTATTTCATGCGGGTCATGTGGTTTAAGATATTATTTCAAGAAAGCATTTGGCAAGTGTTTGCCAAGTTTGATTGTTAAGGTACCAGGCTAGAAACCCGAAGACTGAATTCTATGCCTTTAAAAAAAATGAAAGCCAGCTGAGTGGCTATGGACCAGACACTCTCTCTTAGCCCAACTCATCTGACAAGGTTGTTATGGGGAATATAGTAAGAGAAGGAAGGATTATTAAGTATGCTTGCTATTCAGTGGAATGTGCAAACCAGAAAATGGCTTGCTTCAGTAACCAGGTTAAGTATGTTGTGGGAATATAGACTACAATACTTTTGATCTCAAATTTCTTTGCTTCAGAATAGCAACCATTGGACAGAAAAGGAAAACAGTGACAATCATAGTTAGTCCTATAAATCAGTGATTCTCAATCTCAGCAACTTAAAGATGTGTGAATGTCAATTCCCAGAATTCCCCAGGCAGCATGTTGTCTCATATATCTTAAAGTTGCTCTGGCTAAGAATCACTGCTATAGATACCTGGGAGTGAAATAAATACTTGAATATAATTTTATTCAGAATATAAATATGACTATGATGTATTTAATATATTCCTGAATAAACATAGTTCCATTATTAAAGAGTATAATTATTAAAAGATAAAACAAAACATGAAAAATTTTCAGTTGTGGCATCAGAGAAAAGTCATGGTCTAAGTTTGCTACTATTCATATAATGATAAAAAAAGTTTTTGACTATAAGTTCTGAGAGCTGCAAACATACCATAGAGCTATTTAGAGGAAAGCTGCAAGCAGCTTTTGTTATTGTTGTTTCTGTGTGTAATCAAGATAGCAAATGAAAAGTTCTCCCAAATCAACCCAAGGTCATCATGTGATGGTTAATTCAAGATCTATTTGGCAGCTAAAAGCAAATAACTTCCATTAAATACATCCAGCCCTACTAATGAGGCCAGCAGGAGACATCAAAGCCAGAATGAGCTTTCACTAGCCTCTTCTGAAATTCTTGAGGTAAATTAAATTAATAGACAATTTGAAAGGGGGAAAATTGTGGCGACTGGGGAAATCTTACACAACCTGTCCTTGAAATAAGAACACTTTAATGACAAAAGTGCTTTTGCTGAGCATCTTTAAACAACAAGCAATTATTTGAATTCATGCTGCATATTCTATATACCTTTTAGCTCAAAGTAAACACCATTTATCAAATTAAGATTTATAACTAAGTAACCAAATAAAAATTAGCACTATCTAAAAGGCTTTTGTAATTGTTACAATTTGAATTTTTTATATATAAAAGAAGATATATGTTGCTGTTCTTATTGCTTCATGGTCTAAATAGCCTCTTCCAGCTGTAATTCTGATTAATTGTTTTTTTTTAACTCAATGCTTAATGGTTTTATATAATAGTCTAGAAACAGTATTATTGACATAGTACTCATAAAATCACAAGAATCAGCTATTATCAGTGTTTCTCAACCTCAAGAACTTTAAGATGAATTCAAGTCCATTTGATCTGCTGTATAACAAAGAATAAACTTTTCATGATAGTTCTTTATGAATCAAGACAATTAGACAATTTTTAATAAGTTTTATATAACTTCTATTGGAGTCATACTGTGCTGTCCAGACAGTATATGGTTAATTAGGAATTGTCCTAATTAAGGGAATGTCCCCTTAAGGGAATGCCTCAGGGTAAATGCCTCATGGGAAATGTAGTCCATGTCATGTGATCACATCTGTAATCCTCATTGGTCACTGAACTGACCCTTGGTTGGGTTGGGAGAGTTTCCTTTATTCTTGCTTGGACCCCAGCATTGTACTGGTATCTTTCCCTTTGCTCCATCATTATGGGATGAAGATAACTATATTTTCACACCATGAAGATGACTGCAAAGATTGGACATTAGATGAATCTCTGTGAGTTATACCTTGAGGATGCCTATTTCAATCCAATAAAGAAACTTTGCATGGAAGCCTTTGTAGAGTTCATCTAACTGTCTTTATATTTAGCCAGAAAGTTAAGTTAAAGACAGAACACATACTAATCTGCCCCAATTGGATGGATACGAATAGGGATAGAGCTCTTTGCTAAAATGCAGGATTCTGTACTATCCTTAGGTTTGTTCTTTTCTTGAAGAAAAGCCTCATGTAGATAATACTGTAATCATATAAATTAAGGGTATCTAAGTATGAGTGACAGTTACAATTTTTGCTTTGAAGAAACAATAGTTGATATTGAAAGCTAATAAAATATTATTATTTTATATCCTCCTTTCTTGTAGAAGAAATCCCACCTCTATACAAAAGAGACTAGTGCAGACATATTCCTATTGTCATTGTAATTTGAAAAACTAAGGAGATCATTCTATCCATTTCCAGCATAGCTGACACTGTGGGGAATCACAGAGATCTGGAACTGTTTTTGAACAGAGACAAGATCTGGAGGCACCCATAGTGAGAATGTGGTACATAACAGGTTATTCCTATTGTATAGTGACAGTGGTTGGCATTAGAAAGGGCATGGTGTCAACTGGTAGGGCATCTATTCTGCATGCTAAATTCTCCAAGTTTAGTTTTAATATATTCATGTGGATTAGCAGAGCTGTTGATTCAATCCTGAGAAAGTCCTGATAGATCTCCATCATTGTTGGCTCTTGCTTGAATGCTAGGACAGCCAGTTCTTTGGGGAGATTTTCTTCCTTGAATCTAGTTCTGAGAAAGAAAAGAAAAACAAAAGGAAGAAAGGAAGTATTTGAATTTTCTGAACCAAAGAAAGTGAATAAACAATGCATTTGTAGAAAAGCAAATGTTAATGACAGAACTATGAATTATTCCAAAACACAGAGGCAAGATAGGTTTCAGATCCTTAAGAAACACAAAATACAAAAATGTCACTGTATTTGATGGGCACATATTTCAAGATGTGTATGCAGTCACTTATCCAAAGTCACTTTTTCCCCATTCAAAAGTGAATGTTCTATATCAGGGCTGTCAAACACCCAGCCCTTGGGCCAGATGTGTCACGTGCTGGCCCCGCCCACGCCTAGTTTAGCAAAGAAGAAAAAAGTCCCGATACGTCACATGATGCCGCCATGATGACGTGAGTTTGACACCCCTTCTATATGGTAAAACTTTTCATGCCATCTCCCATGCTACTTGCAAGATCTCTCAATTGTTTCTGACTGGTATTCTGTAACTGGAACAGAAGGATTAAGGCTATCACAAAGAGAATAAAGAGAACTCCATTTAAAGGATCTCTACATATAAACGTGAAAAGTCTCTGTGCTATTGTTTTATTCTCAAAATGTCCATGTCTTTGATTATGACCAAATTAGAGGATTTGAGAATAATACCACAGTGCTAGCTTTGTTTTTTCTAAAATTTTGATAACACTTGTCTTTCCCCTCCTATTGGGGATCAAGGTCAAACTTCACAGGAAAGCCCTTGATGAATTAAAATGTGAAAAATAATAACGATAATGTGCATTTCAAGAAATAATTGCCAAAATGCCCAGGCACTAGGAAATAAGACGGTAAGAAATGCAGTATCAGAAAGCTGAAGAATTAATGGCCATAGGTTTGTAGAAAGGTATAGCAGTAGCAATAGCACTTTGTTGTATATCCATAGAGCTATACAGCAGTGGTCCCCAACCTTTTTGTACCAGGGACCGGTTTCAAGCAGAAAATTTTTGCAAGGACCGGGTGGGGGAGAGAGAAGAGAAGGAGGCTTGGCTCTCTCTCGCTGCTCCACCAGCCCAGGAAGAAACTGCTTCAAAGAAGCGGGGGGGCTTTTCCTGTCGCAGCTATTCGGAAGCAATTGCTTTCACCCCACCATCCCACCGCCGCGCGCACGCGCCGCTCAATCCACAGTGTCCTGCGCTTGCCTGCCTGCCTGCCTGCCTTAGTTTCTGGTTGTTTGGGAGCAGCTTCGGGCCTGAGAATAATAACTATTCGCTCTTTTACTCAGCCGATAGCTGTTCCGATTCAACCATTAACGAAGGCAGGCAGGCAGGCAGAACGGAGCACTGGTTGAACCCTGCACACACGGGCGGGCGGGTGGACGGGGTGGGGTGGGGGAGAAACGGGCGCTTCGGAGGCACTGCGGCTACAGGAAAAGCCCCCCGCTTTTTGAAGAAGTTTCTTCCTGGGCTGGTGGAGGAGCGAGAGAGCGACTGAGAGAGCTGACCCAGAGAGAAGGACAGGCTTCGCTTGCTTCCTCCCTCCCCTTCTTTCATTTGTGTCCTTGATCCTCGATCCCAGCAGCATTCACCGAAGGTGAAGAAAGCCGCCATTTTTTTAAAAATTCTTTTGCGGCCCGGTAGAGAGTGCTCCACGGCTGCACCGGTCCGCGGCCCGGTGGTTGAGGACCCTGCTATACAGCACTCTCTGAGTGGTTTAAAAATGTCAGCATATTGACCCCAACAATTGAAGTTCTCATTTTACCAACCTCGAACGGATGGAAGCTGAGTCAATCTTGAGTTGGACAGGATTGTACTCCAGGCTGTGGGCAGAATTATCCTGCAATATGCATTCCAACCACTGTGTCACCATGGTGCCAATGTGCCATATTATAAGCATCATTTAGACAAAACTGTTCAGGAAAACCAACCAATTAAACTATTCACAAGATGTGGCCATCTAGCCTCTTTTTAACAGCCTTCAGAGATGGAGCACCCGCAATTTCTATAGGGAGACTGTTTCACTGTTACACATATCTTTACTAAGTTTTTTTCTTATATTTAAGTGAAATTTATGCAGCAGCAATTTATACTTCTGTTCATTGTTACTGTAGTCATGGAAAAATATTGACAATCTTCCCTGTAGCCTCCCTTTATGTACCTGCACACAACTATCTTGTCTCCTCAGGATTCTTTCTTCTGGCATGGTATTCTCAGATCCTAGCTAAAAATGAAGTTTCTGAAGTCATAAATTCTGAAACTAAGCCCATCCTCAATCAACTTAATTAGAAGCCTAGTATTGTTCTGCCAAAAACACCCCACACATAAGTTCCATGTCTGCTATAATAGTTGAGGAATAGGGTGGCTGAGAACACACTGGACAAATTTGTTGAACCTGATGCCTTTATAATGGCTGGAAATGATAGGGGTTTATGTTCCAAAGTATTTGGAGAACACCAGGTTAATACATGCTTATGTAAAGAATTAAGGTCCAACAGATTTAAAGAAAAAGTCTAAATGCGGTGGCAGGACAATGATAGATAGATAGATAGATAGATAGATAGATAGATAGATAGATAGATAGATAGATAGATAGATAGATAGATAGATAGATAGATAGATCTTGTAGATCCAGTAAGTCTATGCTTAAAGAGAGACACTTCTCCAAAATAACAATTGATCTGAGGGCAGGACAAGAAGCAATGAGTAGAAACTAATCAAGGAGAGAAGCAACTTACTGTAGAACTAAGGAGAAATTTCCTGACAGGACAATTAATGAGTGGAACAACCTGCTTCCAGAACAGGGGTGGGATGCTACCGGTTCTGCCCGGTTCTATAGAACTGGTACCTCTGAAGAGCAGCAGACACCAAACCGGTTCTGTGTTTGCTGCTGTTTGGCCCACCTGCCCGCCCGGTCTGTCCTTTATTTCCTGCTTTTTCAACCTCAGCTGCTTTTGAGCTAAAAGCAGCATAGCTGAGGTTGAAAAAGCAAGAAAAAAGAGGCTTTTCAAACACTGCGCACCTGTGCACAGTGCTTTTCAGCTGTCCGGATGGCATAGTTGATGTGTTTTTTACACGCACACATGCACGCGAAGTGTGGTCACCAAACCAGTAGTAACACCGGTTGAATCCCACCCCTGCTCCAGAAGTTGTAAATGCTCCAACACTGGAAGTTTTTAAGAAGAGATTGGACAACCATTTGTCTGAAATGGTGTAGGGTTTCCTGCCTAAGCAGGGGGTTGGACTAGAAGACCTCAAAGGGCCCTTCCAACTCTGCTATTCTATTCTATTCTATTCTATTCTATTCTATTCTATTCTATTCTATTCTACTCTATCTTCCTGACCAAGTCTTCATCATTCTCAGTTATATAAGTATTTATTTTAGTTATAACCACATGTAACAAAAAAAAAAATCCATTAAAATATCAAGCTCCATCACAGGGGACAGACACATTGGGTTATCTTCTAACAGCTCTGAAACAGAAGAAAGTGTTGCAAAGCACTCTAGATTTCTAGTACAAACCAAAAATCCTTAGAGGAAGCAAAAATAAGACTCAAATAACAAGAGTTTACATAATCTATTAAGTGCTTGAGTAATAATATAGAGGGGGAGTATGATTGCTTAATCCCATGAGCATCTGCAAAAACAATTATTGGAAAATACACAGCTTTGCTTTGTTGTCTTCTTGATTAGATAATATATACCCGAAATCTGTTTGTTTACAGCAATATGTATGCACAGAATTGAGTTGAATGAGATTTGACTCCCAAGTATGTCTACATAGGATTGCAGTCATAATGTAAGTAGAAAATAAAGGGCTTGTTATCAATAGGATTTGTTGAATCTTTCCAGCAGAAAAAGGGCTTCTTTGAATGGGCAGGTCTTATACCTGCACATCAACCAAGGATTGTGTTAATTGTGTGCCAGACCAGTCTTTGCTGGTATGAAGTGCCGGTTGTAATATCAGCATCTATGTAAACAACATTGCCCCCCCCCCCAAAAAAAAACAGTTCAAAAGTCTTCTCCAATTGATGTTTTTCTTTTTCTTTGTGAAGCATGTCAAATAGAGACTATAACCCAAGAAGGACCTGCTCCAAATATGCCTCTGTGCATTCTACTTTTCATCTTATAACTAGTTTCCTATTGATTAGTTAAAACATGGCATAATACTTTATTAATAATAAGTATGAACATATTATCAGTAGTTTTCAATGTTTGGTATCCTGTTCTAGCAAGTATATATCAGAGTCTGAGTCCCACCATGATAGAAGCAAAAGGCTACTTTTCCTTTATACTTTTACAGGTATTCTGCTTTATACTTATCATTTATAATAAGTTTCAAAACCTTAACGTTTCAATGATTTCCTCTGAGGGCCACTAGACTATTTCTGACACTTGACATGTGTACCACCACATGGGAATGACTGCATTAGATTATTCATTCTGTGTGTTTTTTTTTTAAGTCCTACACTAATCAAATTAAAGTCTGATTTCTGAATTATTTAGTCAGTTATTGCACGCCTACTAGTAATAAAAGAGGAGGAAAGGGCAATACTTTTCAGCACAAAATCTCACTGTAGTACTAAAGCCAAAATAAAAGGGGTAGGAAGAAAAGAATAACACAGACTGTACAACTAAGATGTTTTAAGAAACAAGACAGATTAACAAAAAAATAGCAGTATTGGTAAAACGTAGTGCCTTGAGACAAGATTGTGCATTATTGTATTGGAAGAGAAAATGAAGGACTTAAAAAGAAAAGTCTTGGAATTGAATTGATTGGAGAGAATAAATCTGGGAAGATTATATATGTATGTGTGTGTGTTTATACTATATCGTATAAATATGTATTTGTGTGTGTGTATGTGTAGATATATGATGCAAAGTGAGTCTCAGACCATTACATTTTAAACAGTCCTGCTCAAAGAAAAAAGAAGTAATAAAAATCAGACTTGAGCCAAATATCACATAAAATTCTAATCAGCATCCTGTCCTAGTGTAGCTGTATTATGGTCTGTGTTATGATTAGAAGTGACACCTGTCAGTCATTCAGTCTCCATTTTGTATTGTTTTGCACATCTTTAAAAAAAACAAAACCAAAGTAATACTCTTTTTCAGACAAGAATTCTGTTCAGTTTTATACCTAAAATGTACCTCATATGAATGCTCTGGATGATTCCTCTGTTCCCAATTTCATTCTGACAATGCTATAATGAAGTCGGGTTACTGGAGGCATTACATATTCAGCGTGACAGTCTGCAGAACTCCTGCTGAGAATTGTCCTGAACACATGTTGACTGCAGAAAGCCAGGATCATTTGATGGATGTCAGCAGGAGGCACTATTTAATTGGAGCGCTCATATGGTGAATATTCTGAGTACAACAATGCTACACCGTGACAAAACACCAAATAGCTTATGAACTTTTGAAAACTCCACATTGAATTCTGATCAGTGCAGAATCTGCTTCACTTCAGAAAGTTCCTGGATTCAAAATTTAGCCATATCTAACATAGATGGCTATTCTTAATTATTTTATGCCTTTTTCAAAGGGAAGTCATAATTGAGCAGCAAGATAAGAAGGTAAAAATTCCATAACACATTTTGGAATTATCATTCACATACTGAATGATCAAAAGTGAGAAAAATCATGTTTGCCAAACTGTCATCCATTGTGTTACCTCTTCCTATGTCCTTCAACTGTACATTCTCTCCAATCTCTAAGAAATGTGGATGGGCTGGAAAAACAGAGATGCTGTTCCTGCTTCACAGGTTGATTGGCTTCTATATTTATTGGACAGAAAGTGAAGCCACTGGAACAAAAGTGGGGCTCACTTTTTGTTCCAGTGAGAATCAGTGGTGGGATTCAATTTTTTTTTTACTACCGGTTCTATGGGCGTGGCTTGGTGGGCGTGGCAGGGGAAGGATATTGTAAAATCTCCAGTCAGAGGTGGTATTTGCAGGTTCTCCAAACTACTCAAAATTTTCACTACCGGTTCTCCAGAACTGGTCAGAACCTGCTGAATACCACCTCTGGTGATGATATAAACAATCTTTTCAGTTTACCTGAAGGACATTAATCAAAAAGCTTGACCAAGAACTTAACTCTTAATTCTGATAACAATGTTTCTTAAGAATACCTTGCTTTTAGAACTGGGCATAGCTGGGACTCTCTGGTATCCTTCAGTGGAAATGAAATTGGCGTGAGTGGCAGGCTATGTGAAGCAGTCCAAACTTTTAGCAGTCATCCAAAAGAAAACTGTAGGCAAGCTACATAATATCTAGGGAGCTTCCAATTTACAGTGTATCCTTTGCAATAATACTCTGAATAAAAATCCAAAGCATAGCCTTCTATCAGCCTCATTAACAGAAAATACTTCCTATTAGCTTCATTTCAGGATTTTGCCTATATTATCCTTCAGCCCAAACCCATAGCTCATGTTCCAGCTATTAACATTGAACAATATCCTTGGGACTATATCTGAATATAGCTGTTCATGGTCTGGATAGTTACTGGTTTCTTTGTTTATTATACTTATATACCTCTTGAGGGCTAGCTGTTCCAAAAATTGGGGTTATCAGAGACAAACACAGTTCTTATCTTTTGTATGTGGGGACATTTAACATCTGCAATCTGGCAAGCAAGTGAATACTACTAGGAGGAACAGTCTGGTTGGATTCCTGGTGCTTAAGCCATGCAGGACTTTAAAAGTCAAATATGGAAATGTAGTGGATGCTAATGCAGTACCTGAAATATAGAGGCCACATGGCTGTAGCAAGTATTTCCTGCCAACATGGGAGCAGATTTTATACCAATCACTGTTTCTGAGACGTCTTCAAAGGCAACCCTATGTCAAGGGGGTACATTGTACAAGTGTAGACTAGTGGTGATGAGGGCATAAATTATTGTTGCCAGGGCTTTCCTCTCAAGGTTGAAATTGATCAAAATCAATGGCCACCACCTGCAACTTCAGCAACAGCTGTGAGTTCCTTCTGAGAAGTGTTAGTCCATCTAGATATAAAACTGGAGCTTGAGATAATCACTATTTCTGGCTTGTTAGTGCTTAACCTTATCCTGTTTTGTTCCATCCAGGCTCCAGTAACCTTCAAGTTTTCCACAACATTTCTGATTCAGCCTTGAATGATGATTTACAACTGGAAGTCAAGGATGGATACTTGTGTGGCCCTATTAGAATGTATACCAGACTAACGTCTCTTTCTTCACTATCATGACTGATATTAGCTACTTATGAAGAATTGGAACCATTGTAAACAATGCCTGAATTCTTAATCCTCCAGCAGCTGCTATGTTTAGCCAGTGGAGAGCAACTTATGTCCAGCTCTTTCTACTTTAGCAGAGCAACACTATTCAACAGAACTGGATTGTTGTTGTGTAAATGTCTCTTATGCTATGATTGTGTTGAGTATGTGCATTCCTCTTAATCAGCAAAAAAGTACAGTGGTGGTTGGTGAACTCTTTTTCCAGGAATTAATTCTGTTCACGCATAAAGCCCATTCGTTTTGTATGATGAGGGAAGATAAGAAAGCATTTTTATGGGAAGACAAGTGATATTTTGCTAGACACGTCAAAGTGGAGAGTGTTTTGAAAATAACAGAAGTGTTATGGAGATAAGAGAAGCTTCATAATTTTCAAAACTTTAAAGCTTTGGGCATGAGAAATTGGTGTTGTGTTATTGTAGAAGACATTATAACAAGGTCCAAGTTTGATGTTTTCCATTAGCAGGGGGGGAGGAACAGAAAAAGCTGATAGATGCCAGATGGCATAGAGAGCTTTAAAATTGGTCAAACACATTTGTAGTTTTTCTAAATTTATAGCAGATATGTGACCTGCACATAAGTGAAACCTTCAGTAACAGTATCTGGGCTGTTTTAATAAATATGGATGACTGTAGAAAATTGAATGCTACTTATGAGCCTTCTCAACATGGATTTCATTATCTGGTATAGAATGATGTGTGTGTGTGTGTGTGTGTGTGTGTGTGTGTGCATATATGTATGTATATATGTACTTGTCTACAGAGGTGGTATTCAACTGGTTCAGACCAGTTCGGGAAAACCTGTAGCAGAAATTTTGACCAGTTCAGAGAGTTGGCAAAAACCACCTCTGACTGGCCTTGCCCACCTGCCCCAATCCTTTCCTGTCCTATATTCCCTTGATTTTTAACTCAGCTGATTCGCACGGCAGAGCGGATTGCCACGCCTCAGCTGATCTAAAAAACAGCTCACCTCACTGAGGGCAATCTTTGAGTTCTGTGTGCATGCGCAAAGTGATCTGTGAGTGCTGTGCGTGGGCGGGAAGTGGCCTTTGAGTTCTGTGTGCATACACAAAGTGATCTTTAAGTGCTGCGTACGCAGGGGAAGTGAACTTAGAGTGCAGCAACTGTGCGCAAAGCACATAGAACCGGTAGCATACAATTTGGAATCCCACCACTGCATGTCTATATATACATATGTATATATGTGTGTATGTGTGTGTATATACACTGCTCAAAAAAATAAAGGGAACACAAAAATAAGACATCCTAGATCTGAATGAATGAAATATTCTTATTAAATAATTTGTTCATTACATAGTTGAATGTGCTGACAACAAAATCACATAAAAATTATCAATGGAAATCAAATTTAGCAGCCCATGGAGGTCTGGCTTTGGAGTTACACTCAAAATTAAAGTGGAAAAAAACACTACAGGCTGATCCAACTTTGATGTAATGTCCTTAAAACAAGTCAAAATGAGGCTAGGTAGTGTGTGTGGCCTCCACGTGCCTGTATGACCTCCCTACAATGCCTGAGCATGCTCCTGATGAGGTGGTGGATGGTCTCCTGAGGGATCTCCTCACACACCTGGACTAAAGCATCCCCCAACTCCTGGACAGTCTGTGGTGCAACGTGGCATTGCTGGATGGAACGAGACATGATGTCCCAATTGTGCTCAATTGGATTCAAGCCTGGGGAATGGGCAGGCCAGTCCATAGCATCAATGCCTTTGTCTTGCAGGAACTGCTGTCACACTCCAGCCACATGAGGTCCAGCATTGTCGTGCATTTGGAGGAACCCAGGACCAACCGCACCAGCATATGGTCTCACAAGGGGTCTGATGATCTCATCTCGGTACCTAATGGCAGCCAGGCTACCTCTGGCAAGCACACAGAGGGTTGTCCAGCCCCCTAAAGAAATGCCACCCCACACCATTACTGACCCACTGCCAAACCGGTCATGCTGGAGGATGTTGCAGGCAGCAGAACATTCTCCATGGCGTCTCCAGACCCTGTCACGTCTGTCACATGTGCTCAGTGTGAACCTGCTTTCATCTGTGAAGAGCACAAGGCACCAGTGGTGAATTTGCCAATCCTGGTGTTCTCTGGCAAATGCCAAACATCCTGCATGGTGTTGGGCTGTAAGCACCTGTGGACGTCGGGCCCTCATACCACCCTCATGGAGTCTGTTTCTGACCATTTGAACAGCCACATGCACATTTGTGGCCTGCTGGAGGTCATTTTGCAGGGCTCTGGCAGTGCTTCTCCTGTCCCTCCTTGCACAAAGGCGGAGGTAGTGATCCTGATGCTGGGTTGTTGCCCTCCTACGGCCTCCTCCACATCTCCTGATGTATTGGCCTGTCTCCTGGTAGCACCTCCATGCTCTAGACACTACGTTGACAGACACAGCAAACCTTCTTGCCACAGCTTGCATTGATGTGCCATCCTGCATGAGCTGCACTACCTGAGCCACTTGTGTGGGTTGTAGACTCCGTCTCATGCTACCACTAGAGTGACAGCACCGCCAGCATTCAAAAGTGACCAAACCATCAGCCAGAAAGCATAGGAACTGAGGAATGGTCTGTGGTCACCACCTGCAGAACCACTCCTTTATTGGGGATATCTTGCTAACTGCCTATGCTTTCCACCTGTTGTCTATTCCATTTGCACAACTGCATGTGAAATTGATTGTCAATCAGTGTTGCTACCTAAGTGGACAGTTTGATTTCACAGAAGTGTGATTGACTTGGAGTTACATTGTGCTCTTTAAGTTTTCCCTTTATTTTATTTTTGAGCAGTGTGTGTGTGTGTGTGTGTGTGTGTGTGTATGTATGTATGTATGTATGTATGTATGTATGTATGTATGGTATTCGGCTTGGTTCGTTCCTTAGTAGAGCCATGCTTCAAATTAACATTTCATCAAAGCACAGCAGCCACTAAACGTATCCTGAAAAGAACTGAAATGGCTCTACTAAGGAACGAGCTCCACAGTAAGAGATTCCGATTAGATCAGTTAAACAAAGATTTGCTAGCACTACACCTGGAACTGAGCAGCAAAATCCACCCTCTACTTTGGGACAAGATAAAACAACTTACAACTTGGAGAGCTGATTCTGAAGGCACTTACAAAGAGGAAAAATTATTGAAAAAATTAAAGAAATTAGAACATGACAAGAAAACCCCCAACAACTCACAACAACACCTGAAACAATTAGTGCACAACGTTTCCAACAGAGAACTCACCAAAACAGAAACAGATGTCCTAACCAAAGGATTCAATTATGCTATAGCACCCCAAAAAATCCCCACAGAATCCATCATATGTGCAGCCTAACTAAACTAAATACAGATGAAGCTGATAAAATAAGACACCAAGTTACCAACATCCTATGCACAAGCAAACCACCCAAAAGCAACTTGCAGAAAAATGAAATTAAAGCGCTACAAACCCTGAAAAGAGATAGCAGCATAATCATCCTCCCAGCAGACAAAGGGAATGCCACTGTAGTAATGGACAGAAAAGACTACGAAACAAAATTGACAGACCTACTCCAAGACTCCATATACAAACCCATAAACACAGACCCAACCACATATCTGGAAAAATTAACCAAGAAGAAAATTATAACCAGCCACATGAGCAAAGAGATCCAACAGATGATCATCCCAAGAGAAAAATCTTCCAGATGCCCCAAACTATACGGCCTCCCAAAAATACACAAAGAAGGCATACCTCTCAGACCCATAGTCAGCTCCAGATGAGCACCACTACAAAACCTAGCTAAACACTTAGCAAAACAGCTACAGCCCCATGCTAAAACAGCAGCTTCACATGTACAAAACTCATACCACTTCTTGGAAATGATCAAAGATCTACATGTGGAGCAAGAAGATCTGCTTGTAAGTTTCGACGTGGTTTCACTATTCACTCAAGTCCCGATAAAAGAGACCCTTGAAATCATCAAAATAAATACCAACCAGCTAAACATCTCATGGAACTAACAGAACACTGCTTAACCAACACATATTTCATATACAAAGGACAAAGATACAAACAAATTGAAGGAGCCCCTATGGGATCACCACTGTCACCCGTCATTGCAAACCTGTTCATGGAAGAATTTGAATCCAGAGCCCTGGCCAATGCCATCCACAAACCCAAACTATGGTTAAGATACATCGATGACACATTTGTGATTTGGCCCCATGGAAAAGAAAACCTAAACAATTTCCTAACACACCTAAACAGCACACACCCCAAAATCAAGTTCACCATGGAAACGGAAACAAACAAACAACTACCATTCCTAGATGTACTAATCTACAAAAAAACAGATGGCACACTAGGACACACCATATACCAGAAGAAAACACACACTAACCGCTACCTCAACGCCCAATCCCACCACCACCCAGCACAGATAAACTCCGTGGCTAAAACACTAATTACCAGAACCAAACGCCTGGCAGACAAGACACACATTAAGACTGAACTATGCGCCTTGACTAAAGTACTGACAGCCAACGGCTTCCACAAAAGCAAAATCACCAGCTTGATCCACAGAAACACACTGAAACATAATAGAAACCCAGAAGATGAACAGACCTATGGAACAGCTGTCCTGCCCTACATAAGAGGTACTACAGACAAAAATAGTAAGGTACTACACAGACATCACATCAGGACTGCCTTCAAAACAGACAGAAAAATAGCAGCCATCCTTAGCAACCCCAAAGATAAAATTGACCTGGAAAACCAAGGCATATATGAAGTCCCCTGTGCATCATGCCCAGCCACATACATTGGACAGACCAATAGAAGAATAAGTACCCACCTGGATGAACACAAAAATGCAGTCAAAAAGCTGGAACACACTTCCTCACTAGTCCAACACATGGAAGCCACAGGTCATAGCATCAACTTCAATGGCACCAAAACCCTAGCCACAGAATCATCAGAGAAGCCATAGAGATTGAAAAAAGACCAGAAAGCATGAATAGAAGAGATGATTCCACCAGGCTGTCAATCATTTGGAAGCCTGCACTCACAAACAAAAAAATCTCCACACCACAAGCCAGGCAAACACCTGGGCACAAACAGATCCCCCTGATACCTCCAGCTCAAACACACCCCAACCAAGCACCCAGATGAAACCCAGCTTCCTAACTAATGATAGCTGTCCATTTACCCGAAGCCAAGCTGCACTAAAGGCCTCCAATAAAGTAACACAATGCTGCCAGCCAATCAAGATACAAAAGAGCCAAAAACAGACAGAAGATATTAGAGACACCAATCAAGCAGAACACAGCAAACTCCGAGACCAATAAACACAGACCAAGACTCCCAACCAATCAGGATGAAGAAAAAAACATTCTGGCACAGCAATAGGCTGCCCCAAATTTAAATCTGAAACCACTGTAAAAGTCTGACCCACAGACGGACACAATACAGAAGCCTGATGATGGCAGATGAGATTCTGCTGAAACGTTGCTACAACTTTAAAAGAACAACTACAATGACGTGGGAAAATACCCGAACCAAGCCGAATACCATACATGTAAGTACCCGCGAAAACTTAAGAAAACATATATATGTATGTATGTATGTATGTATATATATGTGTGTATGTATGTATGTATGTATGTATGTATGTATGTATGTATGTATATATATATGAGTTTTGTTGTGGAGATATCCTGGATCTTGTGTTGTAATCTCCTAATCTCCTGGGTCATTTGTTTTGTAGAAGACACCACAAGAACTCAAGAGGTTGCAACACAGCAAACGACCCAGGATATCACAGCACAAGACCAAGGATACCACAGCAATAAAACTCACAAGGTCATCACACAACCCATTACCCAAGCCGTTACAACACAGGAGGCTAATGGAAAAGAGATCAAAACACAAACGACCCAGGAGATTACAACGCAGGACCCAGGATACCACAACAAAAGAACTGGCAAGGCCATCACACAACCCATTACCCAAGCCATTAAAACACCCTTCCCCACGACAACACATGAAACAAACAGTACACAACATATCAGAAAGAACCTTCACCATAGCAGAAACCAATGTCCTTTCCAAAGGATTCAATTTTGCAGTCTCCCCCAAACGCATCCCCACTGAAAACATTATATGCGGAGTTAAAGCTAGCCTAACCAAAATCAACCCAGATGCAGCCAACAAAATCAGACTTGAAGTCACCAACGTCCTCTGCTCCAGCAACCCACCCAGAAGCAACCTACACAGAGAAGAACAAAAAGCACTCACCAACCTGAGGAAAGACAGCAACATAGTCATTCTCCCAGCAGACAAAGGCAACACCACAGTCATAATGAACACATCAGACTACCACTCAAAACTATCCAATCTACTCCAAGACCCCACTTACAAACCTCTGAATACTGACCCCACCACCTACCTAGAAAAAAACAGCAAATCCAAAATAAAAGCATCTCCCATCAGTGAAGAGATCCAGCAGAGAATCATCCCCAGAGAAAAATCATCCAGATGCCCTAAGCTCTATGGACTCCCCAAGATACACAAAGAAGGAATACCACTCAGACCCATAGTCAGCTCCATAGGCTCACCTCTACAGGATCTTGCCAAATTTCTCGCCAAACAACTCCAACCTTACACAGGATTCATCACCTCACACGTACAAAACTCCTTCCACTTCATAGAAACAATAAAGAAACAAAACCTACAACCCAGCGACCTACTCGTGAGCTTCGATGTCATATCCCTCTTCACCCAAATACCCATCAAAGAAGCCTTGACAGCCATCCAAAATAAATACAACCCCCCCAAACACATCCTAGATGTGACCAACCTAACCAACACATACTTCATTCACAATGGACAAAGATACAAACAGATAGAAGGAGCACCCATGGGATCACCCCTCTCACCCGTCATCGCTAACCTATACATGGAACACTTTGAAACCAATGCTCTAGACAAATCCGAACACAAACCCAAACTCTGGCTCAGATATGTAGATGACACTTTTGTAATTTGGCCACACGGGAAAGAAAAAGTGGACAACTTCCTCACACATCTTAACAACCTACACCCCAAAATACAATTCACCATGGAAACAGAAACCAACAACCAACTTCCCTTCCTGGATGTCCTAATTTACAAAAAACCCAATGGCTCCCTAGGACACACCATCTACCGAAAAACAACAACACACCAACCGCTACCTAAATGCACAATCCCATCACCACCCTGTACAGATCAACTCTGTAGCCAAGACCCTCAACTCCAGAACCAATTGCCTATCTGACAAAGACCACCTGAGAACAGAACTACACATCCTCACTAATGTATTAATTTCCAATGGATTCCAAAGAAACACAATCACCAACCTAATCCAAAAAAAAAGAGATACCCCCAAAAAACCAAGACACAGAACAAGACAACGGTATCGCACTCCTCACAAACTCAATATCAGGACAGCCTTCGGCACTAACCAAAAAATAGCCAACATCCTAAGAAACCCCAAAGACAAGATCCAGCTAGAAAACCAAGGAGTTTATGAAATACCATGCAACAATTGCCCAGCCACATACATTGGACAAACCAACAGGAGAATAAATGCACGTATTGCAGAACACGAAAACACAGTCAGAAGAGAAGAAAATACTTCCTCCCTCTTCCAGCACCTTAAAGCCACAGGACATGAAATTAATTTTGAAGGAACCAAATTAATATCCAACACTGAACACTCCAGCAAGAGAATAATCAGGGAAGCAATCGAGATAGAGAAACACCCCCATAACATGAATAGACAGGACGACACCTCCCGCCTACCAGACATCTGGAAGCTAGCCCTCACCAACAAATGAGTCCCAGCCACGAAAACCAACACCAGACCTGAAACAACACGGGACACCACCGCCAATCCACCTCATCAGACCCAGGCCCAAGCCCATCATATAAACGAAGGACAACCACCATCCAGAAACCAGACCACAGCTGCTTCGCCAACTGTCACACACCCCAACTCCAAAACCAAACAAGCTGACACACGCCAAGAACACAGACCCAGACCCCAAACTCGAAGCCAGACTAAAGCCCAGAATGCTATATCACGGCCACCCGCTCAGGATATCACATCAGAAAACTCAGGAAATTACACCACAAGAACTCAAGAAGTTGCAACACAGCAAATGATCCAGGAAATCACAGCACAAGACCAAGGATACCACAGCAATAAATCTCACAAGGTCATCACACAACTCATTACCCAAGCCGTTACAACACAGGAGGCTAATGGAAAAGAGATCAAAACACAAATGACCCAGGATATTACAACGCAGGACCCAGGATACCATAACAAAAGAACTCGCAAGGCCATCACACAACCCATTACCCAAGCCGTTAAAACATAAGAGGCTAATGGAAAAAAGATCACTACAAAACAAACGACCCAGGAGATTACAGCACAAGATCCAGGATATTTATTTTATTTATTTATTTTATTTATTTATTTATTTATTTGATTTGCCAATTGTTTACAAGATAATAAGTATAAATGTATACATAGTTGTGAATACATGAAATGGTTACATATAAGAAAAATAAAAGAATACGAGAAACAATAGGACAGGGACGGTAGGCACGTTGGTGCGCTTATGCACGCCCCCTACAGACCTCTTAGGAAAGGGGTGAGGTCAATAGTAGACAGTCTAAGGTTAAAGTTTTTGGGGTTTGGGGAGGAAACTACAGAGTCGGGTAGAGTATTCCAGACATTGACGACTCTATTGCTGAAGTCGTATTTCCTGCAATCAAGTTTGGTGCGGTTTACTTTGAGTTTGTATCTATTGTGTGCTCTTGTGTTGTTATGGTTGAAGCTGAAGTATTCATTGACAGGTAGGACATTGCAATGTATGATTTTGTATACCATGCTTAAGTCAGACCGAAGACGGCGTAATTCAAGGTTTTCTAGTTCTAGAATTTCAAGTCTGGTGGCATAAGGTATTCTACAGCGAGTAGAGGAGTGGAGAACTCTTCTTGTGAAATATTTCTGGACTTTCTCAATTGTGCTAATATCAGATACGTAGTGTGGATTCCAGACTGATGAACTGTATTCGAGTATTGGTCTAGCAAATGTTTTGTATGCTCTGGTTAGTAGTGTGATATTACCAGAGAAAAAGCTACGTAGGATTAGGTTAACAACTCTTAATGCCTTTTTGGCTATGTAATTGCAGTGTGCTCTAGCACTTAGATCATTAGAGGTGAGTATTCCAAGGTCCTTTACAGAGCTTGGGTCATCAACAAGATCTTGACTATTCAGCTTGTATTTTATTTTCTGATTTTTTTTGCCAATATGTAAGACAGAGCATTTATTTGTTGAGATTTGAAGTTGCCATTTGTTTGACCATTCGGATACATAGTCAAGATCTTTTTGTAGGGTAGCAGTATTGTCTGTGGTGTTGAACAGCTTTACATCATCAGCGAAGAGAACGCAATTGCTCTTAATATGATCACAGAGGTCGCTTATGTAGAGTATGAAGAGAGTTGGTCCTAGAACACTGCCTTGGGGAACACCACTATTGACAGGTACTGGATTTGATAGGACGCTCCCGATTTTGACCATTTGTTGTCTGTTTGACAGGAATGCTTCTATCCAGTTATTCAGTTGTCCAGAGATACCATAGGATTTTATTTTTAGGAGTAGTTTGTCGTGTACCACTGAATCAAAGGCTTTACAGAAGTCTATGTAGATTTAGTCTATTGTTTTGCCCTGGTCGAGTTGTGTCGTCCATATGTTTTTGCAGTGTAAGAGTTGCAGATTACAGGATAGTTTTTTCCTGAAACCAAATTGTTTATTGGAGAGTAGGTTATTTGTCTCTAAGTGAAGGATGATGGATTGGTTAATAATTGATTCCATGACTTTACAGGTGACGCAGCATAAGGAGATTGGCCTGTAGTTTTCAACTAGGCTTGGGTCTCCCTTTTGAAGATGGGGATGACTGTGGCTTGTGACCATAGGTTAGGCAAGGAGCTGGTTCTGAAAGATTTTTCAAAGATTATGCTTAGAGGTTTGGCTATGGCAGAGGATAGCTTTCTTAAGAAGTAGGCACATATTCCATCCGGTCCAATAGATAGAGATGGTTTTAGGTTGCGTATTGCTTTTTCAACATTGTCTTCTGTGAAATCGATATGTATTAGATCATTGTTGTTATCTGTGGTACGGCTAGGAAATATTGGGCATGATCCATTGCTGTTTACAAATACTGAGCCAAGAATGTGTTAAAGATGTTGGCTTTAATGGTGTTGTCGTTGCAGTCTTTACCATCAGGTCCTATCAAGGGAGGGATGGACCTTGAGTCTTTTAGTTTGTTGTTTACAAAATTGTAAAAAGCACGGGTGGAATTGGTGCTTAGAAGGTTTTCCTCTTGTTTAATGTGATAATTGGTGCATTCGGTCTTTATCTGGTGGCATAGATTTTTGTATCGGTTTTTGAAATTGGCAACGTGACCAGATTTGTTTTTCCGCCAGAGTGATCTCTTTTTGGATTGAAGTTTCCTTATTGATATGGGTAATCTGCTTTTTTGTTTTGTTTTGGGAGTTGTTGTTGGTACATATAGTTTGATGACTCTTTTGACTTCAAGTAAAAATATGTTATAATGGTCTTCAACAGTATTGCATCCAGTGAATAGAGATTGCCAATCAAGGGATGAGAGATCGTTGTCTATAAGATCATAGTTGCCTTTTTGAAGTTACAATAGGGGATTACATCATTGTGGTGATTTTTGTGTGGATGTATGTTGAGACAAAAGTCGATCATATTGTGGTCACTACTGGAAAAGGGTTCTTTAGATTGTATTCCGTAGATTAGGTTCAAACTGTTGCAGAAGATGAGATCGAGGCAGTTGTTTAGTCTAGTGTTGTTGGTTACTAGTTGTTCCAGTCCCAGATTTGTAATAGCATTGTAGAAGGTTGTGTGTATGATTTCAGTTGTACAATCATTTAGGGTCCAGTTAATATGAGGTAGATTGAAATCACCAAGAAGGATAAAAGGGTATGGGCAGGATGCAGCCCATGTTAGTAATGTATTTAGCTTGTTTACATGTTCGATGTCATAATCAGGTGCTCTGTAACATAGTAAGAATCGAATTGTGATATTTGAGGATAGTTCACAGATGATGGTTTCAGGAAGGGCAAACTCCTGGGTAACTTGGATATTTTTTAGATGTAAGGATTTTTTATAGAATATAGCAACTCCACCTCCTCGACGATTTTCACGATCTGATCTGTAAACATGATATCTCCACAACAAAACTCACAAAGCCATCACACAGCCCATTATACTAACATCAACTCCATCAACCAATCAAGAGGCAGCAGCGGAGCCAACCAGTCCAGCACACCAGCCCCCACCACCAGTATATATAAAGAGACGGCAGCTCTGCACTGCTTGCACTGGCACGAAGCCGAAAGCGCCAGCCTGAGGATGGTGAGTGGGACCTCGCTGAAACGTCACCAAGATATTCTTAATCTTACATGAAAAAAGACCCAAACAATACCTAGACCTACATACCTGTACCCGTGAATATATATATATATATATATATATATATATATATATATATATATATATATATATATATATATATATATGGCATTCAGCTTTGTTCGGGTATTTTCCCACGTCATAGTAGTGGTGCTTTTAAAGTTGTAGCAACGTTTCAGCAGAATCTCATCTGCCATCATCATCTGCCAACAAAGCTGAATGCCATACATGTAAGTATCCGCGAAAACTTAAGAAAACATATATATATGGATCTTTGGTTATTCGGGTTTTCTCCCGCGTAAGATTGGAAGTATCTAGGCAACGTTTCGATGAAGTCTCATTCATCATCTTCAGGCTTCTGTCTTCAGCTCTGTGCTTCTCAGATATATGTATGGCATTCAGCTTTGTTCGGGTATTTTCCCACGTCATTGTAGTTGTGCTTTTAAAGTTGTAGTGACATTTTGGCAGAATCTCATCTGCCATCATCATTCTGTATAGCTTCTGTATCACTATACAGAAGCCTGATGATGGCAGATGAGATTCTGCCGAAACGTCGCTACAACTTTAAAAAGCACAACTACAATGACGTGGGAAAATACCCGAACAAAGCTAAATGCCATATATATATATATATATATATATATATATATATATATATATATATATATATATATATATATATATATATATATGTGTGTGTGTGTGTGTGTGTGTGTGTGTGTGTGTGTGTGTGTGTGTTTTTCTGAGGTTTTCATGGGTATTTGTATGTGGATCTTTGGTTATTTGGGTTTTCTCCCGTGTAAAATTGGAAGTATCTTGGCGACGTTTTGACGAAATCTCATTCGTCATCTTCAGGCTTGTGTCTTCGGCTTTGTGCTTCTCGGAGTAATGTGAGCTTGCAGTTGCTTCTTCCTTTTAACTGCTAGTGGGGGTGTGACTTGATTGGGTGGGGGCTTGGCTTTATTCTGATTGGGTGGGGGTGTGTTCTCATTGGTTGGGGGGTTTGGCTGTGTTCTGATTGGCTGGGGGTGTGTTCTGTTCAGGTGGGGGCTTGGTTGTGCTCTGGTTAGTCTTAGTTGCTGGGAGATTTGAGCTGGTGAGCTGTGAACCTGTTGTTTGGCTTCGCGTTCGTGGTCATGCCACATCTTCATGGTGGGCGTCCGTTTGCTTCATGTATGGGTCAGAGGGGTTTGAAGTGGGTAGTGATGTAGCTACAGTACGGCTTCTGGTCCGTGGTCGTGTCTCATCATCTGTATGGGTGTGAGTCTGCTTTCTACGTGGAAGTGTGGTGGTAGCATCTTGTGTGACCCACACCCACGAAGATGTGGAACAACCACGAATGCGAAGCCAAACAATACAAATAAAATATACTTGAAATAGAGAAATGGCTTGGCTCCTGGTTTCTTCAGCTTTTCTTCTTAATTTTTGATTTTCATGTCTTTTTGTACAGAATTGTATATAAATAGTTGTGTACATTTCTCCTCTAGCATTTGCAATTTTGAGTAACTTTTTGCCAGAAAAAAAAAACATAACATGTTGGTTCACAATCAAGCATTCTTCTCCAGGTTGCCTTTGATATTCCACGTATCAAGGGCAGAACCCACTAAAATGTTGCCCATTTTTGAAGGACAGAAAATCACCTCTCCAAGGTGAATTGTTCTAGGCTCAAGCTATTGACTTCCCTCTTGGGATCAAGGGAAACATAAAGTGTTACTTTCTTCTTCCAGGAATTCAGCAGTTTCTTCTTAGTAAATATTCTTATCCTCTCACTCCAAAAAAGCTGTTAATTTATCAAAAAGTTTTCTTTAGAAATTGGACTCCTTAAGAATTTGGCACCATAAAGATGTTGTTTTATATGATATTGTGCACCATTTAAAAATACATTTTAGTTACAGATGTTGTTTAGTTCTATGATGAACATTAAAAGAGAGAGAAAAGCTTTCAACAGAAGGCTCATGGAAAGTTTTCCATGTTTCATTTCTGCCATCTAGTGGACACTAATAACCCATTTTTAAAAATTAGGATTAACAAAGAATATGAAGACTGCAGAAACTGAAATGTTAGAAAAGAATTAATACCTTTTTCCCTACATTTTCGGCCCAATATGGTTGCTCAACTTTATATAACTAATTTTTAAGTTTGCTAACTATTGTATTTACATCTGAAGGAGCCAGTAAATTGGAGGCTGTGCAATTAAAAAAAAAAACTCCATTTTTACAATTTATAATCCAGGGGTGTCAAACTCAAGGCCCGCGGTCTGGATCCGGCCCACGGGGTGTTTAGATCTGGCCTATGGGGCTGGCCTGGAAATAACAAATGTCCATGGTGACTCTGCCAGCCAAAATGTGGTGTGGGGGGATTCACACAGCACCCCGTGCCCTGTTTTCAGCCTGGATGGTCTGCAGCACTCTGCCAGCCAAAACGATCCCCCATACACAGCCCCCATGTGCCCCATTTTTCATTTAGCCAATGCTAAATGAAGTTTACATTGGCTTTAGCCAACTCTTTCTTGTGAGTCATAGGCTTGTGATTTCCTGTTAAAAAAACACTTTGTTAACCAACAGGAATTAGTTCTGCTTGTTGTCATTTATAGTTGAGAAAGTCATTCCATTTTCTTATCAATTATTCACAAATGTTAAGTTTTCTCAGCGTGGTAATTCATGGTTAGTCGAACAATGTCTTATTCAATTAATTCTATTAACTGGATTTTCAAAATAAATTAACCATGAGAGATGGTTAAACCACATAGCATAAAACCACATAGCATATTGGTTCTGTTCCACTACTGTGATGTCTAGTGTGTTGTATTCAAGATGTTGCTTCTTCTGAATTTGGAAATCCCATAATGTTTTAGTAATCAGCCTGGAGTAGTTTGTCAACTTGCATGAACTTTGGGGCATCAAGTTGATTTTTTCTACACAAATTCCAATGTATTGTTTTGCCACATAATATAATAACAGAGTTGGAAGACACCTTAAAGGTCTTTTAGTCCAATAGAAACCCTATAGTAGGGTTATATAGGGCCTATACCATTTTAGATAAATGGTCCAAATAGTCCAATCTCTTCTTAAAATGTTCCAGTGAGATGAATTGTTCTCACTGTCAGGAAATTTCTTCTTATTTCCAGGTTATTTCTCTTCTTAATTAGTTTCCATCCATTGCAACTTGTCCTGCCTTCTGCTACTTTGGAGTATAGGTTGACCTACTCTTCTTTGTGGCATATAATATAATCATATTACGTTTTTAATCTGGGCAATTTTGCTATAGCTGCTGATTCAACAGAATCATCTTTCTCTGCATAATCTACATTTCTAGTTGTTTCCTTTTTTAGTTTTTGTTTTTCTAGCATTTGTTGTTAGGGCTTGTTCTTGTGCTACCTTCTTGATGGATTCTTTCAGAAACCATTGCCAACTTTTGTTACTATTCACCTTGCCTTCAATTTCTTTCAGGTGTTGAGCATGCAGAAGTATATATTGTGATCTAAATCCGCAGTGTCCAGTGAATGAAAATACCTTGTACAGTATTACAGAAACAGCCCAGATATTAATGGCTTTGATTGTATTACACTGTGCAGCTTTAGTTTTAGAACTTTTCTACCATACATTATTTTACATTTTTGGTGCTGATTTTATTTTTCATTTGGACATTCAAAGTATCATTTTCTTCTCTAAAGTGCTAGAATATAATTTGCCCCTTATTGCCTATAAAACTTAGTTATTGCCCCCCTTTGCTCTTTTTGGCAGTAGCAATGGCAAGATCTACCTGGGTTGTTAATTTCCTAGAAGCCTGCAATACTATGCCCATGTATTTAAAACAAATGATCTGCTTTAATTCATAGGAATCAATTGTTCACCTGTGTCTTTGTCTTTTGCTAGAAAAAAAAATAAAACTTTAGATTTATCAATATTGATTAATTGTTCCTCATATTAATAGGGGTAGAGTTCTTAGTGCCCACTTCATGCCCACAGAGGACAAAGGGAGAAGAACTGCATCATCAGCATTGAGTAGAATTGGGTGATGTCTATTGGCTAATTTAGGGCATGGATACAAACTCTCAAGAGTTTAAATTGGAGAGTTGATATATGTTAAAAAGCAATGGTGATAAAGTATATCTTGACAGTTTAAATAAAGTCATAAAGAGCCTGCCTCCCAATTTTACTCTAGGGCTGTTTTTATCATGTAGTTTATGAATTAGGAAAAAGAATCTTTTGTCTATGGAGGATCTTGTCTGAATGTCTCAGTCTTACCCTTGAGATATTGTCAAAAGCTGCCTTGAAATCAATAAAGGCTGCATATAGATTCAAGTCAGAGAGATTTGTATGTCGTCTGCGAGATGTTGAAGCACTAGGCTTAGGTTTGAGGGTAATGACAACATGTTTTGAAGTGCGTATAGTATGGGGGAGGCTGCACTAGGCAAGATGACAGATGAAACATAACATGCAAGACCCACCTCTTTTAGATATGCATGCAACACTGATGTACATATAAAGGAGGCAGAGCTGGCATCATGATGTCACATGCACCATCTTGCTTGTTTTGACCTGTCAATGTTAGGGATAACATTGTTTTACCCTAACTGTTTTGGGTAAAGATAATAAAATGATGAATCATGGTTTGTCAGATAAAGTGTATGTGACTTTAAGCTAAAGGAATGTAATTAAGGGTGCAGCTGTAAAAGTACTATATAAGCAGCAAGGCACTCTCTGGCTCTTACTGGCTGGCTTATTGAAGAGTGCGTTCTTGCTGGATCGGGAGGAGGAGAAGAAGTGTTGGATTACTTTGAAGATATTTCTCAATGGAGAGAAGATAAGTTTTGGACAGATTTATTATATGTGTACTGACACTGGCTATTCGACACGGACTTTGCAATTAGAGTATCCTCGACAAGACTTGACTGAATTTGGTATATGACTAATGGACTGTTTATAATGACTATGCTATAATTCTTAAATGGAATAAATTATAATTTTGATAGCACAAGCGTATCTGTATTTTACTGCGTGTTAACGAAGGCTTATCTCACACATTTACCTGTCTTCCTATCTGACTTAGCTGCACGTTCTGTTTAGTTTGTTTTCCTTAACACCCGTTGGGGAATCCAGGCTTAACAGTCCCCACACAAATATCACTAAGGTAAAAGGATTACAAACTAAAATGAAGCTTCAAGGCTTTGCTATGTTCACCATCACCCTGAAATATTGATTCCAGTTGCTCTAGTCATACTTTGGAAATCATCTAGAGATTCCAAAATGGGTGCTAAGAGACTAACAGTGGTTTACATCCTGTGGTTGTTCGCAGTTTAGGCTCACCCCTGGCCTAACCCCTTCCTTAGTTATACAGATATAAATTTCTTGTTTTAACTACTGTGTTTCTCACATAATAAGGCTGGGCCTTATTTTTTTTTGACCCCCGAAAAAACGGCTAGGCTCGGGAGATTAGCCTCCCCATGTGGGGTTGGGCTGCCCTCTCAGGCAGGGGAGGCTTTTGTAAAATAATTCGCTTTACCTTCGAAAGCAAAGGGAAGACGGGAACGCCTGAAGCCAAGTGTCTCCTCAGGGCTCCGGTTGCAGGGAGGAGCCCTGACTGGCCGCACGTGGCTGCGCCAAATGCCTAACGCCGTGGCAGCAAGGGAGAAGGGAAAGCAATGGTGGAAGGTCTCCCGATATGAAGTGCCCCACCAAACGCAGGCAGCACCATATCGGGGCATGCAACAAAAGTACTTCCTAAGGGCACCCCTCGCCATATTCCCCCCCATTTCGCATGTTTAATATGGGCCTTAATTTGGGGGGAGGGGCTTAATTTGATTTTATGCCAATAAAACATGGTGGGGCTTCCTATTGGTGGAGGCTGTATTGTTGGAGAAACACGGTATATATGTTGTCTAAAAGGATTTAGGGAGGGTGAGATGGCCAACTGTCATCTCATATAATTCAGAACTCTGAAACATAATAGATTTTCCATATTTAATAAACATTTTAATACATGTAACTTGAATACAAACTTTTGTTGGGCCAAAGATAATTAAGGGTCTTCAGTTTTACACTGCATTATGAAAATATTCCTGTCCAATGTTATATTCTAAGAGTATTTGTTTTGACAATATGGATTGTTGGCAGCTTTATTCTCTACAACCAGAGTGAAATTCTGGGCTTTAATCTACATGTAGATTGAAATACTATTTTTTGGGGTTGAACATTTTAGACATATGCAACAATGCACTGGCAGTTTCCCCATTCCATATAATTACTTCTCCAGACTATCCTCTTGAATTGGATGTCATCACTGTCTGAATTAAAAACTCATTTTTGAAATATATAGAATGAAGAAGCATAAATTTTGTGAGATATATGGTCAGAACATCGCATGTGTATAAACAGAACAGCTTAGAGGGATCTTTTGTGTTGATTTATTTCTTCCATATCCACCACCATTACCCCACCCCATAACACACAGAATTTCAGGAACCAATATATGTCCATTGGAGGGAGGGTGGGAGAGAGAGGGGAAAGGGGATGAAAAGAGAGGGAGGGAGGGAGGGAGGGAGAGAGAGAGATGGTGACCATTAATATAGCAAAAGGCCATATGAAACTAATCTAAATACAATAGAATATTTTTTGTGCAATTACAATTTATGGGAATGGCTTTCAAAAGGCAAGAGAAGATTTATTTCAGTTAAAAAAGGATTTTGACAGGGGTAAGTGAGGCCTTAATTCTTTATTCTCAGTTAGTGACTATAGTTTAGTATCATGCAAACACAAAGATTTGAAGACTTTTTACTTCTTATCTCTCTGTCAGAATCCCAGTCCAGATTGGTTTTATGTTATCTGACATCTACTGTTAAAAGCCATTCACACACTCAGATATTTAAAACATTGACACAGAATTGTTGGGAGTCAGGTGACATATACATTTTATCACCATTATTGTTATTATCATTGATAATGGGGTAAATTAATTCAAATCTATTTTTATTGCAGCAAAAATAATTGCATCTGATGAAGTACAGTAGACTTTTGTTTTCAAACATATTGATCTTAAAAGTGTCCTAGTTTTGTTATAGATTTCAGCATACATAAATCTCCCCGTGAATTCAGTAAGGACTATGATCATGTAGCATGTTGGGTCCTTCTATATCTTGATGGCAAGTAAAAACCACTAAGTGACTAAATTTGGGGGAAATCCAACTAACAGTTCTCTTATTCCTCAAATGCACCAATGCTAAGAGATTTAAGTATCCCATTTTATTACCTCACCTCTGCTCTGAACCAGCTAATTTGCCTTTAAAAATCCATTCTTCCTTCACCATCGTTTCTTCATCGCATCCATGGAGGGTAATCACACTGATCTATTTAGCTTAGTTTTACTTTATTTTGTCCCACTTTACCTCAGAGCTTAAGTACATGGGGATTAACTTCATTTTTTACCTCAGTAACAACTTTGTGAGATACCTTGGATGGCAAAATAGCTATGGCCTAGATTCACCCATCCAGATATATAGTTGAGCATAGACCCAAACTCATGCACTAACTACTGGGCCATGGTTTTATTGCAGGGGATGTAGTGGGATAACTTTGAAAGTACCATATATCTGTAGTCTTATCATTACTGGTCATTGCATCTTTTTATTTGGAGAGTAGTATGCTACTGAATAATCACCTGCCAGGGAACAATAATTGAAGAGATATCAGCTTTGAATTCAACATCTAATTAACCTGAGGTTGGCTACTGGTTGACCACTGAGGTCAATAGAATGTTAACTTTCAAGACGTGCGGACTTCAACTCCCAGAATTCCTTAGCCAACAAGGCTGGCTGGGAAATTCTGGGAGTTGAAATCTATCCATTTTAGAATTGTCAGAGTTGAGAAACATTGCTCTGATTTATCAAAAACTCCTAGCCATATGTCTGAGGATATGGACATTATTTTCTCACTGTTTGAACTGGAAAATATTGTGCCCAGATTGAGGAAAATGTATAAATTAGAATTATCAAAAGAAAACAATTACTCTTACAGGTAGCCCTTAATAACTATTTATTCAAAATAAGCATTAGAAATTCATTCAGAAATATCACAGTTGCCAAACATAGCACATAATATGGCAATAGCTATCTTAATTAAGAATATTGTATTGACTTTTTATTTACAATAACAATAATTCAATGGTGCATGTGTCTGTTCAGAAGCAAACCCCACAAAGTATATTGGAACTTACTTTCAGTATATAATATAGGATTATAACCTAAATTAAGTGTAATAGGTTTGTAAGCATTGGCACATAATATTCCTTTCTTCAGAGCCCTGGTGTGATCTTCAGAGCCCCTAAAAAAAGTTGCTGCTGAATTTAAAATGTTAGAGAATGGAAAAGATATTAAATGCATGAGGACTAATTATAATTAATTAACTAAATAAACTAAAACTTACATTATTTTTTTCAAAGTAGGCCAGGCTCTTCTGTTTTGCATTCCTAGCTTTCCACTCAAGGGCTAAATATAGCTTTCAGTCCCCAAAAGTTTATGCAGCCCTGGTTCACAAAACAATTTAACTAGAAAACATGTTTGGGAAATGAGTATTTCTCTGGCAAAAGCAGAGCATCTTTCTTCTTTGTCAACTGGTCCAAAGCCCAAATTTTTGTCACAGGTAAAAATAAAAATGGACCTATCTCTCTGACACATATGGAGCTTGAGGTGTCCTTGCTAAATAAAAGGATTGAGATACACAGACTATTCATTACCCTGATTAATCTTCTCAGGAAATATTATATTCACAGAAACATTTTCATCATCATTTGCTTTTAGAAAGCAATCCCTCTCCTTGTGCAGTAAATGGCTGTATCTGGCATTGGATAGCCATACTTCGAATTTAGAAAAAAATATAATCCCAGTTGTACCCAAAACAACAAGACATGTAAGAAAGCTTAGGACCATGAAGCAGATCACCTGACTCTTAGTGAGCAAGGACTGCCTGTTTTCAATTGTCTCTTTTATGGTCAGTATTTCCTTCTCTTGCAGCTGAGCTGATTTAAGGTGCCCTCTCAAATGCAGGTGGCGATTCTGATTCTGTCTTTGTTTAATCACCGCATTCACGCTTGTGTTTCTAGTGGAAAAACTACAGGTGGGCCCAGCAAAGTATGGTTTGCAAATACACATGAAGCCTCTGCCACGGTGTCCATGACATGTCCCACCATTTTCACAAGGGCTACTATCGCAAGCTGGGATGCGGTTACGGCACAGCACACCTCCATAGCCAATCGGACAAGAGCAGTGGAAGCTCTTGCCAATATCTGTGCACGTGCCTCCATTTTCACATGGGTTTGGTTCACAGTCATCCATGTCAAGCTCACAAAACTGTCCAGTAAATCCTGGAGAGCACACACAAGACGCGTAAGGTGCAAACCCATCATCGTCCAAACAACTTCCTCCATTTTGACAAGGTGAGCTGCAGTTCAAAAGAAGAGGAAAAAGAAATAGATGAACAAAAGGTGATGACTTATAACAGGGGTCCCCAACAGCCGGGCTGCAGCTCACTTGTTCAGAACTGGACCACGCAAGTGGTAGGTGAGTGTAAGCATGCGTGCAGAGCTCCGCTTGTGGGCCACCACTTGTGCAAATGGAGCTGTGCGTATGCATGCCTAGAGCTCACACTGAACCATCCCCTCTTCCACCCACCAGGCTGCCAAGTCAGAAAGGTTGGGGACCGTTGATTTATAATTCACGTCAATAACAGTTCTGTTTCCTTACATTTCTCCCCTCCTTTTTTTTTTTTTTCTTTAAAAGAACTCATATGCATAAAATGAAATGTTTTAAGTTTGGGGCAAAACACCACCACTAGAAGTGTTTTACTAGAACATTTCAAACTCAATCCATTTGAATTGTTCTGAGTGTTAGACTACAGACAACATAGCAAACTCAAAGTAAGATGTAGGTCCTAGATGAATCTAGGTCCACAAAGGCCACTGTTTCACTGTTGTGAAAAGGGGTTGACATTTAACTGCCTGGGATCACTGGCAACTCTTTGGAAAAGCTGCAATTTGCTTTGGAAAGGCTTCATCCATATCTTCTTCCTGGTTGGGCGTAGACAATAGAGTAGACAATGGTTTATTGCTTTTATTTATTCATTTACTTTAACCCAGATGTATTCTATAGCAGGGGTCACCAACCTTTTGGACCTCCAAACTCATAATTTTAAATCCTGCGGACCACTAATATGAATTTTGACTGACAGTGGCTTGCAGAAAGCAGCAGACACCCTGGGAAAATCCCCCAAAAATTCTGCAGGAAAATTCCCCACCCCGTTTTCCTACCAATCGATCATTCTTTATTTTGGATTGCAGGATACAGTCTCCAGCTCTGTATTTTCGGGGGAGGGGGGAGAGAGTGACTTTTGGCTTCATGCAAGTTCCCCCCTGCCCTTTCACCCCTCCCCTCACTACCTCGTGTTGTTTGCAACGCAAGCCTTGTGTTCCTGTGGGCGGTGCAGCCTTGTGTTCCCGTGCAGCCTGGATTAATTGCTTTGGGGGGTGCTTTGGGGTGACATTTCTCTGCGGACCACCAAAATTTTCTTGCGGACCATCAGTGCTCCCTGGCCCACTGATTGGTGACCACTGTTCTATAGTATTGCAAAGTCCATTCGTTCTGAACAAATCTTTTTTAAATACAGTAGTTCTCTTCTTCCTTTTCTCTGCTTTTGTTCCTTTTTGAAGAAATTGTATCCTTCAGTTGCTGCATTCCAAGAGAATCATCATACCATATATCTGCCATATTTATTAAATTATTTTATACCAAGAGCTCAGACTCATCTTATTTCCCATGGTCTTAATATTAGTTTATAACTAATGAAAGTCATAAATTTTCTGAGCCAATATTCTGATTTTTTTTTGGTGTGCTTTCAGAATCTCATTTCAACAACTTCTACAGTGCACAAGTCTTTATGAGGTCTTATTGCATTTTCACCACTCATTGGTTTGTATTTAAAGTCTTCCTGATCAACATATTTTTATTAGGTCCTGCAAGATACATCCCATCTTGTGCCAGAAACCTATCTACAAAATTCAGACCATGATTCTGGAAACCAAATCTCTTCCTTTGAAAGCAAGTCAGATATTAAGTCTCTGATACTTGTACTTAAATACCACAAAAACCTAGGAAATGATCCATTGATGGGTTTCCAAATTTTTTCCTACCGGTTCTGTGTGTGTGCACGTGACATATTAATTTGTTTTACTGCTCGAGGACAAACACATTTGTAGCAAAACAGTCTCCTTTTAATGGCAAAAAGGCCAAATCTCCTTCTTCAGATTTTTGCTTTTTTATCTGTTAGCCAAAAGTGAGTAGGGCTGATGAGTAGCACACCAAAAACAAATGAATATATCAAACTTATCTAAATAATGAATTTGCTTTCCCATTTACAAGTTACATTCTTTCCCCAGTTTCCATTTTACAAGGGCAGAGAGCAGGCACAGAAATAAAAAGACAGACATTGAGGGGCTGTGATCTTGAGAATTCCTTTCAACAATTTTCACTGAGAATTCCTGCAGCTGCCACCTGGAAATTGTCAAACTGAAGAAGATTGTATTAGTTACCAAAGTCAAGTGTAAATCAACAAACATGATCCATATTTACCCATTAACAATACAGGGTCCCCTTTTCATGTGACAGTTTTTTCCCATATAGCCTTGAGCGCACAAGCAAGTGTATCCACCATTTCCAGTCTCAACGCAATTCTTTGAGTAATTTGAACAAGGCTTGGAAGAACAAGGATGAACAACTGTGTTAAAACAGAAAAAAAGAGAAACATACTTTTCTTATGATCATGATGATCTTTCTCTAACAATAACTAATGTTTGCCTATTTACATGAAAGGAAAATATACAAAATCAGAAATATTCTGTTTTATCCCATTAAAACAGCTCTTTAGAATCTGAACTAAATATCTTATTTATATGTTGTGATTTCTGTGGCGCTCCAATAATAAGACTGGGTAGTTTGTATACATAAAACAATAAAACACCAGAATATTAAAATCATTAAAAGATTTCCTGGTTCCTTGGAGCAAGCAATCATGAAAATCCCTAGTATCCAAACACCAAAAACTTTATAATAATCAACACTTTGAATTGTACTTGGAAACTTACAGCTACCCAGTTGGAGTGACCAAAATTATTTTGCTGAATCAGCTTTTGGCCTATCCCAATTATCGTTCCTCCAAATAGCCTTCAAAGGCAATGTAAGATGCTGATACTTCAGCCACAAGAGAATGAGGGCACACCTGCCAAAATTGGACACAATCTCTCCTGGATACAACTTCCAGGAGGATCTGTGTATACAAAAGGATCCCTAGACAGAGATCTGGGGGAGTGGGAGAAGGGCAAGTGACAAAATGTGTGTCACAATTTGAATTACTTCCCTTGCACATTTTCATGCAATACTCCAGAACAAATCTGGAAAAGTAAAGCCTACATCATAACAACACAATGCACAAAACACAGGAATTGATCCTTTTGTTCCTAGATCATGGCCCTGCTCTTTTAAAGATAGCACAGATACCCACAGCCAAAGTTGCAGCCATATGGTTCTAGAGTGAACAGCCATTCCCCCTTGCTGTGTGAACTGGTCTGACAGCTTGGCCACTAAATCTCCTGCTTGGCAGAGGACAGAGATGTATAACTGGGAATTGTTAGCCTACTGATGATTTCTGATTCTGAACTGATATATGACCTCTTCTAATGCTAGATAAGATAAGGTAGAGGACCAATCCCTGGATTTTTATATTGTACTGGCCAAGATCTTGATTTCTCTTTTCCATCACTACTGATTTGAACTGCTTCATTAGGAAGGAATGTAATCTCTAATAAAATATTATTTCTGGGTTCCAGCCCTCACATACATTCCCAAAAAACATGACTGATGTTCTTTAATCTAGAGCCTATTGGAGATCATAAGTACTATAAAAGAAGTTTTTGCCCCATGCTAAACCCTGAAATGAGTGACAAGGATTCAAATAAACCACTTCTTCCTAGAACCACTGCAACTGGGACCTAATCATGTTTTGAAGATGGAGGATAATAAGTTGAGCTATACAGTTAGGGGGCCACTTCAGAGGAGGGTGTGTTACCTTCTCCTTCAAAATGCCTGACACTACCTTCCCCTTCATAGAGGCATTCCTAATCCAGCTTCTTAGCCCCTTCTTTGGCAGGTCAAACAAGCTAGGAAGGGCAGAGATCCAGCCCATAAGTATCAAAGCTTACATAACAGGAGACTGTATTTATTAGTATCCATAAAATAAAATGAATTGGAGATGATCTTGCAGATGTTCTTCCAGTCACTTGATCAAGCCTTCAGCAAGTATGAGCAATTTTATCTTTGACTCTTTCTAAACTAAATTTAGCAAGAATTGAAGCCAGGTGTTTTTACAGCAACTCTGCGAAGAAAACAACCAAGTTCAGAAAGCACTAAGGATCTACCATTCCATCTCCTTTTTATTATTATAGTGCCATTGTGTGTGTGTATTTTAAATGGGTATGTTTTATATGGTATCTTTTTCTATATTAACCAAGGTTTGTTGCTGCATAGCAATATGTTAAATAAATAAATAGGATATCTCCAACACCAGATGGAGCTCCAACTGTTTTCATTAGGATGTTCATTTAACAGAAAAGGAAATTATCCCCAAACCTGTGTCACAGCGGCTACCAATCCATCCTTCTTCACACATGCACTGGCCTGGCTTCACACATGTCCCATGCAAACAGCCAGGGAAAGGAACACACCGATCACAGAGAGGGCCTTGCCAACCAGGTCGACATCTAGCAAAATCACAATATGAGAAAGCAAATTAAATAAGATATTTTGGCAAATATAATTAAGAAGCTAGATACTGTAGATAAAATAATGGTAATAAGATTCCTTATTCTGATTGTTATGGAAATAAAATTCCTTATTCTGATTAAAAGCAACTACAGAATACTGGCGTGGTTTTCTTAGCAAAAGTTCCATGATAATCACCTCATTAACACACTTTTCATCACATAGACAATCCATACTGCATGGCCATGTGCAGTCTCAGTGCTTTTTTGCATCTCCCACAGTTACCCAAGATTTTGATGTTGAAATCTGCTGGCAAGTAGCAGCTTTATGATTTTCCATTTTCTTTTAAAAATAAACACTAAAATAAAGTCCAATGCTCTGAACACACATATTTTAGTTAAAGTTTTCCAATAAATGAAGGGCAGGGGGAGATTTGTCAGTGAACTGATTATTGTCACTGTATCCTGGGCATTATTTCAGTATGTATTTATAAATGCATCAAATATAGATGATGCTAACTAACACCACCAATGGCAGAATACATGAATTATGTATAATCACATTAATGAGTCATGTATTAGCATATTACCGCCACTATCATAACATCAATTATTATATAATACTACAATATAACAGCTAGTAGTTTTATGCCATTTATTTGTACGAATGGACATGTATGAAAAATCGAGTGTGGGAAATTTACTCATAGCAGGATAAAAAAGCAGAAATGTAACTCAGGAAAATGTCAACTTAATGCAGCATGTTATAAATTCATATCAGATTGAAGAATTTAAAGAAGACACCACAAACTAAGTTTCCAGAGAAATAGATAACTCTTAAAAGAACTGAATGAGGCTAAGTCACTAAGTTAGAAAAGTGTCATCAAGAGTGAGAAAAGAACTGAAATATTTGATTGTAAATGTTTTAACAGCAGCTAGAATTGTATTTGCGAAGAACTGGAAAAATGACAAAATACCTATGCAGGAGGAAGTTATCAAAAAAATTATGGACTGTGCTGAAATGAGTAAACTGACATTTGAAATTAGAGAACAAGAAGATAAGCAATTTTATATGATATGGGATTTGTTTTATCAATGGTTGGATAAAAAGGCATGGTAATATAATAGACTAGATAATTTTGTGATAGAAATCTAATAGATTGATATAAAACATAATATAGATATATATAACCACTGGTTGAAAGTATAACATAAATTTTAAGATAAAACTTGGAACATCTCATATAAAACGATGGAATAAATGGTTTAGTCATAGATGATTAATAACTGATAAATATATAAACATATGTTAGTTTGACAATGTGAAGACTGATATAAATTGTGAGTAAATGACTACAAAAGTATAGCACAAAAGATACGTAACCAACTGACACACTGTGTGTATATAAAATGGAAGAGGATTGTATGTTTTCATGTTTTTGTGTGTGTATGTTTGTGTTTAAAAATAAAAAACTTTATTAAAAAAAAAAAGAGTGAGAAAAGGGCCAAGAAAGATTACCCAAGTGTTTAATGACTGATCCATTAAAATTTTGCTTTATAAAACCTTAGTAAGACCTCACCTGGAATACTGCATCCAGTTTTGGTCACCACATTACAAAAAAGATGTTGAGACTTTGGAAGTGCAGAGAAGAGCAACTAGAATGATGAAAGGCCTGGAGCCTAAAACATATAAAGAAGGATTGCAGGAACTGGGTATGGCTGGTCTAGAGAAAAGGATTGAGATGACACGATAGCAGTATTCCAGTATTTGAGGGGCTGCCACAGAGAAGAGGCGGTCAACTTGTTTCCCAAAGCACCAGATGGAAAGACAAGAAACAATGGATGGAAACTAATCAAGAAGAGAAACAACCTGGAATTCAAGAGAAACTTCCTAACAGTGAGAACAATTTGCTTGCCTCCAGAAATTGTGGGTGCTTCATCACTAGTTTTTAAGAAGATACTGAACTGCCACTTGTCTAAAATGGTATAGATCTCCTGCTTGAGCAAGGGGTTGGACCGGAAAACCTCCAAGATCCCTTCCAACTCTATTCTGAATTGAAAATTGGTCAAGCCTAGTTAGAAACTATGAAAATGCATATGAATCATATTTTTCAGAAGCCATCAAACTCATCGTATGTCTATGTAGTGTCCTGTCTTGATTCTTTTGGATCTCAAATATGGACTGCCTAGGAAGACTTGAGTTGAAAAGATATGCATTGATGTGTGAGTGAATGGAGCTTTTAAGTCTAATAGTGAATAAGAAAAACTAAATCAGTTTTTTTCCCCTATATATTTATTATTGTTGAGCAGACTTCCCTTTCCTTTACATCATAATGCATCCAAGAGGCCTCTCATTCTTCTGGAGCAAATTTCAGAGGAAATCTTTGATCTGCCCATTCTTTTTTGTTCTGCTGGTTTGAAAAACCTTTTTTTCCCCCCTTGAATGGCTGTTGTATATTGTTGTTCTTTAAAATGATTGCTAAGAGTTTAAGTCAAGTATGAAGAATACTCTGATTAAAATATTTGGTACGGAATTGCATTTTACATAAATGATTCTTTAAAAAACCATAAAGTATCAATAGTGCTTAATTAAATAATATGTGTCCCTTGTTTTTTTTCCTCTGGCAAACGTGCCGTCAATTAACTTACCTGCATTCACTAGAAACTTCACAAAATCCATTCACTGGATGACAACCGGGTTGGCAATCAGCTCCTAAAAAAGGGAATTGCTATATAACATTTCAGAAATTCTTGCAAACATGTTTGCAATGACTTTAGAATAGTAAACTTATCAACACAATAGTATGATTTCATTTTGGATATCCCTAAAATTTGGCACCGCAGGACAGTGCCTATTCAGCCTTAGCAATACAATGTTTCACTGAAAAATGTAGACATAATTTAAAAACCTGTAGTTACTTTGTATTTTTATATTCTCCCTTTTTGACATTTGGACTGTGAATACGCTTTCTTGTGGAGCCAGATCAACAATTACAGTACAACTGTTGGGAGAAGCAATTAGGGGCAAGAGGAAATGATATTGAATGGCATAAATTCTGACCAATTGCACTTCATACTGCTAGAGTCTGTCTTCCTATTAGAATTTTACAATAGAATATAAACTTTTCAGCCATGAACATGAATCTGCCATTTAAAGTCATACTAAATAATCCTTGTGGGATGAATCTCAGCTCACTTCACACCTGAATTCTGGTTTATATGCTTTCAGTTGAAAGTACAATATGGAAATAAAACACTGTGTTTCAGGTGCTTGCATTTGTTCAGTAAGAAAAGATCAAAGAAAAGGCACTACTAACTCCAAAATGATTTGACTTTTGGTTTAAGCCACAACACCAATATTAAATAAACCCAACATTCCTCAGTTTGATATTAAATAATTGAGAAAAGCAAAAAAATAAGCATAGGAATTACAAGTTCATTATATTGCCACAACGATAGAATATAACTCCTACAACAATTTAGTTCTCCCAGAACAGGGTGAAAAAGGCAATCCTGCACACGTATCTCTGTGAATGGCCTTCAATGAATTTCAGAGAATAACCTTAATTGATCTTGAACTGTATTGCAATCAATAGGACTTCTAAAAAAATTATACAAGATGTAGCTGTTTGATATTGCCACAGCATATCTAGTTAAAACTAGAACATCAACTAACATTATTAGCACATAGAACATATAATTGATTCAAAGGACGAGACCTTTAAAGGCCTAGGATAACTTATGATCTGACATGATAAACTGGGTGCCATGACTGCAGAGTTCTATGATTTTACCTGACATTCACATGTGATTTTGTGCAAGATCTATAACAGAATTGAACATGCTCTCTTTTTTGTCAAATTTTGTAAAAAAATAAATAAATAAATCTACAAATCAGAATGTACATAACCGTGTTTCTCATATAATAAGGCCGGGTTTTTTTTGTTTTTTTTTTTGAGCCCCGAAAAAATGGCTAGGCCGTCTTTTCGGGGGTGACTTAATTCTCCCCCCCCCCTGCATCTTCGGGCGGGCAGGTGGCGATGGCTTGGATGTTGACCTCAGCGTTGGTGGGGCACTTCGTATCTAGGTCAATGCAGGTAGCACCATATCCGGGTGTGCAACAAAAGTACTTCCTAATGGCAAGCTCCCCCCCCATTCCCCCCCCCATTTCGCATGTTTTAATATAGGCCTTAATTTGAGGGGAGGGGCTTAATTTCATTTCATGCCTATAAAACATGCTGGGACATATTGGGGGAGGCCGTATTTGTTGGAGAAACAGGGTAGGTTGCAATGCTATTGATAGCTTTAATTGATTTGGAATCTGGCTGGGTCAAGGAGCATATAAATTGCAATAAATAAATGATAATTGTGGTAGGTAGTCCATAAAACTTAAATTCTCATTGAATTCATAGATCATGCTTAAGCAAGCTAGATTTAATGTGCAAGGTTTCAGTCTATCAGATGTGCACATATATGTTTCACACAACATGATTCAAAGAAAAATCACATTTGGCGGTTTCATATTTATCAATTTCTCACTGATGATGTCCATTATATGAGATGAAAAATACAAATGATTGAAACTCAGATACATTGGAAAAAAACACAAGCAAGTGTACTTCAGTGTAAGAAAAGATAAGGGCATTTCTGGTTCTAAGTTAAAATGAAAATAAATGTCACAGAAAGTTTGTCATATCTTTGCAGCTGGGACTCATTGCATTAATTAACGGATCTGAACACATTAAATTCCTAACTCCTTTTCAGTTCCTAAAAAGGGTTGAAAAATTAAAAAAAAGTCTATCTAAAACAAGCTTATTATTGATGTCTAAAACTGTTACCCTATAATAAAGGAAATAAACAGTTTAAAATAGCTTTCTCTCCTTCTCCCTCCCTCCCTCTCTCCCTCCCTCCCTCTCTCCTATCTATCTATCTATCTATCTATCTATCTATCTATCTATCTATCTATCTATCTATCTATCCTATCCTATCCTATCCTATCCTATCCTATCCTATCCTATCCTATCCTATCCTATCCTATCCTATCAATCACCCCTCTCTCTCTCTCTCTCTCTCTCTCTCTCTCTCTCACACACACACACACACACACACACACATTTTCCCACTGATGTACCAGCCTACATTTCTAGAACAGCCAAACTGGCTGTAGATAAGAAGGATTATAAAGTCGAGAGCATCGGATTGAGGACAGATAAGTTAGCCACATCCCTTTCCACCATCCCGAGCTTTCACAAACCCGACGGGCACATTCAAATAAATAAAAAATAAAAAAATCTGAAGACGATCAAAACTGTCCACAAAACGCATTTTCTTGAAAAGAGCCTCGCACCGAAGAAAGTGGTCCGGCCCGGCTCTTCTAAACAGTTTTGGAAACGTCACGTGAAACCCTCGGGGCTTACTTCCGAGGGGAGCAGGGTTTAAACCCGCTACAAGCCCTTTTGCGGCTCTGAAGCCCTTCCAGCTGCTCAATCCTAGCGCCGGACGGCGAGCTAGCTAGCGCCCATTCGCCCAGCAACCTACCTTCCCGAACCCCGCAGAAGCCAAGACGGGCGCGGGCGCGCGCGCTTCAAGCCATCCCGGGACTCCCTTCTTACCTTGGGCCAGCGGCAGACAGACGACCAGCGCCCAGAAAAAGCAGCCCAGGTATTTGGCGGTGTAGGAATCCATCGCCAAACGCGCCCGGCGAAGGGGCTCATGCCCTACTTCGAATGCCTACGATGGAAAAGAGGACCGAGGCCGCCTCCGCTGCACGCGGGAGGGGGATTCCCTCCGCCCAAGAAGTGCCCCCAGTTGCCTTCGCCTACAGGCGAGATTTCATGGCGATTTATATATGTATATATATATAAATATATTTGTATGTTTGGTCATTTGCTTTCCTTTCTTTTTTTCCAGGAAGGAAAGGGAGGGGAACTTTCTGCCGCAGCAGCAGGAGGAGGAGGAGGAATGGTTCTCGCTGTAAGAAATCCAAGCCCCACCTAAACTGGGGCGAAGCTCTTCTCTCCTGACCAAGGAAAAGGGGCCAAGGCATTCTCACGTTCGCGCTCTCACTTTGCCGGGAATCTGCCTGGGAGGGGGAAACAAAGAAAGAAAGAAAGAAAAAAGAAAGAAAGAAAAGGGGGAAAAAAAGAACAGGCGTAGGAATAGCAAAGAGGCGGAGAAAAGAAGGGAGGAAATACAATACTAAAAAAAAAAAAAAGGCGGTCAGGATTGCACTTCAGCTAGTTGGGTCTTTTGGCTGCCATCCTGACGTGTGTATGTACTGCTCCTCCCCGGTTCCACTTGTTGCTCAATAATCCGCATCCCAACCATCTTCCCTGCGCCGAGATGAAGGAAAGCGAGATGAATTTGACTCCTTCTCCACTCTCTCAAAACAGGCCCCGTCCTTTAGATTAGAAGTGAAGCGGTCAAGATTTCCGCGCATCGGCGTTTAAGGAGTAGCGGATCGCGCAAACAGGACGCCTGGCTATTCTTTCCCGTGCTTGGCTAGGGTTGCTCCGCTAGATGCCGGAACGTTTGCTAGAGAGAGATTGGATTTGGCTAAACAGCAGTTGCTTGATTTCACAAAAACACCGTTTAAACGCAATCTTAATCCAATCGCTTTGACAGCCCTGTGGGGCAGCTTCCTTTGGAAGCTACCTGCAAAGATATAACAGAAAGTTAAATGGAAAAAGGCCTCCCACAAATTTGTACGATAATGAGATCCATAGAATATAAAATCATAGGGCTGAAAGGGACCTCAGAGATCTTCTAGTCCAACCCTTTGCTCAAGGAAGGAGATTATACCATCCTGGTCAAATGGTTGTCTAGGACATGGGTCTCCAACCTTGGCAACTTTAAGACTTGTGGACTTCAACTCCCCAAGTTCCTCAGCCAGTATGGCTAGCAGAAGAACTCTGGGAGTTGAAGTGCACAAGTCTTAAAGTTGCCAAGGCTGGAGACCCCTCTATTTTTTAAAAAAACTTTCAGTGAACTTACTGCTCACCATATATCTCTCTTGACAACTTTGACCTTCAGAACCCACTGGTGGGAATTTTTTTTGTATGTGTTGTATTAAAAAAAATAAAAGTCCACTTGTCTGTCAGATGGTTGAATCAGATCAAGTCAGTGGTATTTGACCAAGATTTATTTGACTTTATGATCAGGTGACATCCACCTAGCTTGCGTGGTACAGGGAAAAAAGGCTAACATTTATCCAGGTTTTATGGTCTCCCTCTGAAGTAGCCTGAAGATACCTTTAGATCAAGGGTCTTCAAACTTGGCAAGTTTAAGAGTTGTGGACTTCAACTCCCAGAATTCCTGAGCTAACATGACTGGAGGAGGAATTCTGGGAGTTGAAGTCCACAACTCTTAAAGCTGTCAAGTTTGAAGACCCCTGCTTTTAGATGGATTGTTGCAGACGCAGTGTTTTTCCTCTTATTCCAAGCAAAGGCTTTCTGCTCAGACATCCATGGTGAATTTGAAGTGACATGGTCAGAGGCAGCAAGTTTGGTTGGTCTCGGTATGGCAGATTTGCTGTGGAATTGCTCCTTCCACCCAGTCTTTGGAACCAGCACCCGTACAGTACTTCCGTGCTGATTTGACTGCAAGGCAAACCAGAAGCCCAGCTTTTGCAGTCATTTAGTTTCCCCCTTTTAAATAAAACTCTGAAATTGATCAGTCTCTGCTTCATGCATGTAACTGAAATGATTTACCTTTTTTATGGCCTATATGACATGGAATTCCCTTACCCGAACGCTGCTGCCAAGGGTTCCCTGGCTCCTAGCATCTTAGGGTAATTTACAGTTCCTGCCCAGGCAGGAGTGGGCTTCAAAAATTTTAGCAACGGGTTCTCTGCCCGGTTGCTGGGTGGGGACATGGTGGGCGTGGCCTAGTTGGCCTCTTGCACCACGGTGGGGGGAGGGGTGTTTTTGCCATCCCTGGGCTCTGGAGTCTCTCTGAAAGCTGGAAATGGGCCCATTTCTGGCCTTCCCAAACTTCTGGGAGGCCCATTTTTCACCCTCCCCGAGCCTCTGTGTGTGCCCTGCACTTACCTGCATCCGAAACTGGCCGTGTGGGGATCAGGGGAGGGGAGGGGTGGGCAGGGCAGGGCGAGCCAGGAGTGGGATTTGGGGGCTCTTCGAACTGCTAAGAATCTTAGCTAGGGGCTCTCCCTGCAAACCTAGCCCAACCCTGTGCTCAGGACTTTAACACTTACTGATTGTCTACCTCTACACAAATCCAAACAACCACTAGATGGAAGCTAAGAGATACATCCAACTCCAACCCTCTATTGCCATAAAGTGATCAAAAAGTCAATGCATGGAACCATTTAAGGAACCATAAAATGGTTCACTCAGTTGACGATATGATAAAAAAAAATGCAACAAAAAAGGCATTGCATGAAATAACCCCAATATTGTGCCATTTGGAGGAGGCTTTTCACATGATCAACAAATGAGATTGGATAGAACTGCAATTTCAGCTGAAGGAACCACTTCCAAATGGCCTTACAATATGTATTAAAGTTGTATAGATGGCAGCAGAGACCAAACCTATTCTGGGTGCTCAGAAAAAGGCATGTTGAAAGGTCAACGAAATGTAGTGTGGCATGTATCACTTTCCTTTATTAAAAACTGAAGAGAGGTTGTGATTTCTGACATTAACATGAGTTTGAACCCATGGAGTTTGATCCCCTCATTCAATTCCTGTTATCAAAGCTTTTTAAGGAGAATATTGTTTTAAGGTTTTTTTTTTAATTTTCTCTACACTCAATTTCTTTACTCTGCCCAACCATAAACATTTGGGGCGGGGGAGGGCACCAACAGAGTGTTCAACTATTGGTTGTGTCAACTGGCCCAAAGTCACCCAGCTGGACTTCATGTCTAAAGTGAGACTAGAATTCACTGGTTTCCAACCTGGTTTGTGATCATTTTGCCAATTGGCAAAGAAGAGCTTTAAGGCACAACGTTCTATGAAAGTTTGAATAAATATGTGATTGGCAAGATCTGTCAAAATGTAAGAGCCTAAGAAACTGATTTGGGTTTCTCCAGATCACAGTATAATAGCAGAAAATAATAATAGCCTTGAGTATTTTAAAATGGAAACAATATAGCACATTCTCTCTTGTCAACTTTGCAGCAATTGCTAAAGGAGGAGAGAGAGAAAGAGAAATTAATCATATTGCTTTGTTTGTTTATCTTACACTGCTGCCTTACTTAGCCTGGTGCCTTCTGTTGTGTTAGGTCATGATCCTTATCTGCTCCAGGAGTATGTGCAAAAAATTATTAAAACAAAACACTGTTCAAAGAAATCAGAGCTAGTACAACAATGTCTTTCTGCGAGATATACTCCAGGTAAAAATATGTCTCCTTTCAGATCTTAAAATTAACAAATTTCTGCTTGTAGAAACACAATAGAAAATTGTACTGCCTGCGGAGATTATGTTTTCTGTCATTTGAGGACATTCCCCTCCGGATTCCTCCCTCTTTCCCTCCCCATAAGTAGATAAAATCAGATTTCACCTTCCTTCTCCAACCTCAAGATTCTTTCCAGTGGCCTGACTTCACTTCCTCACCATTGTTCTTGTTATAAAATGCCTTCCTGGTGTTCAACCTAAGTCTTTCCTTTGTAGCCTAAAACCATTTCCTTCTTGCTGACAAACCCGCCCCCCCACTCCCCAGAACAATAGACTGCTCAGAGCATAAAATGAAGGGGCAGAGGGAGCTGCATGTTCACATCTGTCACAGTTCTTTTATTTTGAACAGTAAAGTGCAATCCTAGGAGTCACACATTTAATCAAGTCCATCCATGTACCAAAGGTACTAAAGGGATACTAAACCTTTCTCTCTCTCCCCCTCCCCAACATTGTCTTTCCTAAATCCTTTGCCCATTAAAAATACCCTGAATTGTCATGTCCCCGTTGGAGCCTGAATCTGCAGAGGAGGACTAGCCGGAGCTGGAGCCAACAGAGATCAAGGAGGAGGTGGTTTTGTTGGCTTTGGAGGAATGTGGGGAAGGGCAGGCTGAGGCAGCCCAGGGCAGGGAGGAATGGGGCAGAATGACTGAGAGAGGGCAAGCAGTAGAAATGAGGAGCGACAGATGATGAGCAAGGACCGCCCCTTCCTGATCCCCAAGCACAGAGAGTGAAGAGAAGGTGGAAACAGCGCAGGCTGACCCTACAACTCGGGAGGAGAGCACCCCGCCCCTCTTCACAAGGCACACCTAGGGACTGAGGTTTAAGGAAACACTGTGGGGCGGGCCATTTGTCAGGAACAAACGCTGAATTTGTAGAGCTTTGTGTGTGCCATTGAAGACATTTGGAGTTTGCAGGACTGCTTGCTTCTTCCTTGCTTCGTGGACTCAGAGCCCTTGTTCCTGGCTTTGTGGACTCATTGTTTGTTCCTTGGTTCATGGACTCATTGTTTGTTCATTGTTTCGTGGACCCATTTCCCTGTTCTTTTGTTTTGCTGGACTGGGTGCAGCCAGAGGCTGCTATGTATGTGTGCGTGGACTTTGCTCTGGGACTTGCCAAGAATGTGGGAGCATTTGGGGAGAAATTTGGAGCATTAAAGGGGTGTTTGAACTCTCAGCTGGCTGTGTGACCTTCATGCCTTGTCCCAGGTCATCCCAAGAAGTATCTATTTATATATTCTCATTTAGCATTACACTTTTATTCTACTTTCATCCAGGAGCTCAAAGTAAGACAAAGTTACCTGGCAGGTTTCCCCTGTCCAGTTATGTCCACCTCTAGGAGAGTGGTGCTCATCTTTGTTTCCTAGCTGAGGGAGCCAGCATTATGCAAAGACATTTTTTGTCATCATTTGGCCAGCATGACTAAACTGGGGCTCATGGAATGCTGCTCCCTTGTGGTACCTTATTGAAGTGGTACCTATTTCTCTACTCTCATTTGCATGCTTTCAAACTGCTAGATGGGCAGGAGCTGGGGCAAGGAATAGGAGCTCACTCCATCGCATGACACTCGGGACTCAAGTCTGAGCTATCAGCTTTCTGCCTAACTCCTGGCAGTTGAATAGTAGAAAAGAGTTTCTAATGGTACAAAGTGCTACAAAGTGGTATAGTTCACACATTTGTGGTATAAAAGTTCAATCCTGACTGGTTCAAGTTTGACTCAGCCTTCCATCCTTCCCCAGGTTGGTAAAATGAGGACCCAGATGGTTGAGGGCAATATGCTGATTCCATAAACCACTTAGAGGTGGCTGTAAAGCACCATGAAGCAGCATGTAAGTCTAAGCACTATTGCTATTGCTATTGAGAGTGAGGCTCCAAAGTTGTATTAAGTTTTGAAATATTTGGATATTGTTCCAAGATGTGCTTCAAAATTTCCCATCAAACTGAAAAACAGGGGTAAATTAATTATTTATAGCTTGAGTTATACTAATTGTTGTTTTGACTCCGTGCTTTGGACTACAGTTTTAGTACACCAGGGTGGATTTGGTTCTCCCAAAGGTACATAGTAGAGCAATCTGCCCAGAAAAGTATTAAGATTTTTTAAAATTATTTTTTCAGACGAGAGATGACTGATGATCAATCAAGGAATGCAATAGCAACACATTTCCTGTATCAGGTGTGCCTAAGACAATATGATCTTTGTGGTAAATTTTAGGATTTAAGATTTTTAAATTCTCTATATATATTCCTCAGAGAAGGAGATTTCCTAAGGCTGCAGATGCATTTTCTTCAGCAAAAGAAGCAGATTGTTGAGGAAGAAATGCCTGTCTTGGGAAACCCAATTTAAGAAAATCCTAGCTCCCCTTTTAAATAATGGGAAATTAAAGAAAAATCTTCCCTTACCACCATTCAACAATTCTCTCCAGTTATTTTTCACTCCTATGCATCTTTCCCTTGTGAAGAACTCTGTGCTTTATGCATTGGGAATGAAGGGTCTATTTGCATGCCAAAATAAGTGATAATGAATTAGCTGCTTAAGTCAGTGTTTCTGCTGCTACTGCTCTGAAGATGAGAGATCTGCTAATTTACATTTCATCTCCCCTCTGGGTAGAAGTGGTGTTATTCTGCTAGCATTCTTTTTCTAGTCTTAACCTAGTGCTTCCCAAACTTTTGCCTTCAGCACCCCAAACTTATCAGAGAGCCCTTTTTATGGAAGCTATTCATTCATTCATTCATTCATTCATTCATTCATTCATTCATTCATTCATTATCAAGCTTGGATGCTGCCCATCTCACCAAAGGCCGCTTACAGACAGTGAATAAAATGCATTATAACACATTACAATGATAAACAAGAATCATAAATTTCAAAGTGTATTAAAATAAAGCTAACCAGGATGGAGACGAAGGGGGCAAAGTGTTCACATGGAGGAGACCAGTAGTAGTATTCAATTTTTTTTTTACTACTGCTTCTGTGGGCGTGGCTTGGTGGGCTTGGTGGGTGTGATGTGGCTTGGTGGGCATGGCTTGGTGGATGTAGCAGAGGAAGGATACTGTAAAATCCCCATTCCCTACCCACCCCACTAACCTGGTTTCCAGCTCCATTCTCCTGTGTAAGGCAAAAAGAGAAGACCCAGCTGGGACTCTGATCAGCTGGGACTCAGGAGGCAGCAAATAGATGGGAGCGGAGCCAATCAGAGGTGGTATTTACTGGTTCTCCAAACTACCCAAAATTTCCACTACTGGTTCTCCAGAACCTGTCAGAACTGGCTGAATAGCACCCCTGGAGGAGATGGGATGCCACCTCCAAAGTGCCACATACCCCATTGGGACCCCAGGCTAGTTAGCACAGCCATGTCTTCAAGACTTTTCAGAAAGGGTACCAAAAGGGTAGGAAAGGGTCTGACCTTGAGAAGCAAGATGTTCCAGAGGGCATGAGCCATGGCAGAAAAGGCTCTTTTTCTGGACCTCACCAGCTGGAATTCCACAGCATTCCCTTTCTGCAAGATGGGTGGTGCAGGCTAATCCCATTGGGCGAACTAGTTACACAGATAGTCTGGACCCATGTCATGGAAGGCTTTAAAGGTGATAACCAACAACTTGAATTGGGCCTGAAAGCAAATTGGCAGCCAGTCCTTGCGGAGCAGCGATGTAACATAGGCCAGTGGCCCCCAACCTTTTTCGAACCAGGGACCGGTTTCACGATTATTTATTCTTCCACGGACTGGTACCTGAGTAACGTGAGACTCCACCGCCATCGGGACGGCTCTTTGTTCGAAGCCGCCCCCCCCTTCAACGAAACTAAGGCGCGAGCACCCAAATGCCGCTTTCCAACTGAAAAACCAGAAGCACTTTCCAACCAAAAACCCGGAAGCAACCGAAAACCCAGAAGCACTGTCGAAACAAGATGGCGGCGCCCAAGCTTTGTGGCCCGGTAAAAAATGATCCACGGACCAGTACCAGTTCAGGGACCGGTGGTTGGGGACCCCTGACATAGGCCACCCTAGGGCCCTCCAAAACTGCCTATGCAGCTGCGTTCTGCACCTGCTGAAACTTCCAGATATTCTTCAAGTGTAGCCACATGCATTGGTGGGCTGCAATCGGTTTAACAACTGGTTTGGTGAATGCGCACTCAGCGTTAAAAAAACCCACCCATTTTAAGCTTAAAAACTTACCTTCTATGTCAGCACTGGTGAGTAAAACAGCTGAGGCGCAGCAATCTGCTGTGCAGTGTGAATCAGCTGAGCTAAAAAAAAACAGGGAAATACAGGACAGGAAAGGGCAGGGGCGGGTGGGCGGGGCCAACCGCTCACTGGAACTATCGGTTCACTAGAACTGGTTCAAACTGGTAGCAGCCCATCACTGGCCCCATGTAGAGGCATTGCACTAGTCCAAATGGGGTGATAAGGACTTGAGTTACTGAACGCAGGGACCCCCAATCCAAGAAAGGGTACAACTGATGCACAACATGCACATCTGGGGATTTTGCTGGACTTGCGATTCATGCTTAATCAGCAGGAAGCAGTAATGGTTAGGAGAGATTCTGTTAGGAATCTGTCCACCAATTAGTTGGGTTGGCAATATATAAACCAACAATGTCTGTTTGTAGCTTTAAGACAAAATCACTGTATTGATTTATACTATATTCCGATTGGTTGATTATATTGCAAATTACCATAAGAGGGAGCTAGAGATCATAGCTTGCTCTCTCTGACATTCTGTCTCTCTGACATTCTGTTGCTATCTAAGGTTCTCTGTTGTATTTATGCTGTGTTTATACTTTGATATTTTTGTTTACTGTAAATGACAAAAGCAACTGGTAAGAAGACTTTGTAATTGGATATTCTTTGGATTGTTAAACGTATATTACCTGGACCGTTTATTGGACTGTGCTATTTCTTAAAGTAAACTTTAACTCAATTTAGTGTATCTGTGTGTGGCTGGATAATTATTCATAACTACTCTCATAAACGTTTCCATGTGCATATCCTTGTTACTCAAGGGTTATTCTGTACATATCATAACAGACTCCTAGCCATTACTGCTTCTGGCTCATTGCACCCTGGGTCTGTCTGGGGAAGTGCCACCTCATCCAGAACAAAAGACGTTAAAGTCCTCCAAGTAGAAGCTCTAAGGACCCAAAAACACTTGGTCTTACCCATAGGTGGTATTCAGCAGGTTCTGACCAGTTCTGGAGAACCAGTAGCAGAAAATTTGAGTAGTTCGGAGAACTGGCAAACACCACCTCTGACTGGAGATTTTACAGTATCCTTCCCCTGCCATGCCCACCAAGCCACGCCCACAGAACTGGTAATAAAAAAATTTGAATCCCACCACTGGTCTTACCAGAGCTCAGTTGAAGTCCATTATCCCCCATCCAGATCCCCACAATCTCAAGGCATTGTGGGCCCTCTGAAGCTGCCAAGCAACCACCTACTCCACAATCTTTCCTAAAAAGGGAGATGGGAGTTTGGACGGATAGGGTCAAGATTGTTTTTTTAAAATAAGAATGTTTTTAACTTAGAAATATTTTATTAAATGTACCTGCTGTTATTTGGTAATAGGTTGTCACCTAAACAAAAAACACATTTACCCAATTTGGGATAATTTACCCAGATTTATGAAGCACGACTTTAACCCTTTATTGGCTGAATCCATGAACTCACAATGACTGCTGAACTGAGCTTCAAACATGTGAACAACCTGAAGGAAAAAAAGAGGTTATTTTCCCAGGAATTGGGAATCCTTAGTAAGATTTGCTTGTTTCTGAAGTGGGGGGTTGTTGATTTTCTGCACTTGCTTTTACATCTAGCAGCCTCATCCTACATTTCAGATGTGACTTTTGGTAATCAAATGTCCCCTGGGCAATTGTATTGTCACCGGCAAATCATTTAAATGCAGAAGCACCCTTCGGTTAGCTTTGTAAGTATTTCTGACATGAGTACAGGCAGTTGTCAGAGGAGAAATAATCCTTTCTTCCTGGGCAAAGGCTTTTCAGATATAGCCTTTGAACAAGTTACTACGTTTGACTGAAACAATGATTAAGGATACTTTTCCACAAGAATGCTATCCAGTTTTAAAGTAGTTTCAGACCTCCACCATTCCACCCTCTGGTAATACCTATAAGCTGAGCTGATTTAGTGCTGCCTCAGCTGCCATGTCCTCAAAGCCATAGTAAAACCCTTCTCTCTTTTTTTTACTTGAAATGCTATAGTTTTGGAGACTGCATGTGGTCAGTCTGTTTCATATTTGCAGGAGCTCTGTCTCACTATGCCTTTTGGGTGCTTCAGATCTTTTCACATAGGAACTATTGAGACCTGTTTGCATTTAACAAGACAAATATGCACAACCGGAAGACACGGTGGAGGTTGCACGTGCAATCTATTGCTTTTTGTGTGTAAAGTGAGGAAAGAGGAAAATTTTGTTACTGCAACACTTGCAGCAGCTTGGGCAAAGAGAGAGATTTTTGCTCCTTCTTCTTAACAGATTTGTGCATTATTTTCTGAAGGACCGGGAAATGTGAGTGGTGGTGCCCTATTTTTTCTTCATTTCCCCTTAAAATGGGATAAGGATGGTGTCAAGTTCATCAAAAACATTCGATCAAGGAACTACCAAGGTAGAAAACAACACCCCCTTCCCAGCAACACTGACAGGATAAGTTAGTATATATAAACAAACTCTACTCCCTTCTAACACTAAAGATGTTACCTGGTCTGGTAATGAAACATCTGCAAGCAAACAACCAACCTCAGTGTTAGATCGGGTACGAAAGAGACGCGAGACCAGTATACTTCAAGCTCTTTATTTTTTGTATAGATCTGTACAAGATCTTGGAGCCGCGGCAGCCCTTCATATAGGGATTGCTCGCGGCTCGCCGGCCAATGACAGGTCTTTGAATCTCCCGCGATCAGCTTGGCCAATCGCAGTTGATTCTTAGCGGGCCAATTCCGGCCGTTCAGTGGGCCAATCACAATGCCGTTTGTGTGGACCAATCAGAAATCAGTATTTGGAGTATGTTAATACAGAACACTCAGAGAGCACCAAGGACTCTGCAGTTCAACCTCGAGCAACAAATATTCTCATCTCTTGGTAACTGGAGTGTATGCCTGAACAAAAGACTTACAATGGAAGCAGATTCACTGATCAAGTGATTAGCTAATGGTAGAGTTGCATTCCTCTGTCCAAATCTCAATGCCAGTCTGCACTTTTTGGAGAGAGAGGCATTTAGGATTTTTCAGTTTTACTGAGTAAACAAGGGAATTTTGCTATGGAGTTGAATACAGGAACAGGACACAGACCTTCTACTTCTAGGAACTAAGTATCCAGTTTTAGATCTGACAAACCTTAAGGGGGAAAAAAAACCCAAGTTATTTAACTTCTATGAAATTAGAAGGCTAGAAAGGGATAGGATGTTTTCCAGTTTACTGTACCAAATATTCAATGCATTACTACTTGCCCACAAGCTATGCTTGGTGCAGTATGCTCCTGGCTGTCAGGGAACTAACCTATCCCATTGAAATTTGGGATGGGGTGGGGGAATGAGCTACAGATGCTTAGAGAAATGCATAGATGAGACTGCCTAGCACAAGATAGCTTTATCTCACTCCCAGCTTACTAGGGAGGCCTTGTGGAAAGAAGACATCACTTCGAGCAGTGGTGGGATTCAAATTTTTTTTACTACCCGTTCTGTGGGTGTGGCAAGAGAAGGATACTGTAAAATCTCCAGTCAGAGGTGGTATTTGCTGGTTTTCTGAACTACTCAAAATTTCCACTACCAGTTCTCCAGAACTGGTCAGAACCTACTGAATACCACCTCTGACTTTGAGGATAATGGAGATAGCCCTTTAGAAGTAGCCCAGTCCTCTGGTGGTAAACACATTTCATTGTATTAAAAGTGGATGAAGGGCTGGAAGATGGAGGGATTTTGGTTGTGGGTGATTTAGAGATCTATATGGGTATAAATTACATGTGACTTGCTCCATCTAAGTAAATCATATTTATCTAGATATGCTGTTCCATCTAGATAAACTGATTCTAGGTCTAATTATAGACATCCTGTTTCATCTAGATAAATAGTAAAGAGTAAGAGGTTATGGGCAACATTAAGAAACCTAATCAGCTAATCATGAAAGCCAACATTTAATTGCTAGGAAGCAGAATAAAGCCTAACTTTCTCTGAATATAGGAAGCTCAATGAAGGATCAGACAGTGATATTAGGTACAGGATATTTATTAGACACTAGAGAAATTTTTGGGAAAAGAAAAATGGGGTCTGTTGAAATTGGAGTGAAACAAAGCTATTGGCACATAATATGAAAAGGATGGCAGAGCAGCTATTAAACTGATCTATGGGGGGTAGTCAGCAGTTCTGAGCTATAACCACTATAAAATATTGTAGATTTTTTTTTTAGAAAACATTATGAAGGATGGAGCAAACATTGGAAGTGGAAATGAGACTTAGGGGAGGAAAAAGAGGAGAGGGAGAGATGAAACAAGCTAGTATAAAATTATCAGTATTTCTCAGCAAATGCTAGGAATCTCCAAATCAAGATGTGGAAATAATAAACTGGGTTAAAAAATTACAACATTTTTTAAAGTGGTGCAAAGTACTAAAGTTCCTCAAGGACAGCAGCATTGTTCTTTGGTATACTGCTTTTATAATGTCATTGATTGATTGATTGAGTGTGTGAGTGAGTGAGGGAGTGAGTGAGTGATTATATGTCATCAAGTTGATAATGACTCTTAGTTACTATATAGGTAGACTTCATTAGGATGGTGTGGTATTTATAATCATATAATATACACACTGCTCAAGATGCTTTTACTAGGGTATCATTTTATGGAAGACATAAATTAGAACATATCTACGTAAAGGAAAACAACACTGAACTTGGCTTCTTTCACACTATATTCATGGATGATAGATGGACTCAAATACATGCATGCAGACAATTTTATTTTATATTTATATTTATTTTTTTATTTTGTCACAAAGCAGAAGTAAACACCATTTTCTGGCAAAAAAAATATATCATAAATTCCGGTCATGTAACTGCAAGGCCCTGCAAATGGATCTAAATGCAGGTCAGTTGCCAAGCATCAAAATGTGATCATGTGACTACTGGGGTTTGGGCTGCAGCCATCAGAACTTCAAAACTGGATTGTAAGTAGCTCTGTAGAGAGATCTACCATAATTTCAAATGGTTATTATGCTATTGGTTGCCAGGCAAGGACTACCTGTAACTTGAAATCTGAAAATTAGCTTAAATTTCATAAACTTCAATCATGCTGTTTTTTTTAATTTGCAAACTTAACAATGCCATTTGAATTGCCATTTCCTACTTCATTTTAAAATTTGACACTAGAGATAGGAAACTGTAGGTCTATTGTACCAACAGGAACACATGGGCCTCCTAGTTACAAAAGCTTTCTGCTAGGAAAGTGCCTACATCGCTTACTTTTGATTTTTCAAAGACATAGTTAATGCACATTATAATTAAATCTGTCTTAACACTATTCAACTTATGCCTAAGCATAACATAATTATACCTTCATTATAGGGTTCTTGTTTGCAGTAGTTTTTCCAGCAGGAAGGCTACTGCACTGTCATCAAACTCCCAGATGGGAAATTAGGGTTAGCAAGTCCTTATTTTCATGTTAATTTGATTTTTAAAAAACTGAATATTCAGTAATGGTACCCACTCCTATCAAACAATAGACTATTAACTGCCTTGGAGAGGATAAAGATGTCCATACTGAGTGATAACTAATTAATATTTTTCTTCCAGTTGATCAGGCAAAATCTTCCAAAGACAGATTTTTTTTTTCAAATTTTTTCTTTTTTTCTTTTTAAAGAAAATCTTTCCACAAGAGGAGATTTCCAGAATAAGTTGGTGGCGTGGCCATCAAGTAAAGAAGTACAGAATGTCTTAAGAAGAGAATAATACACAATACAACACACAAATGATTTGTGAAGCTGCTTGTGGCTTGTCTTTTTATCACTCAGTTATTTTATTAGCCATTTTATTAGCAATATGCAAAAATAATACAGAATTTATATAGCTTTTGATTGATCATTTGCTTGTTAGTAACCCGAACAGGACTAATGTTTACTGAAGTGTTACCTACCAGTAATATTTGTTAGTGAGAATACAGTGATGTGTTTTTAGACACAGATGCATTCCCCTCCTGCATATGTAAGTTTGACTTCCTCTTAGCCAAAGGCCATGCTAAATGTTTAAAACATCTAGGTGTCTTGTTTAAGGACAATACAATGGTTCACATTATGTGAATTGAAAATGATGTTTTAAATATGACAGCTCCTCTAAGCACTAGAAAAAAAGATAATTAACAGAAGGAATTCTCTCCCTCTCCCCCTCCCCCCTCCCTCCCCCCCCCTCTCTTTCTCTCTCTCTCCAAATAGCACATATAATTTTTAAGAATCAGAGAGCTGAAAGACTAAGCATCTGAACAATGAAAGATTTTTCTCTGGGATTTTAACGCTGTGGTGGATTTTCTGATTTGAGGAAAGCCTATATTATTTGCTAATGAAGCAAACATGTGAAAATCACATATTTTTGGAAATCATTGAGAAGCTAAACAATGCACTTACTAAAAAGTATACAACACCATTCAAGTGAATGCCAGGATGCTATGATAAGCATAGAAGGACTCCATCTCCCCTTTAATAATTCAATTTCCAGGAGAGGAAAAACCCAGTATTTTTAGATTTAGATGCACATTACCCTTTGTTTTGGATTAAAATCTACAACATTTACCAATAAGCTTGCAATATTAATGCAGTGCACATGACATTAGATGTTAGTCACAGCACAGGGGATTGTAGCAGATCATTGGGCTGAGACCCTATGTTTATTTTTAAAAAGCTAATAGTAAGAGCTTTTTTTTTTTAATGCCTTGGTTCTCTAAGTGTAGCAAAGGGCTAAACTGTATAATCTTGAGAATAAAGAGATTAAAAGCCTTGATTGTTGCTGCTGAATTCCATTTCCCATTATTTGCCATCAATAGAATTTCTTCTGTAAAAAAATAGGTGTATAGGGAATAATAATTATATTATTAGATTTATGTTAATATGTCCTGCCCTCATTTTTGGGGCAAGTATGAGTTTCAATATACAATTCAAAGGCCAAATATGGTCCTTGACTTGAAAACGGTTGTACATTCCTCGTCCAAACTTTGAATGATGGCAATCAGGAATATTAGGAATTTATATCTCAATTTATCTACTTTGCTTGTTTATTTGATGAGATAAACTTTCTGGGTAATCATATGCCTCATCCTTGATTGGGACAGTGGAAGATCTAAAGTAATCACTGGGAAAAAGAAATCAAGACGAGTTCAGTTTTTGCTTTATATTAAAAGTGCTGGATGAAATGGCAGTTTATAAATAGCCCTTGCAGTAATAATAATTCAGTTAATTATTTTTCATTTTACTTCAGTTTGAATTAGAATGTGCATCACAGTTTCTTTTTGTCTTAACTTTCTTGTTCTGAAACATGACAGGTTCAATGAGAAATGAAAGCGCATTCTTTGATGTCTCTACCAAGCTACCTTTTAAAATGCTAACTCAAAACACGAGCATGGTACTTCTTTTCATCTCATTGATGCTCTTTTCCTTTTCAACTAGTGACGAAACAGTTCTAAATTAAGAAATATGTGCAAGGGAGGATGTGAGGAGCGGGAAGGAAGGAAAGAAGTATTCAAAACCTTAAGTGCTTTCCACTGCTTTCCATGTAACACAAATCTAAGGTGTACACTAAGGTTTCCTTCCCATATATTTACTTTAATTTAATTTAATTTAGAGAGAAGGAATTGGGATAATACTATGTTTCTGGTTTATATGGTTCTAATCTTTTAGTTTCGCATTTGTTCGTCCCCAAAACTTGCCAGCTAATCACTAGCATTTTCTGGAAAAACACTGCTGCATACAAACAGATAAACACAAATTGTATATACTTTCTGCTTAACTAGCACTAGTACTAGTACTCATCTCTAATGATCTTGGTGCTAGAGCCCACTGTAACTACATAGCCAAAAAGGCATTACGAGTTGTTAACCTAATCCTACGTAGCTTTTTCTCTGGTAATATCACACCACTAAACATTTGCTGGACCAATACTTGAATACAGCTCATCAGTCTGGAACCCGCATTACGTATCTGATATTAACACAGTTGAGAAAGTCCAGAAATATTTCACAAGAAGAGCTCTCCACTCCTCTACTCGTTGCAGAATACCTTATGCCACCAGATTTGAAATTCTAGACCTAGAAAACCTAGAACTATGCTGCCTTCGGTCCGATCTAAGTATAGTATATAAAATTATACATTGCAATGTCTTACCTGTCAATAATCACTTCAGCTTCAACCATAACAATACAAGAGCACACAATAGATACAAACTCAAGGTTAATCACACCAAACTTGATTGCAGGAAATACGACTTCAGCAACAGAGTGGTCAATGCCTGGAACACTCTACCTGACTCTGTGGTTTCTTCCCCAAACCCCAAAAACTTTAACCTTGGACTGTCTGCTATTGACCTCACCCCTTTCCTAAGAGGTCTGTAGCGCACCAACGTGCCTACTGTCCCTGTCCTATTGTTTCTTTTTATTTTTCTTATATGTATCCATTTCATGTATTCATAACTATGTTTATACTTATACCTGTTATCTTATAATCATTTGACAAATAAATAAATAAATAAACAAACAAACAAACAAATAAATAAATAAATAAATAAATATGGATAAGAGCCATGGTGGCGCAGTGGTTAGAATGGAGCACTGCAGGCTACATCTGCTGCCTGCTGGCTGCCTACAATTTGGCAGTTTGAATCTCAAGGTTGACTCAGCCTTCCATCGATTTTGCAATAGAGCAGGATTAGAACCAATGTATCCTAGAAAAAGCAATTCTATCTAGAGAATATGCTCACATTGTTTTCTAGCAAGTTCTCATTCAGTTTGATGGAAAAGTATTTATAAGGGTAGCAAAGGAAAAAGAGAGCTGCCTCAGACAAGATGGGTAGCATATAAGCTTAATCAATAAAAATAAAATAAATAAAAAGGAGTTTCAATGGAAGAGCTGATGTTTCCTTACATATGTTCTTGGTTGAAGGGTGGGCAAGTGAGTTTTATTCTATAATGATCTCTCAGTCATCTGCAGCCTTCCTAGTTTCTCCCATTTCTATTCAGGCATGAGGAAGGACATCAGAAGGGAATTCCTTCCATAGTGGTATGCTACTGACACAAGGGGGATTTCTGCTTCTGAGACATTATTGGAGAATTCTGGAGAAATTGGCCACTCCATTTCTCCTCCCACTTATCATTTCAGTAGAGCACTTCAAAAGACAAGGCATAACTCTAAGAAAAATAGGTTTAACCTTAGAGGAAAAAAAACTTTAACCTTAGACTGTCTACTGTTGACCTCACCCCACTCCTAAGAGGTCTTTAAGGGGTGTGCATAAGTGCACCAACGTGCCTACCGTCCCTGTCCTAATGCTCCCTCTTGTTCTTATCCATTTTATGTATTAATAATCATGTTTATCCATGTCTGTTATCGAATACATGCCCAACAAATAAATGAATAAAAAATAATAATAAATAAATAAATTTAGGGCCATTGTATCTGTGCTGCAATAATCCAATTAATCACTGCATGGAAACAATGAGTTTTCTGTATCCCCTTTCTTACATCAAGTCATTCAGCTTTTTGCAGCCCAGATGTGATAGCCCTACATGTATTAAAATGATTTCAGGAGAATTTGAGTAAAGTTCAGTTCTTTGTTTTTTTTTTTACAAGTTCACAAAGATTGTGGGCTCTGTCCTCTTCTCTGAAATGAAACCCAACTATTACTTTAGATCAGGAGTGTCGAACTGGATTTCTTCAAGGGTCAGATCAGCGTTGTAGTTCTCCTCTGCTGGCTGGCCAAGTGGGGGAGATGGAATGGACGCCTCCTGCAGCACCCTGCCACCCTCTCTGTACCCAGTTTTGGCTGGTAAAGTGCTGCAGGTGGCTGTCCAGGCCAAAAACAGGACCCGGGGGTGGTGCATGCCTCCCCGTGCCCCATTTTGGCTGCCAAAGGCACCACAGGCCAGTGCTTTGCTATTTGCAGGCTGGCCCCATGGGCCAGATTTAAGCCCCCCGTGGGCCAGATCCGGTCCGCAGGCGTTGAGTTAGATACCCCTGCTTTAAAAAAGTACTGGAGAAGAGGGCTGTATTTCCAATTGGAAAGGCATGTAAGGCAGTGGTGGTATTCAAATTTTTTTACTACCGGTTCTGTGGGCGTGGCTTGGTGGACGTGGCAGAGGAAGGATACTGTAAAATTTCCAGTCAGAGGTGGTATTTGTCGGTTCTCCGAACTACTCAAAATTTCCACTACCAGTTCTCCAGAACTGGTCAGAACCTGTTGAATACCACCTCTAATGTAAGGGTTATGATTATGATAGTGGTGCATATAGTATTGTATATGATACACAGGAAGTGGACAGAGATATAGCCACCAACTTGAACAGGAAATTGGACAAATTCACAGAGGAATTTGTCTCCCTCTACTTATTTATCCATTCATTCCACTTTTTATCATCTTCTCAGAACACCCACAGTGTTATACCTTTGCATAATAATAAAAGGGACCATCACCCTCAGCATAAAAGAGCATACAATTCATGTAACATAGTAATAGCACTTAGACTTATATACCGCTTTGTAGTGCTTTACAGCCCTCTCTAAGCGGTTTACAGAGTCAGCATATTGCCCCCAACAATTTGGATCCTCATTTTACCCACCTCAGAAGGATGGAAGGCTTAGTAACCTTGAGCTTGGTGGGATTCGAATTGCCAAATTGTAGGCAGCTGGCTGCAGCAGAAGTAGCTTGCAGTACTGCACTCTAACCACTGCACCACAGAGGCTCCTGCTAAAGAATGCACAAAAAAATGTAATATATTCTCACATATCTTTAAGCTACACATCAGTAATAGAAAATAACCAATCAATAAATGAAATGTCCTTCCCCATTATAGAAAGGCCTGTCAAGAATTAAAGTTTGGCAAGTCTTATTATAAATTGAGACATGGTATTGCATTAAAATGATACAACTACTTTGGCATGAACTGCCCTGAACAATATTTAGGTCCACATGACATAGAACTATTTTTTTTAACAGTTCAATCTCATTTTGTGTTCTGGTGCAAGGAGAGAAATGTTATAACTCACCTATATCTAAAAAGTATCATTTAGCCCAATAACACCTTTTCTGGTGGTGAGGGAAGGTGGGAGGAATAGAATGTGTCATTCATTTCAAAGCTATGATTCATGAATCATTTAAGCCAAAACACTTGCATTTAATCTGATTTTCTTCTTTTAAAAGAAATCAGAATTACAGAAAAGAAAAGGAATAATATGCTCCAATGATTATAGAATGGCTAATAGTAAATTTTAATTGCCCCAAATTTATGTGCTCCAGCTCAGGAGTAGATATCTGGCTCAAAAAATGTCTCTCCCCCACCTCTTCTTTTTTCTCTCCCCTCACCTTTCTCTAGAATCCCTGCCTTCACCAACTAGTTTTTGTACAAAAGACATACAATTAAAGAATATTTACTTTGAATATCAGTACTGATTGGAACACTAAGCCCTTTGATGCAAGAATCTGCTTTTGTTCATATCACACTTTTTTCACTTAAACTATATCATTTAAAAGGTGTGCTGGAAGGATCATTTCCTGCTTTCATTATTCATTATTCAAAAGTGGAGAATCAGAAATTTTTCCCAGTCTGCATTAAATTATCCAGATAGCTTGTATTCTGTTTATAATTTGATTTAGGGTCAAGCTGCCTCCTTTCTATTTACAGGTTAAACACTTAGTGTTAATTAGTACTGAATAACTGAATAATAGAGTTGGAAGGGACCTTGGAAGTCTTCTAATGCTCAAGCAGGAGAACCTATGCCTGTGATGATGAGCCTATGGCACATGTGGCCAAAGTGGCACGCGAAGCCATGTCGCCCAGTTGTGCGGCCTTGCCTGTTTGTCTTCTGGGTTTCTGGCGTGCATGCATGCATGCGCAATGATCAGCTGTCCTATGTGTGTGGGGCAGTGCCAAAACCATCATGCACATACACATCGGCCAGCTGATTGTTGGGTGTGCATGCATGCCAGAAGCTGGAAGTTTGGCTTTTCTGGAACGCAGTCCCTTCGCACATGTGGCAGTGCCAAAATCTGGCTTGCACATGCACACTGGCCAACTGATTGTCAGGCGTGCATGCACGCTAGGACCCAGAAGTTCGGCTTTTCTGGAGTGTGGCCCCGATGAGCGCGTGCGTGTGCAACGTTTCTGTGCGAACTTTTAGGCACTCAGTGCTGAAAAGTTTCGCCATCACTGATCTATACTATTCTGGATAAATTGCTGTCCTATCTCTTCTTAAAATCCTCCAGTGATGGAGCAACCACAACTTCTGAAGGCAAGCTGTTCTGATGGCTTGTTCTCATTAACAGAAATTCCTTCTTACTTCTAGGTTGGGTCTCTCTTTAACAAGCTTCTCTACCCATTTTGTCCTGCTCTCGGGTGCTTTGGCGAATACAGTCGTTTACTTCCTCTTTATGACAGTCCCTTAAATATTGGAGGACTGCTATCATGCCACCCTTAGTTGTTCTCTTTGTAGACATGCCCAGTTCCTGCAGCCGTTCGTCATACATTTTAGCTTCTAGCCCTCTGCATGATTCAGATCTTGCATCATTACTGAATAGAAACAGCATGGGAAAAGCTAATCACCTCTTCTAGAATATCTCAAATTTCAGTCATTCATTCTTAGTGGTAATTGTTTTGCTTTATTTTATTTTATTTATTTTAAAAGCCAGCTAAAACAAAAGAAGTATGAGGAGGAGAACAGTTAGGTCTTTAAAAATGGAACTTGTAAATTGAGCCTTATAAAATAGAGAAAAATCCAAATATCCAGTTTTGAAAAAGCTTTATTTAAAAAAACAACCTAGATTTAAAAAAAATATTTATTGTGAAAATGGAGGAGAACCATGCTGTGGTTGTGATCACTTTTTAAATGAATGTTTTTGGTAAATGCCTGCCTGCCTGCCATGTGAGAAGCCGCTTTAATAAAATTAGGAAGTTGGAAGTATCATTAAAGGGCATTTAGCCTGACCTTCTGCAAATACAGAATCTACTGCAGAGAATCTCTGACAGATGATAAACCAGTCTCTCTCCCAATGAAGAAGAACTAATCATTTCAGCTGGCACCTTTCATGTGACTGACAGCTTGCGTAGTCAATAATTTCTTTCTTATGTTTATCCCCAACCTTTTTATTGTAGTTTTAACTCTTTGATTCTAGGAACCACTGGCATTTTCCCCCCCAATAAATTGCTTCACACCAAGAGACAATGCGCTTTGATCTGCCACAAAGCAACATAGTTCCCCTCCAGGAATGCTTCAATCACTCTGGGATTCTCATCTGCCAGTTCCATAGCTGGGAGAAGCTTTTGCACCTGCATGTTGCAAACACCATAAGGCAAAAACAATAAGGTGAGAAGACATATCGCAGCTTTGAAAGGATGCTTTGCATGACTCACTACAGAGGCAAAGCACCTGCCAAACAGCCTTACGTATATATTCTTCTTAATCTATCCTGGCTTCTTTTCAATATGAATGGAAAATCAGATTTAAAATAAAAGTAAAATATAAACTTTCCTTTTCTCTGATCATCAACTGTTAGCAATATAGCACCTTTTTTCTCTCTCCAAACTTTGTTTAATATGGATGACATTTCAGTGTGATGGAGATAGACTCATCACTTGGCTGCAAGCTATTTAAGATTCTTATCATATAATAGTTATTTGAGGATTTCTTGACAAAAGCACACATTTGATCAGTTATGTCATCCAAGCCAGTCTAACTGAAGTGCTAGCAGTGACATCACATTACCATATAAAATCCTAACTTTGCATTTGTCAATGGCTTTGAAAGCCAAGGGCTGCCATTTGTGTGATTATTTTGAACCACCAGCTGAGAAAATGTAAAAATGTGCCCATTACCCCCTTTATGCTGAAGTATATGAATATAAATTAACTGTCTTACCATGAAATTAAAGTCAACTCACAGAACAAGCAAACAAACAATCTATTTTGTAAGAAGGTGTTGAGAACTGCATTTCTCTCAGGTTGATACAACAGAATCCAACCACATCACATTATAGCAGCAAAAAAAGGGTGTTCATAAAAATATCGGCATAAAACAGTTTTATATAAGTTCAGTGTTAGAAAATCTGAAAAACACCTAAGCAGAAAGAACAAGAGAAAATGGAATCCTAATAAAATGACTCAGTTTGCCTTGCAGAATATACATATGCATAGGTACATGTACACATTAATATTTGTGTAATGTTGCAGAGACACCAAAAAGAATGCATTGATAGGATAGTGTTAGGGTACTTGTTTTACATGAAGAAATTCTTTGCACATCCTAACTGCTTTGCCTGTCCCAGTTTCTGTCCTATTTTAGGTTGAGAAGACATAATTTTAAGTATTTCTAGAGTACATATGAAACAGTTCAGTATTTATGAGTTTTCTTGAAGAAAGAGAAGTCTGCTTTTTCTAAGAAATCTTTTCTGACATAAAATTGGTTTTTCTATGCTAGTAGCCTTGAATGCAGTGTTTCCTTGGTTATTTGCTTTATTAGATTCAAAGAAAAAAATAGCACAATAGATGAGAAAACCCAGTTTTAGGGCGCTTCTGTCTGGCCATAAAAACCAAATAAGAAGACAATTTAGACACAATATATGATATGGAAACAAGACCATGCCAAGCATAAAAAATATCTTTCACCAATAAGACTTCAAGAGAAGCTTCCTTTTGAAACTGCTTCATAAAGCTACCTATGTCTTCTCTCCAATTTCAAAAAAGCATTGCTTGACTTGGTCATATTCCAAATGACTCCTCTAGCATGTCCCACAGCTAGGTATATTGTACATGGGACTCTCTGGGACTCTCAATGAGTTACTGGAAAAAACCTCAAGGAAGGCAATATGAGCAGCAGGAATTATCTCAACAAGGCAAATATCAAACACTTCACCTCTGAAATCTTATATCTAAGTTAATTAGCAAACTTAACACTACCTTAAAATACATATACCTACACAGATACAATAAACAAAACAACTTAAAGTGGTCTAATGCTAAATATAAAGAATACATATCAATGATTCACTATTGCTCATGAGGAAGGTATCAAGCATGAACAGCTATGGGCTGTTTTCTTTTCTGTGTGAAGTGGGGGTCTTCCTTCCTATCAGGATTTCTTACTACAAGGCTTCAGGCTGACACAGCTTGGAGCTAAGGGGGAGTAGAGGTAGATGTAGGGTCTAAACAACATAGCTCTCTGATGAGTCAGGGACATTCCAATGGCTGCCTGGTCAGAGGAGGAGGAAAGGGGTAACCAGGCAACCAGTTAGTATCCAGATTGGACAATGTGATTTATTGTTTTGGGGAAACAGGATACTTTTACTTTTAATGTAGTGGAAAGCATGGGAACATTTAGAGTTGGCTTTCCACCAGTTGTGCCAGGATGATGCTTCCTAATAAAGCTTCCGAATCAACCTGCCTTGGAGTTCTGTGTATAATGGAGGTTATCACTTGGAACGCTGACATTTGTCACTTTAACGTTGCATAATGTATCCTTTAATTGTAGCCATTTGGAGAGTGTCTATGTCTCTTTATATGATGATATAAAATACTTTGAATACTCAAGATAGTGTCTAGAAAAATATGAACTTATCTGAGAAGAAACAATCTGTGTAAAGTCATTCTAACAGTCCTATAAACTTAAGAGAAAATGCATAATGAGAGGATAAATCCAAACCACCTCCCCAAATCCATCTCCAGTTGGTTATAAAGAGTTACAACCAACCCTTGTTACACATTATTGAAGACTCCAGTAAATGTGAAACATTTTGTTATTGTACAGGAGAAGACAATGCTGTCATTTCTCTTCTACCTCTCTTTTTCTCACAATATTTTCTCTGAGTGAGTTATTGTAAGGACAAAGCCATTTCATGCCTGCATTGAAATAGATAAAGAAAATTCCAAGTATGTTGGCCCAGCGATTGCTCTAAAAGCAGCCAGTCTTTCTGGAAAACCCATGCCTGTTTCTGAAGAGAAGTCCTCAAAGTGAGGAAGGATCACCAGCTATATCAGAAAGATCTACAAGCAATTTCCCTATGATAGGAAACATCATATCAAGGAAATGGTCAATACAACTTCTTGGTGCTTGACTGAGGTCTTCTTTTGAAGAACACAAAGCATTGATTTGTGGAATTCAAAGAAGAAGCTTGAACCTCCTGGCTAAGATCAGTGAGCAGGTTTGTTAAACTATAGCAGAGTGAAGAAAGGCTACTCCAAATTCCAGTATCCTTTCACTAATTCCGCCTATTGGAATGTCCTTAGTAGGGTTCCTTTTTTGGGGAATAGTGGAAGGTCTGTCTTTCTAATTATCCATTTCAGCAAATAGGCTCTCTATTGACCATCCTGTTGTTCATCTGAAAAGCCTTTATAAAGTCATAGCTTTGGAAAGGACTACTTGGACCGCTGAGATCAAAGATCTGTTCTGGGCAGGAATTGAAATCATTTTTGCTACCTGGTTGAATATACCCCACCTTCTCCTTAGGTATACTTGCAGTTTGAGCAATTTTTAAGTCATGCACAAGTAGTGGATTCAGCTTAAGCAAGCCATAGTTGCAACCCTAGCTAAATGGAATTAATCTATTGATTCTATGATAACTCTTTTTTCTTTCTGACATTCTCTTTTTTTCCTATATTTTTATAACTCTTTTTGCTGTGTACCTTTCTGTATCTGCTCTATACACAACAAGATTTTGTCAGATATATTTACTGATTGCAGCTAATTACTTTTGTAATGAAACTAAGGGACATATGCAAATATACTGAATGTCCTTTTAGTGTAATTGAAGGTCATCATTCAGAAATACGGGGTAAAATGTTTAAAGTTTGAGACATACTAATTAAAAACCAGGGACAAGAGCAGACCAAATAGCATAATGGTCCATCAGCTTCATCCTACTTATTTTCTTGGAATTTTTTTCTATATAATTCTGAGTGAGGCTGAAAAGTAAATTTCATACAGCAAGAAAGCCCTGGAAGGAAAGAGAGGGAAGGATTATGTGGTGTTCCCCTTCACTGTATACTGCTTTTACCAAAAAGACAAGATCTCTCCCACCTACTATTGCCAACTAAGAAAAAAAGCAATTGAACTAAGAGCTAAAAGACAGAAACCAAATAGATATAATTCTTCTATTAGTGGATGGCCCTTAGATCTTCATTTGTTTTTGGTTGTGATCTCTCTCCCTTCCTCTTTTTTACTAATCAATTTCTATGGAGCTAATCAAATATTACAAAAATACATTTGCATTTAGTTTGAATTGAGATATATGAGATATTGCTTCATACATTTTAATGTGGATTTACCTAGTATGAATGCATATGTAAATGCACTCATATCTCAATATTCATTTTTGTCTAAAGATAATGGTATAGTTTGCCAATTTAAAAATGGCAGTAAAATGCATATATTAAAGAGAGGTGTGAAGAAAAAAAATATACATAAGTGTGACCAGTGTTTCATATTCATAACTTGAAACAAGTACATCTTGTTCTTTTATATTCTTTTTTAAAGTTCCCACAAGGTTGCTCTTTTAAATTCCATAAAGAACAGTAGCTGACCATGAGCCTCTCAGGTAAAGAAAAATTATTGTTATTTTCTTTTGAGTTTCTGGTATGAAAATACCCTCACAATACAGGTGGATGCAGTATGCAAGAAATACACTACCATTTTAAAAGTAGGCAACATGGCGTTGTTCTTCATACATATCTGCAAAATGAATATTTTAAAATAAATGTAGAAAATGTGGATACATTTTTATTGAAACTTTTAAAAAAAACTTCTCAAAACTGTTACCAAAATAGGATGAACTAAATTATAGTTTGGAAAGAAAAGAAGCTGAGGAAAAATGTAACTAATAAATATATTCATTCTTGGAGGTGGGATTTGTCAATTCCAGGTCAGGTTTCTATTATATAATCTCATTGATGGCTTGTTCTTTCTTGGGATAATAACTGTGTAGACAATTGTTTCTGAGATTCTCAGCCCTCTTGAGATTCCAGCAATCTCACCCCCTGAGATTTTTAGTTCTCTTGTGTAAATCATGAAATTTCATGTAAGAATTCTGACATCTCATATGGTTTGGTCATCTGACAAATTGGTAGATATTTGGCCTCAGGGTGAAACTTAGTTTTATTGTGATTCAGTTATGCTGTAAATTATGGTAACCATATGTAGATAACTTTGTTGGCAGATGTTTTGCAGGCAGGAATAATTCATGCATTGTGTGAAGTGTAATGAATTTAATGGAGACAAAGCGGATACAAAGAGAACATCCAACAACTGAAAGAAGCTATGCTTGAGCGGGTAGCATGGAGAGCACTGGCCTATAAAGTCACCAAGAGTCAGACACAATTGAATGGTTAAAACTACTACTAAATGTTAGATCTAAGCAGAAACCTTCAAATTAATTTTCATAATAATTGAAATCCAGTGACAAATTATTCCTTAAGACATTGCTCATCTTGGTGTTTATTGAAAGCACCATTATTTTAGCAGCAGATCAGGCATAAATATTCCATTCTTGAAAAGGTGTTAAAGAAAGTAGAGGCTGAGCAGTTTCTGTATCTGAACGTATCTGGATGAAAATGTTATTTTGGTCTAAGTATGCAGTCCATGTTTAATCAAGAATAGTGCTATTTTGGTATATGATTTAGGCTGGAAATTAAAGAGTTTTTGGCAGAAGTGGGTGTTAGTGTTTGGGGATTAACCCCTAGCAGAGTATTGCAGCAGTAGTCAAGCCAGGCAGCCAAAACGAGAGTGGAAGGGCCCCAGAGTATACACACACTGAACACAAACACTTCTTTGTAGTTTAAATAGTTTTTAATCCATTTAAAGTTTAAAGCATTGTCATTCAGTCCATTAAGTCATTCACAGTATTTCCATCCAGTAAGACTCACTAGTATAGTCCAAGTTAAGAGTCCTTGCAATATCTTTATCAGCCGATAAAGATATCTTCTCCTCCTCCGGTGCCTCTCTCCAGAGGAACAAACGCTGGATATTCAGCAAGAAGTTCAAACAGTAGAACAGTAGAATTACGCAGTAAATCAGCAAACAGTAGCAGACAGGATTCACAGTTAGTCACAGTAAGACACAGTTAGTCGCAGTAAGCTTTCCAGCTTCTAATGCTTCCTTATATTGTAACTTCTAACCGCACCCTTAATCAGCTAATTGCCTGCAGCATTGTGCTTAAAGTGATAAGCACTTAAACCATGATATCTAAGTTTTATATATTTATTCACCCAAACCATATTTGGTATCAATGTTATACCTAACATACTCCCCTTTTGGGTGAAATAAATATATAATACCTTTACAATCTAACCCCATATTTTTCACAACTCTCCTGGTGCTTACTGGCACCTTGGGCTTTAGTAAAATTATCAGCTAAATTGTCCTCCGACATACAGTACTCTAGCTGAATCATCTTACTTCTTACAGATTGTCTCACGTTTAGGTATCTTAGATCTGTATGCTTGCTCCTTGTTTTTACTGCAATATTTGTGGCCATTTGAATTGCTGCCTGATTATCTTCATGTATAATTATAGGATAATCCACAGTTATACCTATATCAATTAACATTTGTTTATACATTATTAATTCTGTACATAACAGTGATAAACAGGAGAATTCTGCCTCCATAGTAGACAAACTTATATGCTGTTGTCTTATTGACTTCCAGCCTATTAATGTCTTACCCAGCATTATGGCTGTTCCTGAAGTCGACTTTCTAGTGTCTCTTTCTGATGCAAAGCTAGCATCTGCATAAGCACTCAGAATTAAATCACCCTTTGGTTCTAAATACAATGAATAATTCATTGTCTTTTTAAGATATCTTAATATCCTCTTAGCTGCAATCCAGTGTCTTTCACATGGTGCAGAATTGAATCTAGCCAACTGATTCACGCAGTACGAAATATCTGGTCTAGACCAATTACTAATATAACTCAAACTACCAATTAAAGATTGATAAATCACCTTATCAAACTCCGGGCTTTGTTCATCAGTGTTGCTAAACTCCTGACTCATTGGAGTCTTAGCTGGCTTACAAAGCTCCATCTTGTAATCTTTTAGCAATTTGCTTATCTTATCTTCCTGAGATATCTTAAAACCTTTCTGTGTTTTCTTTATATTCAAACCGAGATACTTCTTTATCTCCCTAATTGCTTGATCTTTATTCTCTTTCCTAATGATGCTATTATTTTATTTGCTTCATCATTAGTTTCAGTAATCAATGCAATGTCATCTGTGAATAGTAATAATAATGATACTTTCCCATTTTTCTCCCTCTTAAACAGACATGGATCGGCTAAACCAGCTTTAAATCCTATATTGTCTAGTTCCTTTACAATATACTGGTTCCATTCATAGCCTGATTGTTTAAGACCATAGAGGCTTTTCTTTAACAACCAACAATCATTATTATCCTTATTTTCACTTTTAATACCAACAGGTTTTTTCATATAAATAGTATGTTTTAATGGGGCGTGCAAGTAAGCAGTTTCCACATCTAGATGGTTAACTATATAGTTTTTACTAGCTGCCCACACTAAAGCTGCCCTCAAGGTTGCTGCCTTAAGACTAGGTGCAAACACCTCATCGTAGTCATTGGCATTCTGCCTAAAACCTTGGGCTACTAACCTTGCCTTATGGATTAAATTACCATCTTTATCTGTTTTTACCTTAAAAATCCATTTGCAGCCAATGGATTTCTTTCCTACAGGTAATTTGGCATTCTCATACACTTTCATATCTCTTAATGAATTCAGTTCCTTATTCATTGCTGCATACCAACTTTCTTTTTCCTTAGTAGGATACTTTTTTATTTCTTCTACAGAATTAGGAACTTGATTAATCTGGCACACTGTGTTAGCCTGGTACCTATCAGGCGGTCTAGATACACGTGTAGTTCTTCTGGGAATTACAGGGCTTACAGGAGGACTTTGTTGAACTACTACCTGTTCATCTTCCTCATCCTGTTCAGCTATTGAATCTGTTTCTTCCTTTATGGGCACTATTTCATCCTGTATTTGTCTCTTTACTTTATTTTTAAAGTTACAGGGATAACTAATGGGATTTCTATAGGATTCAATAATTACATCTTTATTGGCATCCTGTTCTAATTTCTCCCATCCTTCATGTTCTAGAAATTGGGCACTAGCACTACATAACACTTTAGATGTGCCTTTTCCCAAAATCTATATGCCCTATGGTTTGCCTGATAACCAACGAAGAAAAATCGTTAGCTCTATGTTGCCCTTTTTTTCTGAGTTGTGCAGGAATATGCACCCATGCTGGTGCACCAAATGTGTGCAGGTAACTTAGGTCAGGTTTCCTGCCATGCCACCTGGTAAATGGTATTTCACCTGTTGTTGTATTAACAACGTTGTTCAATATGTTATTAGCACACATTGTAGCCTCCCCCACAAAGAATCAGGTAACCCAGAATCATTTAACATTGTTCTAACCATTGCCTGTAGTGTTTGGCCTCTTCTTTCAATAAAAGCGTTATGTTCTGGCCTGTATGGAGCAGACTTCTTATGCTCTATTCCAGCTACCTTAAGTCTGTTCTGGAATTTGTTATTAATAAATTCGCACCATTATCTGTCACCAGGGTTATCAGTTGTCGCTTAGACTTTCTTTCAGCAAACTTTAGCCAATTGAAAAATGTTGATATGTTTCAGTTTTGCTTTTCATTAAATAGCAAAACCCATATCTAGAATAATGGTCCAGAATGCTCAGTATATATCTAGCACCCCCATACTGGGTTTCTTTGGACCTATTATGTCTGCAAATACTACTTCTAAAGGTTCTTTTGTTTTGAAACCATTTAGCCTATTTGCAGGCAATACTTTGCTCTTATCTTCACAGCAAACATTACAACGCAAATATTTATCACAAGGTTTTAACCTTATTCCTTCAGATAACTCAACTGTACGTTTTAGCATTTTAAAATTTACATGCCCCAAACGCCTATGCAATAAATGGATACATTCATTATGAGGCTTTATATTATTAAATACAGTTTGTGCCTCCCTTTCTTACTATTATCTAAGACAGGGGTCCCAACCACCGTCCGGGACCGCACCGTCCGCGGAACAACTCCTACCGGTCCACAGCTTGTTGGCGCCGCTATCTTTTTTCATGAAAAGTGCTTCCAGTGAGCTTTTCCGGTAGAAAGCTCACCGGAAGCACGCTTTCATCAAAAAAGATGGCAGCGCTATGCTCCGTGAGCTTTTCCGGTAGAAAGCTCACCAGAAGCACTTTTTCATCAAAAAAGATGGCAGCACCCAGCTGATGCCGGTGACTGGCGCGCGCCCAGCTGATGCCGGTACCGGGCCATGGAGTCAAAAAGGTTGGGGATCACTGATCTAAGACATATAATGTTCCATTTAAAGCTGCAGTTACCCTTTTGTTATCTTTTTCAATTATGCAATTATTATCCTTAAAAGTAATTACATAACCTAATTTATCTAATACCCTTACTGAAAGCAAATTAAACTTTAGTTGCGGTACATACAGCATTTTTATATCCTGGTTTATGCACGGACAATGTGCAAGACCTTCACCTTTCGCTTTAAGATTCCAGCCGTTAGCAAGAGATATATGTTGAGAGCTTTTAGACATTTTTATAAATTTTGTCTTATCTCTTGTGATGTAGTGGGATGCGCCACTGTCAACCACCCATAGATCATTCTTCACATCAGAGTTGCTAAACGTGGCTAGTTCAAATGCTTTCTTTGGCTTTTTTATATTCTGGCTTTTTCTCTTTTTGCAGAATCTTGCCAAATGTCTCTCTGCCTCCACAATTAAAACACTTTTTAATTGTGTATGCCGTCAAGATAAATTCTCTTCTTCCGGGTGCTGTAATTTGCTTTGTTGGTTTCTTTCAAGCTTTGAAGATAATTTCTCTTCTTTCTTATCTTCTCTCAGCTCGTCACGCTCACGCCTTCTTCTGGCTTCTTCTAGTAGCCTGCCTGTAATCTCGGTTAATGAGAGGCTATCCTTAGGCAATACTTCCAACGAAGTCACATAGTCATCATAGCTTTGATCTAATGAAGATAATATTATGTAGACTTGTTGCAGTTCATTAAATATAAGCTCTTTTTCTTGCAAATCTTGAAAATGCTCTTCATACAGTTTAAATGAACTAACATATCTCCATTCCTCTGAAGATGCGCTTCAAAAGCTTCCGTGTAAGATTTATATGTGCTCCTACACTGTCCCGAACATAAATCTTCCTGAGGTTCTCCCAGCAGTTTGCAGCATTTTCTTCTCCACAAATATGGACAAGCTGCTGATCACAGAGAGTCAGTCCTATGATGCATAAAGCCTGCTCATTCTTCAGTTTAAAGTCTTGTAACTTTTCGTTATCATCATCATCAGCAGGATCCCATCTACTCACATCTGGTGGGTTTGCTATAATGTCCCACAAACCTTCTCTGCGTAGAAGTAAACTACATTTCATTGACCATGAAACATAGTTTGTTCCGTCCAGCCTGGATATCATGGACAGTTGTGACAAATTTACTTGTGCCATTACTCTTCAGATATTGTGACTATTTTAAACTAATTAAAACAGTTTGTTTTTACAGTAATGTGCAACTCATACCAACTCTCTCTGCTATATCCTGGTTAGTTAGACTATGCTGCTGGGCCCATAACCAATGTTAGTGTTTGGGGATTAACCCCTAGCAGAGTATTGCAGCAGTAGTCAAGCCAGGCAGCCAAAACGAGAGTGGAAGGGCCCCAGAGTATACACACACTGAACACAAACACTTCTTTGTAGTTTAAATAGTTTTTAATCCATTTAAAGTTTAAAGCATTGTCATTCAGTCCATTAAGTCATTCACAGTATTTCCATCCAGTAAGACTCACTAGTATAGTCCAAGTTAAGAGTCCTTGCAATATCTTTATCAGCCGATAAAGATATCTTCTCCTCCTCCGGTGCCTCTCTCCAGAGGAACAAATGCTGGATATTCAGCAAGAAGTTCAAACAGTAGAACAGTAGAATTACGCAGTAAATCAGCAAACAGTAGCAGACAGGATTCACAGTTAGTCACAGTAAGACACAGTTAGTCGCAGTAAGCTTTCCAGCTTCTAATGCTTCCTTATATTGTAACTTCTAACCGCACCCTTAATCGGCTAATTGCCTGCAGCATTGTGCTTAAAGTGATAAGCACTTAAACCATGATATCTAAGTTTTATATATTTATTCACCCAAACCATATTTGGTATCAATGTTATACCTAACAGTGGGTTTCATGGCACTTTTTGTACTGGTTTTAGTTCTTCCTCTTGTAATAATGAGAAGTACTGAGAAGTTCAACATCTAGATAATAAACCTATGACCTATAGGTTCCATAATGTCCCCAATGTTGTTAAACATTTACATGAAACTACTGGAAAATGATGTTTAGAGCTTTGAAATGACACTCAGTTCTACTGCTGCTTATCTTCTAACTCCAAGGAAGCTAGTACTATTCTATAATGTTGCCAACTTTTCATAAGAATAGGATTGGATAGGATTGGACAAGGCAGGACAGGACAGAATAGAATAAAAACTTTATTGTCACTTTAAATATACACTAATCAGCATGCATTAAAATGACATTTCATTGCATTCAGCTCTCAAAAGATAACATTATGCATATACCCACATACACACACATATATGACAAAGAGAAACATTACAGTCTAGTTCAAATGTATACATATACATGGTGAAAAATGGGCGAAATAAGGGAATGATTAAATTCCTTTTAATAAAGGAATTGTATTTATATATTTTTAAAATTAAATTACACCAGTTTTAGATGAGTTTTTGATGTTGTCTTCCAATATTTTTCATATTGTTTTCTAGCCACATCTATATCTTTTGGGAGATTCTTCTCATTTCTAACACATTCAGCAAAGACTAGATGATATATCTAGAGGGAAAGGATTTTATTGTAGTTTCCAAATGTTACGGACAGAAAAAGCAATATGCTTTACCATTTTCCTTCAGATGTAGTGCCAGTTTCAAGAGTGCAAGGAATTTGATGGAAGATTTGTCATTGACTTTAATGAGTCCAGGGATCAGTACTACGATGCCAGGCAATTAAATTAAATAGCATGATATTACTTATCAGAAAGATGAAGATATAAATCAAAAGATGGAGCAGCTCAGAAAAGTAAAAGTATTCAAGCAAGCTGTAGCTAAAAGCCATTATAAATCAAGCTGTAGGCATTCAGCTCTGAAGTGTGGTACTAATTTTATTATCTGACTGTGGAAATATTATCCTGTGTGACTGTACATGCTTTTATTTTCATTCCATAAAGCTGCTTGTCTTATCTGGGAAAATATCCCCCATAATTCTGTATTTTTTTGCATTTAAATAATTTACAACATGATTAAACGTAATGGCTATGTTATGGAGTAGCAATCACTCAGTAGGATATAAAAATCTATGGGATTCTTTTTCACACACTCAAATAGCAGAAAAATGGCCAAGACAAAAAATAGCACAGTATATTGGTGAAGGAAATATAAATTTAACAATAGTGGATGAAATTTTATCAGACAAAGTGCTCCTGGTAGATGAAATAAAAGTTGCATGTGTCATTAATTTCAGAAGAGAAACATAGTTTAATATTAATCATTCTGTTTGAGAGAATTTAAAGGTTGCTAATATATAAAAGCGAGAGCCAGCTTGATGTGGCAATTAATTGGGCTAAAAACTGGGAAACTATGAGTTCTAATTTTGTCTTGGACACAATGCTAACCAATCACTCCCTCTCAACTCTAGAAAAAACACAAAGGCAAACCATCACAACCTGCTTACTTGAACATTAAGAGAGGGTTTTTGTTGCTGCTTCCAAGACAATCTGGAAAAAGGCTCAGTGTAATATTAAAAAGATACGTCAATTGCCTTATGCAAAGCTGAACAGCAGGTAAGATCAGCATTTCCTTTAGTTATTGTTTTGAATTTGTTGTTTCATATTTTTCTCTTATTGTAACTGATAGGATAAATGTTATGTGTTCAGGGTGGGTCCAAGAGCTAGAAAGAAATTAATTTATAACCTAAGATATGTTTTCTCCTCTACCTTGTACAGAACATTCCATAGGGGCTGAAATTTGCCTGCTATGAACATAAGGAGCTAACCTATGTCATTTCATTTATCCATTTAGCTCAATATTATTAATGCTGACAGGGGGCAGCTTTCCAAAAATCAATCTGGTTTTCTAAAGAGATACTGAGAGTTGAACTTGGGACTGTGGATATATAAAATGTGTGTTGCACCAGTATGTTTCAGTTCATTCCATTACTCTTATTGATGATTTGGGAAAGGATGTTTTATTAGCTATACAAAAAAAAACTAGCTGAAGTTTTAAAAAATAAACGAGAAATGTAAGTGAGAAACCAAGAGAATGACCTGGAAAATGTTTTCTTATTGAATTTACAAAAGAAGCTTGTTAAACGTTTGAGGGTCCGTGTGATGGAATAAAGAAGAATTGAAGAGAAATCAATTACTACAAGAATATTTAAATCAATTAAAGACTTGGAAGGAATATAAAGTTGGGTTACTTGATGAAGGTTAAAATAAGCTATTTCCTTGCAAACTTCTGTCAACTCTTTATGGTTTTTTGCTCACACAGATTGAAAAGTTGGTTTTTATGGATATGCTGATAGACAAAAGATGGGATAAGGGATAAAGAGATATCTGTTTGTAATGTTATAGGGGGTGAAGAGTTACTAAATTTGTCTACACTTCTAATGAAATGTGGAGGTTATTTCTTGATATATTTCTTTTCCTTTATATCACATTTTTTTTCTTTTTTCTTTTTCTTGTACTTTTTGCTTATTCTTATTTTTTTTTCTTTAGGTTTGTACTATTTTTACTATTATAATCAAAGTCCTTTAAAAATTCTCCCCCCTCCCTCCCTCCCTTCTTTCTTTCCTTCCTTCCTTCCTTTCTATTATTTTTGGGAGAGGAAGCTCAACTATTCAATAACTTCTGGGACAACCCATCAGTGATATAGGTTTAAAAATTTAGTTGACCTGAATATAGAAGGAAATATTTTAAAGCACTTTTCACATTAGGTCATCAAAAGAAATGTAAAGCAAATTAATAAGTTTTAGTTATACTTGAGTTGTAAATATTGTATTTCCTTTTTTCCTTATGAGATTTCCCTCACATATTTTTAAAGATATAAAGGAGATAGCAATCCATATTTGTTTTGCACATGTACATATATATAATTTTATACACCCCACTTAATATATTGATTTCATGTTGACAGACTTACCGTGTCTCATCTCACTTTACCTCATCTTACCTTACACCACTTCACGTCTCCTCCCCTAGCCTCCAGATCCCATACCCAGAAAACAACCAGGACTTCAGGGACTTCAGGAATGTCATCAGGATCAGACCGCCATGAATGTCATGTGCCTATTTTGTACATTTATGTTTTCTAAAACTGAACATATAATTAGTTTTTTTTTAGTCCATACAGGTAGTTTTCAACTTACAACCATGCATTTAACAACAGTTTGAAGTTATGATGACACTGAAAAAAATAACTTAAGTTATTAAAATAACTAAAATGACTTACAACCTTAGTCCTCAAACTTACAACTATCACAGTGTCTCATATGATCAAAATTCTGGCACTTGTCCCCTGGCATGTATTTATGACAGCTGATAGAGTTTCCAGTCCCAATTGTGGTGATAAGCCAAGGTGTACCTCAGTGGTGGGATTCAAATTTTTTTACTACTGGTTCTGTGGGCATGGCTTGGTGGGCGTGGCAGGGGAAGGATACTGTAAAATCTCCAGTCAGAGGTGGTATTTGCCGGTTCTCCGAACTACTCATAATTTCCGCTACCAGTTCTCCAGAACTGGTCAGAACCTGCTGAATACCACCTCTGGTGTACCTGTATTATAAAAATCCGGATAGAACATAAAAATGTGAGATCCAAATCCCAAGTATATTTCCTTTAAAAAACATTCTTGAATTTGAATGGAGAGATCATAGAGAAAGATTAATTTGAAATGTTTGAATATTACTGACAGTCCTTGTGAAATGAGGTTACCTGAAATACATGACAAAAGAAATGGTATCTGAGATATATATCCTCACATTAGGGAAATTTGTCATAAATTCTGAGTTGTGGGATATAAAAAGTCCCCATCTTTTATATCTTTCTCTTTCCTTCTAGCTTTCACAATATCTAAACTTTCTCTAGGAAGCTGGGTCTTCATGTAATATGTTTAAAGTGCAATAATTTGATCCTAGTCATTTGCATATGAAATGATAATTCTGAGTTGATTTGGATAATGATCCATTTATTTGTTTTCTCCTCTGGCCATGGAATTCTCTGAAGAATTTTCCAACATTGAAGTTCAAAAGCATCCTTCCCCCGCACTATCCTGCCTCTACAAAATCTAACTTTTGCTTCCATTGAGTTTCATAGGAAACACCATTGCTTACATTATTCTGATCTTTATTTTTCAGTAGTTCCTTTGAATACTGAATGGAATTCTTGTTATGTTGCCAATTTCCTGCCTGTTGGTAATTAATTGCCATAGAATTTATGCCCTGAGTAGAGAAAGTAGATTCAAAGTTATGCACTGCTGTGTTTCCTTATGTTTTCCATTCTTCTGCAGTAAAATACAGGGTCAGCTTGTTAGAATAACAATTAGAACCTTGACATTTCTCATGTATCAGATGTGTTATTTTGCATTCCAAAGAATGTTTTTGCAATGTTTTCAAATTATGAATTATACCGTGTATCCCCATAAGTTATTTTGCTTCCTTATCATTTATAAAGCAATTATCTCTCTTGGGGGGTCTATTTTTTATATAAATGTTACTAGCTTGATACCTGTGCTTCGCTACGAAACTATGTGGTCGGGCTTAGTTTTTGGGGAGAAAAATAAGGGGAAAAATCTGCCTCTGTCTACCAGCATCCATCGGTATTCAACTGGCTAGCGTCCTGTCAGCGTGTGAGAGAATTGAGGGTTCTTTGGAAAGTGAAACATGGAAACTGAAACATTATTTGCTGTGTGAGCAAGAAGGAGATAGCAAGGAGCCTGGGCATGGCTTAGCTCAACTGTTCTATAATAAAGCTGGTTGCTGCTGTGAAACTGAAACTCCTCTCCTCTGCTTGCGTTTTGCATTTGAAACAGATTTCTTTTCAGGTGGGGAGGGGGAATAGAACTCCTTAGCATCAGAGTGTGTTAATAATAATATACGAAGTACTAATGCTCTGATGGTCATTTCTAAAAATCCTTTCTTAGTGAGCACCTAGAAGCCAAGAGGAATACACATGCCAAATTTCAAGTTTGTAGGCTTTACGGTTCTGGAGATTTTGTGATGATGTGTGTGTGGTATTTCATATGTGTGTGTGTGTGTGTGTGTGTGTGTGTGTGTGTGTGTGTGGTATTCAGTTTTGTTCAGGTATTTTCCCACGTCATTATAGTTGTGCTTTTAAAGTTGTAGCAACGTTTCGGCAGAATCTCATCTGCCATCATCAGGCTTCTGTATAGTGTTTGTCTGTGAGTCAGACTTTCACAGCCGTTTCTGTTTTAAATTTGGTGCTAGCCTACTGCTGTGCCAGAATGGTTTTTTCTTCATCCATATATATATATATAATCTTGCTGCAGTTATCATATTTAAAAACAAAGTTCCATGACTTTTTTCTAGTTGCCTGTCCATTAGTCCCAAATGAAAAGTCCTGGTTTAGAAAAGTCTTCTGAATTAATATATCCATTTGAATCCAATTTTTTAGCCTTTTTTACACATCCAACAAATATGATAGAATGTCCTTCACATTGTTCAATTCCAAGCAAATATTTGAACTACCTTTATGCATCCTAGACAATTTCTCTGGTAACAAATACCAAAGATACATCATTTTGTAAAAATTATCTTTAATGTTATAAGAGAATGTAGATTTCAATCCTTTCAACCACATGTTTTCCCATTTATTGTAATTAATTTTTGAGCCTATTTTATCATACATTCTTTCATTCTCTTGGGATTTCTTATTAATATGTATGGTCACTGTCTTTGAACAAGATTCTATAAAGGCCAATGTAATTTGAGGCTCTTGCTCTTATCTTGTGTGGGTATAAGAAACCAATGATTTACTATACATCTCCAATTGTTGGCATTTATTGTGGGACTTTTCTATCAAATTCTGTACTGTCAGTACTAGCTAGTAACTACCTTTCAGAGGTTCTGAATAATGGATGATGAATATATTTGATATTTTAGGACACTCTTTGCCAACTCAGAGTTTTCCTGTTGAATTAAGATTATGACCATTTGAAATTACACTGGCACTGAAAAACTTGTTTTTGACAAGCTATGTCAATGGGGAAGCCAGATTCATTTCACTTCACTTAACAACTACAGTGATTCACTGAACAAAAACAGCAAAAGGGTTGTAAAATTGAGCATGACTCACTTAACAACCACCTTGCTTAGCAATAGAAATTCTGGCCCCAAATGGGGTTATAAGTCGAGGACTACTTGTACAACAAACATCAAAACAGCTGCAGCTTAGATTGCACTGTCACAGCTGCCATCTTGATTCTTTTGACCATACTTTACCGAGTCCCCTATTGTTGTGGTTAGCAGTTAGTGAGGACTCAGATGAGGGGCCAGGACCATTAGGGAGTGGACTGCTGCCTTCAGAGATTGTGGGGGCTGGCAGCAGTGATGAGGAGTTTCCTGAGGAGCCTGTTCCAAGTGCACGTGCATGAAGGATTGCTCAGAGGAAAGAACAGTTACAGCAGCACCAGGGGTGGGATTCAAATTTTTAACAACCGGTTCTGTGGGCATGGTTTAGTTGATGGGCATGGCTTGGTGGTCATGTTATTGGCTGGGCGTGGCCAACTCAATATCACTCACATTGAGTCATGCATCTCCTTGCCTGGCCTGTCATGACTGTGGTGACGCTGCAACAGTCGTAAGTGTAAAAAATGGTCGTAAGTCACTTTTTTCAGTGCCATTGTAACTTTAAATGGTCACTCCACACAAGAAAAGTACCAACAAAGAAGGGGGAAAAAAACTCCAGAGAAGTTCCAGAGACAGGAAGTCTAGTCCTGCCAAGAATGTAATAAGGGTTAACAGAGAGGCAGTTTCTGTAAGCAACACCAGAATGTTTCCTTCCTGCCTTCCTTACAGGATTGGGCCAGTAATTTCTTCTAACAACCAGTTCTCCGAACTGCTTGGAATGTTAAAAAACGGTTCTAGCGAATAGGTGTGAACTGGTAGAATCCCACCCCTGAGCAGCATGGGTGACTCGGAAGTAAGGCTGCAAGGTAATGGCCCCTCCCTCAAGAGGATAAAAGCCAGGTCTGAAGAAGCGTTCTTTGCAGAAAGCAAAGACGCTCTGAGACTCAGCCTCGTGGACATAATAGTTAGTATTTGAAAACTCTTGTAACTATTTTCTTATCTGAGGGTTTTTGGCAGACTTGAACAACAACTTGGCAAGGTTCTTTCTTGTTGGAGCTAATTAGTTGGAAGCAGCCTTTTATCTGTGAGGAAACAGAATTTGTAGATTAAACTTTAAAAGGTGGGGGCTGCTGCCTTTGTCTTGTGTTTGCTCTCTTGGAACCCGGTTGGGTCAGAACACCTATTTTTCTTTCTTCCTTGTCCAACCAACTACATGAGGGTGGGGTGTTTGATAACAGGACTCCACATTTTCCATTCTGTAACACCCAAAAGTGTGCCAGGAGCCATGGCAACTCCTCTATCCCCCTTCCAAACCTGTTTGCTTCTCTCCTCTCTGTGTGGCCTCGCGGCTTTATTTCCTAACAGAGGCATTTTTCGTATTTGCTTGGAAGGGTAGTGCATAATCTGGAAAACAGTGAAAAATGGAAGAAAATTGTATTTCAGATCACATACTGTTTTGCACAGTGCATGTTCATATTAAAAATGTATGTGGAACACATTCATCCACTACCACCTCTGAGAAGCAATTAAGACAAATCTGGACGATTGATGGCTACATGTGATTCAGTTTAAGTTAAAGATTGTGCAGTACTTTAATGGTTTTCATAAAGATACTTCAGCATTCACCCACCCTGATTATTTCACTAGAGGGAAAAGCACCGAAAGCTAAATGACAGCAACATTTCAGATGGATCTCACTGACCTTTGCCTGGTTTTCCCCTTAGGATGTGATTTGGGATTTGATTACCTGCCATTAAAGTTACATTATTAGTCCTCCTGAGCAGGAGAACTTGATGGCTATGGAGTCGATTATGGTTCCCCTGAAATAAACTGATTTTGGGCTTCCTCTAATGTATGTTTTCATGTAGAAGGTTATATACATTCACTGCCATCTCATCCCTTTTCCATCATTCTGACTGATTGCAATAAAATGAAGCCGACAAGATTTTGTTGCCCAGCATGAATTGCTACTTACTTTTGACAAGAAATGCCTTTTATCATTGTCTGATTATTTGCTGCTCCCATTTCTCACTAGGCTCTCTAGGTCACTAGCTGGATACATTATTTACTTGTGATTTATCACATGCCTATAAAGATCAATCTCCTGCAACCTTTCTTGTTTACACTCCCATCTTCTTTGATAATGTGTTTTTCTACAGTGATTGTAAAATTTTGTCTGGTGTTTCCCAATTTTCTGATAATCAGACACCCTAAATGTTGTGTATCAAACAAACAAACAAGGGGAAAAAAGGTTTTTTTCACTGTGAATCTCCTGTCAAGGTTAACATAGGAATTACAACCACAGAAATCCCTAAATTATATTTCATCCTTGCTAAGGTTTTGTTGTGTATTCTGAAATACCTGGATCCATTTTAAAATTATCTGATCAGAACTATATTTGTAAAATACATGACATTTTGATTACATTGATCATAATCAATACATCAGTTGTTTATCGTTGGGTTTTACTGTGATGTTTTTGGAGGGGGCCTAGGTGGCTCAGTGTTAAAGACATTTGTCAGCTGGAAAGCAGAGAGCCTAAATTTGAGACCCAAGCACTGGGCAATGGAGTGAACTTAGAGTGTTCTTGCCCCAACTTCTGCCCACCTAACAGTTTGACAGCATGCAAGTGTGAGTAGATAAATAGGCACCACTTTGGTGGGAAGATACCAGTGTTCCATACACCTCAGCATATAGTCACACTGACCTCATGACCATGGAAATGTCTTCAGAAAAATGCTGGCTCCTTAGCTAAGAAACAGAGGTGAGCACCACCCCCTAGAGTTAGACATGACTGGACAGGGAAAACCTTTACTTTTATTGTGATTTTAATTTGTTGTTTCCCATTTTTCTTTTTGTTTTTAAGAGGGTCTATGATAGTAATAAATATTTTGATTTGTCAGAGTGCTCTTAAGCAAGTTATTAGCAGGAACATGGAACTATTTTGTAACATGGAAATAGCACATACAGTATTATACAATAATATAGTAGATGTTATTTTAAGGAATTTTGAAATAATGCCTCATTTCAGGCATAGATACTTGCGATAATAGATTTTTCTAAGAGCCAGGAGATATACCTAACATGGCAGATTCACTTGTGCTGAAAGATTTACACTTTGGAGTCCAGAATAGATGGCATTTGCTTAACTAAGAGCCAAGAGAGTTTCAAGAGCTTACCTTCTTTCGTCCTCCAAAGAAGGAATGTGCTAAGACAGAATGAAAATAGGAATTAAACTGACAGCACATAATGAGTGGCAAGAGATTCTTAGAGCAGAAAAGTGGTGAATATAACATGCAACAGTCACTGACAGTTGAGTGGGAGAAATGTAACACAAAAATTCTGTTATTTGGAAGGAAATGCAGGGAAAGAGTATGCTGGATTACTATGAGGAACAGTATGAGAAGACAATATGAATTCTGAATCAACCTCGTGCTGCTGGACAGTTAGTTCCTAGTTGTGAAAGCATCCAAAGGCAGGGAAAAGGGAAATGCTCTGTGTAGTGTGCGATTTACTATCTTCAAAATTTTGAAATTTTTATTATGTAAGAATAAGGTTTACTTTTGCTAAGCTTTATAAGTAAATAACAGCATCTCATGGAATAATGGTTTTATAAAATGTATGCATCAGTGACTATCATAAAAAGTGGAATAAGGAGCACCATTGGGCTCAGGTTTGACAGAGACAGTTGAGGTCAGTTGAGGAAAATTAAAGACCAGGCAGGAGATGCAGCTAAAAGATGCCAAGCTGAAAGAGGTTGGTAGAGAGATGGTGGGACAGGCTGCAGAATATAACAATCCACTTTCATAGTGTCTGCTTCTGTGATAAGGAGCAATTTTTAAAAAGAGCTTTTCCAGAAAGAAATGAGTTAGGAACAGCAATGGAGTTACTCTATTTCAACAAATGTTATTTATAAACAAACCAATATTTACACACCGATTCCCTTTTAGATGTGCGTGATAGTATGAACATACACATATTTTACTCACAAAGGAGAATGAATATGATTTTTTTTTAAAAAAAAAAATCCCTTCTCACATCTATGAGTGTATGTATCTTTTTCAATCTTGTGTCCTCTAACAGAGACCTGGGAGTTTTGAGGGTTCTGCTAAGTATCTTACCTGCTCTTAGCATTGCACTTCTCTAGATAGAGAACTTTGGTATTGTTCCTAGGATTTAGAATAGAATAGAATAGAATAGAATAGAATAGAATAGAATAGAATAGAATAGAATAGAATAGAATAGAATAGAATAGAATAGAATAACAGAATTGGAAGGGACCTTGGAGGTCTTCTAGTCCAACCACCTGCCTAGGGAGGAAACCCTACACCACTTCAGATAAATGGTTATCCAACATCTTTTTAAAAAGTTCCAGTGTTGGAGCATTCACAACTTCTGGAGGCAACTTGTTCCACTGATTAATTGTTCTAACTGTCAGGAAATTTCTCCTTAGTTCTAAGTTGCTTCTCTCCTTGATCAGTTTCCACCCATTGCTTCTTGTCCTGCCCTCAGGTGCTTTGGAGAATAGCTTGACTCCCTCTTCTTTGTGGCAGCCCCTGAGATATTGGAACACTTGCAATATTTGTCGGAGCCAGTCTCCCAGCTTATGAGTTACAACCCCAAGTGCTCCTTTCACCACTGGGATAATTTTGGTCTTTCCTTTCCACATCCTGTCTAGTTCCTCCTTCAGGCCTTGATATTTTTCTAGCTTCTCATATTCTTTCTTTCAAATATTGCTTTCACTTGGCACCACTACATCTATCACCACTGCTCTCTTCTGCTCCTTGTCTAGTATCACAATGTAGGACTGATTAGCCAATGAAGATCTGTCCAACTGGATCTAAAGGTTCCACACGATCTTAGCCCTATGATTCTCTACGATCTTCTGTGGAACCTGACATCTGAATTTGGGATGGTCTAGCCCATACGTTGGGCAGAAGTTCTTGTACACAGTGCCAACTATTTGGTTGTGCTGTTTCTGCCTACATTTTACACCTTGACACTATATTTGGGACTATCTTTGAGATCTCTCTGCACAGTCCTTTTCTTGGGTGCTGTCTAATGTGATAGACTCTTGTGTCTATGAATCTAGTGCTTAGTGTCTGTTCTTGTGCTATGATGTTCAGAGCCTCAGTCTTGTCTTTTAGTCCTTTCCAGCCACTAGTAAGATTTCCCAATGTCTGCCACCTCAGCTGTCTGCCGATGGTACATCCCATGAGGTTTTCCTTTGCCGTGGCACTCCATTCAGTGGCATGAATAAATAAATATATTTATTTATTCATGAGATTTTTGACAGAAACATTTGCTCATGAACTGTAGAGTAGTGCCTCCTCTAGAGGTCTACATTTAGAAGTATTTTTCAGTTGATATGAAGACCCAATATTATGTACACTTTCTTTTAGGAAATTATTGTCTATATGGAATGGAATGGTGAAAATATAAAAAGTCTGGGCTAGAATTTGTTTAGTTTTGTCAAGCAACCGTACACAGGATCACTGTATTTCTTTCTGGTTAGGAATAATGTCAGGTCAGTTCTGCTGTGGATACTTTTTCTGTTTTCTCCTTCCTTCTGTCCTTCCTCTCTCTCATCTTTCTTGCTTTGCTTCTGTTTAATGGTGACAGCAGATTTGGCTCCTCTGCTGGTATTTTAAAGCAGGAGATAAATAGGCATTAATTAGGGATGCTTTCACTTGGAGTCCTGTGGATTCCATTTGTAGTAATGAAGCAGATGGATTCTACTGCATGTGGTCTTCTCTACATATTTGACCCTATGCATTTAAAACCAGATCAAATCAAGAAAAAGTGATGGTGAGTTGAAAATTAGGTTTAGGTACCCTTAAACTGCAGGCCTTCTAGAGAATTACATTTTTCTTTATTAGGCAGAGACAGATTTCCTAGCTGGAAATATGTATTCTGACCATTTCAGCATTTACATCAAGAAAATACAGTTCCAAAATAACAAACTATTTTTATATTGTACATTTTAATGATGAGGAAACTGTATTAACAACATCTCTTTTAACATTTGGACACTACTTCTATATTGTAGATGCGAGTCGCATTGCTTCTCTCTCACACACCACAGACAAACAGAAAAATCCTCCCTTTTGTGGTGTAGATCATCCAAAAGACAGTGTTGCTTCTTGGGACCACTTCTAAAGGATGAATTTTTTAAAAAAGATGGCCTGATATTCAGTACAAAAAGAGGCAGGCATATAACTTTGATCATTGTTGACTTCAGAAAAGTATTTCTGCAACACAGTTCCAAAAGGAAGAACTTGAAGATCGGTGAAGCAGTCTTCAAAGAAAAAAGCTTTAGTAAACCTAGGTATCAGTGGGGTTTTTTTTTTTTTTTTTTTGAGAGGCTAGTTTGAAGCATAAACTGAGAAAGTCAACTCTGTTGCATTTTTTTTTTTAGATTAAAATATAGGGGGGGGGAAAACCCTGCTGGATTAAATCAGTTTTAAAAATGATGCTTGAATGAGTAGCTGGGGGCAGAAAAGTCTAGAAGTCCTTACTTCTTGTATTGACCAAGAAAACTAACATTTTTAAGAGTTTCGGGGAACATTGTCTCAAATTTAAATGGATTGCAGTATATGAATTTTATTCAACTGTTTAATATATTTTTTCTCTATAATTTGAGCACTTTCTTTTTGTAACAGCCAGTCAGATATCCCTGAGATGTCTCCTAAACAGGCATGGATTCAATATCCCTCCGTCCTTTTAGTTTGTTTTAGAAGTCTAAAATAGTGGTTTTTCCATCATCTTTGCTAGACCAATTCTCCACAAACATGTTTTAGATCTGTTCAAAGCAGTGATATCTACCTCTACTTCTTATAGCTGTCAAGTCCATATTTAATCACATTTCACATATCAATCTGCTGCTGCCTGATTTATAGGGCAGTACTCATATACTCAGTATGATAGAAAGATGTTAATTCTTTCTATGTACTCTTTCCATTTCACTCAGCAATTTTTTTTTCAATACAAGAATATCTGAACATTTTAAAAGCAAGATATATTACTAAGGAGCATCTTTCCCAGTTGGATTCATTGTTTATTACAGTCTGCTTGATATGAAGTGGGTGTTCTATTACTTATTACTTTAGACTATTACTTTAGTCATCTTGAAAATAAAGTGAACTATGCCTTGATGTATATCAGGAATATTAAAATGTTCAGCCTGGCTTCATTAATTTCAACATTGCAAAGCATAACTGGTTTAAAGAAATGTGCTACAGAACTGCCATTAAAAAAAATTAAATAAAATCAGGATAGCAGTAAAGAAGCAGTGGAAGAAAACAAATCCACTCTACAAGACGCAATAATAATCTCAGCTCTTGTAATAAAGGCAATTGAGTTGTGATATAAAGAAAAGAGATGAGGCATTACATCCCATTATGGGAATTGTACCCCCTTAATATCCATCTGGACCCATGTGAATATAGTCAGCGGAAATAGGATTGAAATAAGCAAGAGAAAATTGAATTATCTGATAATCCAAACACTGTTAGGAAGAACATGTTCTTAAAAAAATTCTCTAACAGCCAGATCCAATGAGCTGCTCTTCTATAAAGCAGTGACTTCACTTATATATATTTTCTTATGGAATCAGATCATCTTCATTAACCATAAAGAAATTTCACAGATTAAAACAGGAATACACTTATAACCCTTTGTTTTTGTACTCTTCTACTACTATGCTATTATCTGTTCTTCAAGCTAGTTGCATACACACACACACACACACACACACCAAAGTTCAAAGGATGTACTGTACATGTTAGATTAAAAAAAGAGATCAACGTGCAAGGTACTTTGAATAGTTTGCATTGAAGCAATGTAATTCTCTTTTATTAAGGTGCGAACTTAAAGCAATTTGCCTCAACAAGAGTCTTTGCATCTCTGAAATCATATCTAGCAGTTCCAGGAGTTAACTGGAAGCAAATGGCTTCTGAGGAGGAGGAGGCTTCAGAGCTCATACAAATGCCTCTTCTGGTTAAGAGAAGTGCTGTTGGTTTGGATAAAGAAAAGCAATGCTATTTTTATATTATATGCTATAATGCTATCTGAAGACCTATGCACTCTGCACCCTTGGTCTGTTCCTGTTCTGTGCTGGAGGTTGAATTTGCTGTGAATGAGGAATACAGAGCAACATTTCTACACTTCATAATTGTGCATAGCCCTTTATGCATTAGTTTAGACTGGGTGATGTTTTAGTTCAGTGATGATGGTGAACCTTTTCGTCCTCATGTGCCAAAAGTGCACACGCACACACATGCATGCCTGCATGCCATCACCCATAAGGCAATGCATGCAGGAGGGCCTGCCCCCTGCGCACGCATGCATGACCCCCCCCATGTGCACTGCACGTTTTTGCACATGTGCATGCAACACCCCCCTGCACATGCACAGCAGCTACCTGACAATCAGCTGGCGGGCAGGCAGCATGCGCCTGTGCAGTGGACCTGCTCTGGGGTGATGGCTCGCATGCCAACAGAGATGGCTCTGTGTGCCACTTCCAGCACGCATGCCATAGGTTCGCCATCATGGTTCTAGTTAATTGATTGATTCATTCATTGATTTTAGAGGTTGATTGATACCAGATGTCTCTGGGAAACTTACATTTAAAAAATAAGAACAATTACACAAGAAATTTATCATGAGCCCAACAAAGATATGTTAAATAACAATAAACAATAATTTAAAAAACCTAGAGGGCCTCAACATTCCCTTCTGCCCCAAGGACTGGGATAACAGCCAAAGTTTCAATGACTTCTGAACATCATCATAGTGGGAGCTATAGAATCTCTGGAAGGATAATGTTCCAGAGTTTCTAAGTTCTTTTGACATGGAAAGAAATTATTGTGTTTCCATGACAACTAGCTAGTACAATGTACAAGATGTAGGAGAAAATTCTTATAGCTATAAAAGACACAATATCTGAACTCAATAATAAATTATTTTTGTTACACTTCAAAAATACTCCCCATTCCAAACAGATCTTTCTTGACAGTATCTGCTTGATCCTTTTTGCTTAAATCTACTGTAAGGTTAACAATAAAAACAAAATCGTAAACTGTATGATTTGTAGTTAATGAGACATTTGTAGAAAGCTCAGGGATTCTAAAAAGCAACAAATTCAGGACAAATTCTGTTTGGTTTTACCATATTAGACAAGGATCCTTTAACTGTTCCTTTCCAGATCTTCTTCCTGAAACATTCACACATAACCACAAGTATGCTAATCTTGATAAGAGATTTGGTTCTATCGTTTTTTGTAGTATAAAGAACAAGCACATTTTTTTTCAGGATGTAGTAAGAAAAGAAACAACTTTCTTTTCTATTTTCCGTTCTCCCAATTTAAATAGCTATGCTGTAGTACACTGAACATTATATCTATATAGGGTGATAAGAGGAATATTTTTTTCTGACCAAACAAAGTATATAGTACATTTGACCAAATCCTCAGTACCAAAATGTGGACTGTCTTATCAATGCCCCTGGACAGAGCTGATCAGCCTGAAATCACATTATTGTGTTTCTGCAGTTCTTTCTACACAAGTGGGTAGCGAACAATTGTGCATGCATTGAGCAGCCACATAAATTTGTTTAATAAATACATTTAAAATGTAGTGGTAAACTTTGTCAAACCCTAATTTAAAATACCATCAGCATGGATGCAACTTTTAAGCCATGCCTAAGTACAATTATGACTTTCTCTACAGCATCTTTTTGTGAATCTGATACATTTTCACTCCAGTGAAGCAATCCATTTCAGATACAGATTATCTCCAGCACTCTTTTCACTTTGAATGCGATCCTTTTGTGAGGTTCAATGAGGTAGTTTTCTCTTAGAGCATATCTAAAACTGCAGTATTAAGGAGATTTTCCTCATATGCATGTGTAAAACAGACTGCCCATGTTTTTTTATTTCTACACTGCCTTGACAATGAGGCAGAATAGGGTTTCTGTCTGCAAGAAAGATGGTGAAGTAGCCTGGGAAACATTTTCTTTAGTCCCAGTTATTAGCAGAAGACCCATTTCTCTTTCTTTTCTCCCCCTTCTCTTCCCATGTGGAGAAAGAAAGGGGGGAAATGAGCTTTCTGCTGTAATTTTTACCAAATAGAACTGGTACCAAATGAGCCATTTCCTCTGCTTTTCTGGCCATCCATGACAAGAGAATCTGGTTGAAAGAAGGTGAGACATGGATCCTCTTAGTATCAGTCTTCCCATTCCTCAGATAAATCATTTTATGGGGTTCAAGAACAGGCTCCAGTTCTGCCATGTTTTACTATAAGCCTGTGGTTCCTAAATAGTCAGTTTCCCCACACTTTTTTCCAAGTTGAGATAGAAGTATTGCATTAGTCATTACTCTGCGGATTAGAAGCTGTAGTCAGACAAGGCTAAGGTATGGCCAGCAGTCTTCTGAAAGGTACAGAGTACATGTTGAAAACTGCACTCACCATCCCTATGGATCAGGCATTGCTGGGCCTAGTCCACCAGGCTATATGGGCAGGTTTACTATGGGGGGATGTCAGTTAAAGAGCTGTTCCATGCTTCAATTTCCTTTTAGCTTTTGTAGGATTAGAAAACTGCTGGCTAAAACTGCACCACTTCCAATACTTCTCTTGCCATTTATCCATCTATCATGGCAGGATGGGCAGAAATAGTAGGAAAGTTGGCTCTTGTGTTCCTTTGGCCCCAAGAACAATGGCCAGTGACTAGTAGAGTTTCTGATAGCCAAATGAAGCAGGACAAGTAACTGACCCTCACTTCACATTGCAACAAGATGCTATTGCATTGCAACTCATTAAGGGAGGATATATGTCCAAACGGCAAGTTCTTATTGGCAGAATATGGGAAACATCTCTTTAAAAGTGATACAGAAAAAATTGGTACATGTTGCCTTTGCAGTGAGTCAAGGATGAGTAAGAGCCAACATCCACTTGTGTTAATTAGTTATATTCCTCCTATGGTTTCAAGATGTGTGAAAGCACTCATATATTTCTTTAGTAGTATTTCTACAATCCTCCAACTTTCTCATCTTTGTTGGTCTTTGGCTTCCTCTCCCCATCTCAACCCTTCCAAAGGATGCTCTTTCGGTGTTTCAAAAGATCTTCCTTTCCTCCTCATGACCTCCAGTGCAAACCAATGGTGGGATTCAATTTTTTTTTTACTACCAGTTCTGTGGGCGTGGCTTGGTGGGCATGGTGTGGCTTGGTGGGCAGGGCAGGGGAAGGATATTGTAAAATCCCCATTCCCTCCCAACTCCTGGGGGAAGGTTACCGCAAAATCCCATTCCCTCTCCACCCTTCTAACCTGATTTCCAGCTCCGTTCTCTTTGCAGGGCAACAAAAGAAGACCCAGCCAATCAACTGAGACTCAAGAGGCAGAGAATAGATGGGGTGGGGCCAGTCAGAGGTGGTATTTGCCAGTTCTCCGAACTACTCAAAATTTCCACTACCAGTTCTCCAGAACTGGAAAGAACCTGCTAAATACCACCTCTGCTGCAAACATTGAACTAAGCTTCAAAAGTCATGTTCTCTCTTCTCTTCTCTCACCTAGCCAAAGTATTCTAGTTTTACAAAGGGCCTGGATGTTTTTATTTCAGACAGACAAACAAACAGGTCATGGAGGTATGTGAACTGAGGGGAAGAAACAGCTAATTTCTTTTTTTTCTTTTCTTTTTGTGAATGAAGGTGGGAGTTGTAGCCACCTTTACATTCTCACATTTCTTTTCCAGTGCTTCCAAAAAGACTTGTGCAAGTGACTCATTATGAAATAGAGCAGATTGGGAAACAGAATTCCTGAACAGATTGGAACTATGCCCTTGTTATATACCAGGGAGTTAGTGGGGAGTTACTTGGATTTCTTCCTCCTCCTTTCTGCACCTGTCTTAATAACTTCTGGATGGTTCTGCCAAAGTCATCTCCATGGCTCCTTACATTCATTGTGTGGGTTCACATTCTTACTCTATGGAGGAAAGGCAGGGATTTCAATGAGTTAATTAGTTTGGGAACAATCAACATCTAAATTTACCTGGGATCTTCACTATTCCAAGTGAAACACAGCTCAGCACAGCTCAAGAAATGAACAACCATAAATATCAATAATCCCCTATAACATCTGAGTAACAGTTGGGCCTGTTTGTCACTTATGGGTCTTAACAAAGCAGACATAACACATTCAAACTGGCAGCAAAAATTGTTTGTGATGGGAATTGCAATCCAATAGCATCTGGCAAGGCATAAATTACACTATTTAGATGGATTTTATACCCAACGCTATTTCAAAAATGAGACCATTATTTCCTCTGAAGCCAAGCACATATCATGAAGACAAAATTGCATGCACCACTTTTTGTTAAAGTATGAAGAATAATTGTTATAATTGTAACAGAATATGTATTACACTATCAAAAGTTGTGTCAAGAACTTTAAGGCCTCTTTGATGAATTAGAGTCTGGCAAAATGTATTCCAGGATTCCATGACTGTGATTTAAATGAGTGACTCAAAATTTTCCTGATAACAAATGCTTATCATAATGATCACCTACTAAGTTAGAAAAGGGTCTTTGAAGCATCTCTGGCTAATTGGCTTCTCTAGAAACATAAATCTTGCACAGCTTGTCCCAAAGAGCTGGTATAATGGTCATATTGGCTGAGAGGATGTTCAATATGCCTGGAAGGGATCACAGTATCAAAGGTGTTGGAAATTTAAATTCTGCAGAAAGTTCTTTTGAGATTAAAAAAAGATTTTTATTAATTGTTTTAACTGCAATAATAAAAGATAACACAAACTAAAGAGAAACATATACCATAAAAGGTTCAAGAAAGAAAGAAAAAGGAAAAGTAGAGAAAAGCAAAGAAAAAAAATCTTAATAAAACAACTTTCTACCTTCATCTTGACAGGTACAAACAATTTAACTATCTCTTCACCTCCTCTTAATTAACAGATTTATTTTTATTTATTTTGTCAAGCGAGTATAAGATAATAGGTATAAGTATAAACATAGTTATGAATACATGAAAGGGATACATATAAGAAAAATAAAAAGAAACAATAGGGCAGGGACGGTAGGCACATTGGTTTGCTTATGCACGCCCCCTACAGACCTCTTAGGAAAGGGGTGGGGTCAATAGTAGACAGTCTAAGGTTAAAGTTTTTGGGGTTTGGGGAAGAAACCAGTGTCAGGTAGAGTATTCCAGACATTGACCACTTTGTTGCTGAAGTCATATTTCCTGCAATCAAGTTTGGTGCGGTTGTATCTAGTTTGTATCTATTGTGTGCTCTTGTATTGTTATGGTTGAAGCTGAAGTATTCATTGACAGGTAGGACATTGCAATGTATAATTTTATATACTATACTTAGATCAGACCGAAGGTGGTGTAGTTCTAGGTTTTCTAGTTCTAGAATTTCAAGTCTGGTGGCATAAGGTATTCTACAACGAGTAGAGGAGTGGAGAACTCTTCTTGTGAAATATTTCTGGACTTTCTCAACTGTATTAATATCAGATACGTAATGTGGGTTCCAGACTGATGAGCTGTATTCAAGTATTGGTCTAGCAAATGTTTTGTATGCTCTAGTTAGTAGTGTGATATTACCAGAGAAAAAGCTACATAGGATTAGGTTAACAACTCTTAATGCCTTTTTGGCTATGTAGTTACAGTGGACTCTAGCACTTAGATCATTAGAGATGAGTACTCCAAGATCCTTGACAGAGTTTGGATCATCAACAAGGTCTTGACTATTCAGCTTGTGTTTTATTTTCTGCTTTTTTTTTGCCAATATATAAGACAGAGCATTTATTTGTTGAGATTTGAAGTTGCCATTTGATTGACCATTCTGATACATAGTTGAGGTCTTTTTGAAGATATTGAGATGATATGCTCCTGAAGCTAAGGGCAGCAAAAAGGGAAATTATATTCATAGCATAGTTTTTCTTGGATGCTGGGTCTGCTCCAGGTATCAGTCAAAATAAAAGACACTCACTGTATTTGGAGTAAAAACTAGATTTATTAAGAATACATGAGAAGAGAAAAGCCTTGCTTCTGCCTCAGCACATCCTGAAATGTAAGAAGCACACGGGCGAGAAGGAGACAAAATCCCTGTCCCTTAAACACAGAGGCTCATTTAACTAACCATAGGCCTGCTGAGAAAACAGCACAGTGTGTGAAAACCTTTCCCCTAATCTATCATTTCCATTTTCCTGAGTTATGGAAAGGAGATGATTTGGTCTCCTCAACAGTCAGAAAACCAGTGCATCCAGACAATAAAGAGATGATAGTAGTGCATGTTGAGCAATCTGCAGGTGGTAGGAAAACAATCTTCTCCTCTTTATTTTAAATGTAAATAATACTGCACTGAAATGTGTCTTCTTGTTTCTTTGCTTGGTATTTGTGCCTGGTTCTCAGAATGTCTTCAAATTTCCTTTGGTAATGTTTTTAAATTTACTTTTTTTGTCCCATTGTGACCTGTCAGCCGTTGGCCCCTCCAGCAGCCGAAACAGATCAAGGCAACCTGAGAGCTCCGAGAGGGAAGAGGGAATGGAGCTGTCAGAGATAGAGACAGAAGTAGAGCCTGGACTGTCCATCAGCCCTCAGATGGAGAGTCAACAGCCCCCAGGTGTGGAGATGACAAAAAAATAAAAAATAAAAAAAAATGAGGAAGAGGAGGTCCAGTGCCTGACGTGCTGATGCATAAAAGGCAGAGGAGAGGAGAGGAGAGCAGTGGAAATCTATGGGCCGATCCTTGGGACAGAAGAGCCACTGCTGCTAGAGAAGCCCCACCCTAGCTCTGTGGATAAATGACAGGGGGCAGAGATTAATAGGTGTGGCAGACAACTATTCATCTCCCTGCTGGACAGACTTGTTAGCCTGCTGTGAGAAAGAGAGAGAAACTTTTTGCTGGGGCTGCTGGCGCTCCTAATAAAGGAATAATTGATTTAACTTCAGAGGGTTTGTTGTGTTCGGCAGCCAGGTTAGAACATCCATGCTGACAGACTAGAGGTAGGCAGAACTGACTGACCCAAGATCACCCAGTTCTGTTGTGGCCCACCAGTTGCCAACGGAGCTGGCAGCAGACTCAGATGATGAGGAGGTTGGGGAGGAACTTGGGTTAGTTCTGGAGTTTGGGGAAGGCTCTGATGGATGCTCTGCATTGGATGCAGGGATAGAGCAGGGCCGTCCGACATTTTGTTAGACACCGGAGAGACTGCTGCCTTTGGAGGCTGATATGAGTGAGGAGGAAAAACAGCTGGGGCCTGTTCCAGATGCATGAGCAGAGCTGTTAGGAGAGGGGAACAACGGAGGACAAGGAGGAAGCAAAGCACACATGGACATTGAATGGCTCCTCCCTGGCTAGGGAATAAATAGAAGGAAAGAGGAGTGGTTGTGGTAGGAGACAACAGTTCATATCTCTGAAGATTTTGCTCATTGTATTTCATACCACAGAGACTGCTTGCCAGAACTTAATTTGCAGCCTTGCTCACAGTCTTGCAATTATCACAAGGAACTGATAAGGTCTGTTACTGCAGTTAACTCTTTGAAGGCCTGGACTTTTTGGTGGGTGAATGCAATTAATTCACAAGAGATAAATAAAGAGGGAGTTTTTGTGACAAGGAGTCTGTTTCTTGCTTCTGCTAAGCCTGAGTCAGAACAAGTTCTTGATATATTTGAATCTAGCCATCATGTTTTACTGTTCTGAAGTGATAGGAATTCAGGTTGAATCTTGCCTGGAGCATCAAGTAGCTTAATCAAAACAAAGAGTTCTGCTGACGCAGTTGTTTTCAATCATAGCCTTCATTCCAGTTTTCTGCAGCTTCCCTGGCTAGCTTGGTTCCTGATTTCACAAAGGCTCTTTCCAGATTTCTTCCACAATAGACTTCATTTGGACTCATGAATGCCTGCTGTATGTATAATTTATTTCTAATGGTTATTATTTTCCTCACCCCAAGACACAGAGAATTGAGGTAAGGGTTTTAGTTTGTCACCGGTAAGAAATACACCTGTGAACAATGTTTATGGAAGTGAAAATAACACTTCCAAAACAATCCATGCCATGTCAATTCTGCCCAAAAGTTTTATTTTGACACCTCTATGGGCTCAATCTTCCAGTGAAGACCTCCCATGTTCTGAATGGAAATTGTGGAAATCTGGAATGCTCAGAGATTTATTGTAGATAGTTCACTTAGAGAATATTCACTTAGAAAAATGGCATGGGCAGTGCCAGGTGAAAAGCCCTCTAATCCCTGAGGTAGAAAACCTAATGCCCAAGACTTGCCAGCAAGCCAGAAAAGAGCTCCATTCCTCAGCAAACGCTCAATTCAAAAGTACTCAGAGATCTCCAATTCCTCCCATCCTTGACCAGCACGCCAGAAAAGAACTCACTCCTTGGTGGGCACTAAGTTCAGGAGCGCTCTATTCAAAAGTGCTCAACGATCTGCGACTCGACCCATCCTTGCTAGAAGGTAAGGCGGTGGGGCTCGCCAGTACCAGGAGGCTCAACGATCATCCTTGCAGGGCGGTGAGATGGTGAGATTCATCCCATCCTTGCAGGGCGATGAGCCCTGGGAGCTGTGAATCGGTCTTCAGACGTTTGCAGCCAGGGTGTGAAACAGACTGCCTCCACACCTGCTGCCTCTCCTTCCCTCTTCCCTCTTCATCAAATTGCAAATCCGGACTTTCTCTTTAAAAGGACAGTAACTTTGGACTTTCAATAAGTAGGGAAGTATTGTTATAACCCAACTCCTCTGAAGATTGGAAGCAATTTTATTTCCTGTGATATAAGTAGAAGTATATTGAAGCCAGGAGCGAATGCTCAATACAAATCTGAGTCTACATAGTATAAATATAAACTGTTCAAATTGCCAGTGCAAGACTATCTTTCTTTCTCTTTCTCTTAAAAGCAACAAACTTTGAAAGTGTATTTAAATTAACTAGGATGGGGCCAGAAATCCCATTCATCAAGGGAAAACAAAACAAAAAGTTTCCTGTTGCCTCCCAGTGAATTGTTCTGTTTATCTCTGCTGAAGAAGGGGCCAGAGATCCCCCCCTTCAACATCTTTGCATCTTTACTATCTCAAAAACTCAATCTACAAAATAAGAAAGAGAGTGTAAACCCTTGCTCATTGATTGTTTTCAAACAGCCCAGGAAAAGAGACCTCCTGCCAGTTTTCTCAGATATCAGCAACAGCTAAGCAAAACAAAACAAACCATTAACCCTTTACTTACCAATTCTCAATACTACTTCATACTACTTCATTACTTTCATTATCTCAAAAAAATCAATTTCTTTAAAATAATTAATTTTTATCAAATGATCAATTGATTTATTGTTTTTATTGCTTTGTATGATTGTTTAGTGCATATAGTGTAATTACTGAATATCTGATTAGTAAAATCAGTGATTTAGTGAATTTAATTGACCAGTGTGTTTAGTAATTACTGTAATAAATTAGGCTGTTTGTTGCTTAGCAAAATTATTTGATTAGAATGATTTGAATAACCAATTGATTGATTGATTGATTTTTAGTAATAAGCAACCTTACTTTTGATTTGTTCTCTAACATATCAATTAACATTTATTAATTACCAACATTCATTAAGTAACTGTCTACCTATCACATTAACTAGCTATTGTAATTGATTACTGTACTATTGCCATTGACCATGCCAGCCAAAAACTCCAAACCAAAACCAAAGAAAAATATCTCTACCAATGACCTCCCAGACTCCTGCACATGTTTCAAATGTCTTGAAACCATCAATGAAAGTGAAATTTACATCAAATGCCACCTATGCAATAATCTAGCCCACCCTGCCTGCTTAAATGCAAACAAAAGCCTAGCTGATATGGTTAAAAATTCAGATACATTCTTTTATCTATGTCCTTCATGTTCTCCTAAGCTAAACAAACTGAGTACCCTACCTGACAGAGTTGAAAACATAGAATCACTCATTCACTCAATAGAAGAACGCTTAGCAACACGTTTTGAAACAACTATACAAGCAAACCTAATTTCTCTTGAAAAAAATATACAGCACAGATAAGTGAGTACCTATCAGCTCAAAATCAAATCCCACAACAACCACAACTACTACCTCAACTACAATCACAACTAAAACCAAAAATAACCACCAAACCACAGCCACAAACAATTACTATCCCTTCAAATAATTCCACAAATAATATCTCCTTACTCATCAGAGACACCATGGAACGTGAACAGAAACATCCAAATGCCATCTTATTTGGTCTCAAAGACACCAACGAATCAGATGACATCACCAAAGCTCGTGATATCATAAGCAACTCTAATACAACAAACTTCTCTCCTGAAGATATCATTGAAATAACCAGAGATGGCCATGGGTACAAATACAATGACTGTTCTGTGGCCCCAAGATTTTGTAGAGTTGTATGCAAAAATGAGTCCAGCAAACACATATTCATTCATACAATAAATGCCATTGCAAAAACCAATCCCAACCACAAAAAACTTCGCTCAAGACCAGACTTATCCATACTGCAAAGAATCCGCTCCCGTGAACTCCGCGCAGAACTCAAAAACCATCTAGATAATGGAGAAAAGGACCTATACATTGACTACAGAGCTGATTGCATCAAAAGAAAGTCACACAACCCACAACTCCGCATCCAACCCCACCCCATCCAATCCAACATCATTCAAAACTAGGCATGCACGCCCCTAACTACCTCTATTCCAACCACAACTGGCCTTAAATGCAAGCTACTCAATGCAAGAAGCCTTGTGAATAAAATACCTGAATTTCTCCTTTTACTAAATACGGCTAAATTCAACATATTTGTCTGTGAAACATGCTCAACGCATCTCTCCCTGACTCCATTACCACAATAAGAGACTATCATGTTTACCGATCAGATTGTGAAATCCGTAGAGGAGGTGGTATTGCTATCTTCTATAAAAAGTCCCTACATCTAAAAAACATCCAAGTTACCCAGGAGCTTGCTCTTCCTGAGACCATCGTCTGTGAACTGTCCTTAAATATCACATTTCAGTTCTTACTATGTTACAGAGCCGCTGATTATGACATCGAACATGCAAACAAGCTAAATACACTACTAACATGGGCAGCATCCTGCCCACACGCTTTTATCTTTCTTGATGACTTCAATCTACCTCATATTAACTGGACCCTTAAGGAATGTACAACTGAACCCACACATGCAACCTTCTACAATGCAGTAACAAATCTGGGAATAGAACAACTAGTAACCAACAATACTAGACTTAACAATTGCCTCAATCTCATCTTCTGCAATAGTTTTAATTCAATTTATGGAATACAAATTAAAGAATCCTTTTCCAACAGTGACCATACAATGATTGACTTTTGTCTTAACATACATCCACACAAAAATCACCACAATGACGGAATCCCAAATTATAACTTCAAAAAAGGAAACTATGATCTTATAAACAATGATCTCTCATCCCTTGATTGGCAATTTCTATTCTCTGGATGCAATACTGTAGAAGACCATTACAACATATTTTTACTTGAAGTCAAAAGAGTCATCAAACTATATGTACCATTAACAACTCCCAAAACCAGAAAAAACAAATTACCCAAAACAATAAGGAAGCTTCAATCCAAAAAGAAATCACTTTGGCGGAAAAACAAATCTGGTCACGTTGCCATCTTCAAAAGCCGATACAAAAAATTATGCCACCAGATAAAAACTGAATGCACCAATTATCATATTAAACAAGAAGAAAACCTTCTATGTACCAATTCCACCCGTGTTTTCTACAATTTTATAAACAACAAACTAAAGACTCAAGGTCTATCCCGCCCCTGAAAGGACCTAATGGTAAAGACTGCAATGACGACACTACTAAAGCCAATCTCTTTAACACATTCTTTGGCTCAGTACTTGTAAACAGCAATGGATCATGCCCAGTATTTCCTAGCCAAACCACAGACAACTACAATGATCTAATACATATCGATTTTACAGAAGACATTGTTGAAAAAGCACTACGCAATCTAAAACCATCTCTGTCAATTGGACCGGACGGAATATGTGCCTACTTCTTTAAAAAGCTATCCACTGCCATAGCCAAACCTCTAAGCATAATCTTTGAAAAATCTTTCAGGACCAGCTCCTTGCCAAAACTATGGTCACAAGCCACGGTAATCCCCATCTTCAAAAAGGGAGAGCCCAGACTAGTTAAAAATTACAAAACAATCTCTTTATGCTGCGTCACCTGTAAAGTCAGGGAATCAATTATTAACCAATCCATCATCCTCCACTTAGAAACAAACAACCTACTCTCTTATAAACAATTTGGTTTTAGGAAAAAACTATCATGTAATCTGCAACTCTTACACTGCAAAAACATATGGACTACACAACTCGATCTACATAGACTTCTGTAAAGCATTTGATTCAGTGGTACACGACAAACTATTCCTAAAACTAAAATCTTACGGTATCTCTGGACACCTGCATTACTGGATAGAAGCATTCCTGTCAAACAGACAACAAATGGTCAAAATTGGGAGCGTCCTATCAAATTCTGTACCTGTCAATAGTGGTGTCCCCCAAGGCAGTGTTCTAGGACCAACACTTTTCATACTCGACATAAATGACCTCTGTGATCATATCAAGAGCAACTGGGTTCTCTTTGCTGATGATGTAAAGCTATTCAACACCACAGACAATACTGCTACCCTTCAAAAAGACCTCAACTATGTATTAGAATGGTCAAACAAATGGCAACTTCAAATCTCAACAAACAAATGCTCTGTCTTAAATATTGGCCAAAAAAAATCAGAAAATAAAATACAGGCTGAATAGTCAAGACCTTGTTGATGATCCAAACTCTGTCAAGGATCTTGGAATACTCATCTCTAATGACCTAAGTGCTAGAGCCCACTGTAACTACATAGCCAAAAAGGTGTTAAGAGTTGTTAACCTAATCTTACATAGCTTTTTCTCTGGTAATATCACACTACTAACTAGAGCATACAAAACATTTGCGAGACCAATACTTGAATACAGCTCATCAGTCTGGAACCCGCATTACATATCTGATATTAATACAGTTGAGAAAGTCCAGAAATATTTCACAAGAAGAGTTCTCCACTCCTCTACTTGTTGCAGAATACCTTATGCTACCAGACTCGAAATTCTAGACGTAGAAAACCTAGAACTACGCCGCCTTTGGTCCGATCTAAGTGTAGTATATAGAATCATACATTGCAATGTCCTACCTGTCAATGAATACTTCAGCTTCAACCATAACAATACAAGAGCACACAATAGATACAAACTCAAGGTAAACCGCACCAAACTTGATTGCAGGAAATACGACTTCAGCAACAAAGTGGTCAATGTCTGGAATACTCTACCTGACTCTGTGGTTTTTTTCCCCAAACCCCAAAAACTTTAACCTTAGACTGTCTACTATTGACCTCACCCCTTTCCTAAGAGGTCTGTAGGGGGCGTGCATAAGCGTACCAACATGCCTACCATCCCTGCCCTATTTTTTCTTTTATATATTTTTTTATTTTTCTTATATGTATCCATGTATTCATAACTATGTTTATACTTATACCTATTATCTTGTAAGAAATTGACAAATAAAAATAAATAAATAAAAATATTTCCAAACAGTTTCCTCAATGGTTTCAAATTTGTTTTTAAGATACCCCTTTGGAATTATTCTTCCTGTTCGAGGACTGATTTTGAAAATCTATGATGCTGAAACACTTGTTAAGTTTATTTTGCAACTTTCCCCCCAAAAATGATCTTTATCCAACTAGAAAAGAACCAAATAGATGTCCCAAAGGTGCTTTTTTTCAAGAGGCAATTGGACTTTCTGCTTTTTCTTTGAAGACATTTCACTTCTCAACAGAGCAGGAGGTATACGACATCATCTATCTCCAATCTACAACACAATCCTTTCAACAGATCCAGAAAGGCTCCACATCAATTTGCACTACTCAGGTGTCCCTGTTGACACAGATAAACCTCCAGGTGACCTTAACGAATGCAAAAATGACCAGCTGTCTGCAAGGAGTATAAATCCTTCTATTTCCCACCATCCAGTCAGAGCCAAAGAAGCTTCTTGGATGAGAAGCAAAACGTCTTCAAACAAAACCAGAAAGCCCAGTTGCCTCTTTTTTAAAAAAAAGCACCTTTGGAACAACCATGACCTGGATGACTGAGAATCTCCACTGACATTTAGCTAAATGGATGGTGAGAAGGTGAGAAATAATGTGCATGGAGAAAGTAGGCATTCACTTGAGTTCCTGGCTCTTTCATTGCTCTGAAATCTTTTAAGCTGAATATTACCTAATGGTACATAATTTATCTCAGTAGGCCGGAATCAAGAAAACTTTTGAATTTTCTAGGATAATTACTTCCAACAGCAAGAGTTGAGTACTTAACATTATTAAAATCAAATTATAGAGGCTTTTATAGCTAACAGCACTTTGAACAACAAAGTCCTAACGCAATTCCTAAAATATTATAATTTTGGTTTGTACAGAAGTTAAGACTATAGATGTTAAACATATAATTGTCAGGCTGGAACAGAAGGTTTTGATCATTCAGAAATAGGACAGTCTAAATGTTTAGTAATATAGGTGTATGTTTTTGTCCATTCCACAGTTGTCAGTTTTATCGTGTGATGTAAAAATGAGATTTGAGATAAAAACATGTCAATAGCATTCTTTGTATCTTAATCATGGTCAAGGAAATTAATAGTTTGTGGGTTTTGTGATTTTTTAACAATACTGTACTTCTTTTTGTAACTTTTCATTTGCAGTATAGAAGTGTCAATCCTTACTTCTCTTATACTTTCCTGTCATATGGAAAACATTTATTTTTGTACAAAACAGAGACTATTTTTGTGCATGCAATAATTTTGATAAAGGTTAGACCTATGGCAGAGATGAAAGTGATGGAATGGAATGGAAGCATAAGAATTCCATCTGTTTGTAAAAAAATAATTATGAATTAATAGCTTGGAACAATCTGACAAATTAAATAATAGGAAACCACAAGAAAAAATAACACTGTAACATTTGAAATGCAGAAATCCTTTACACCAGATTTATAAGGTGGACCTGTATCATTAATTTTGACTGATGGATCATTGTAGCCAAATACCAAAGAGAGATAATTGTTTAACTGTATGAAACAGTTACAGATCACAAACTTTAACACACAAAAAGGGGAAAGCCTACAAATTAGATTAGAATTTGTATGTCTCATTTGATGTGAAGGGCCACCATACATCACAAACTTCAGGAGAAAAATATAGGTGTTCTAATAGATGAGACCTTTTAAAGAGCCCTGTGTGGGACAGCTATCATAATAGTAGCTGTACTGCAGAAGAGTGCACTTTGGAATAAAATGTTCTCAGGTGAGAAGAAATATGTAAAGGTAAGTAACCTTTACATCCTTTTCAAAGCATAATGCAATATAAAATTGATGCTGCTATAAAAACGAAAGAAGGAAGACTTCTCAAAAGCTATGTGCTCAAAAATAGCAAAGCTGGCATGACCAGAATTATATGTTAAGCTTCTTCTCAAAAGACCCTTGTTTTACAAGACAGAAAAGTTGGGGAAATTTCTGTAAAGGTGGAGAAAGCAAAACCCTGTAATTCAAGCAGAAGCTTTGAAGTGGTGATATGGAAATTTGTATCTACCCCACAGATCCATAATTTATAGAGGTTGGAATATGAGGTAAGAGCCCTATAAATATGCATGACTTAGATATATTATCTCCCTCGGATATAAGGCTGCATTGTTTCTAAAAATATAGTCTACCTTCTCTGCATTTAACACAAAAAAGGACCAAGTTTTTAGAACAGAATAGAATTCTTTATTGGCCAAGTGTGATTGGACAAACAAGGAATTTGTCTTGGTGCAAATAATCTCAGTATACATAAAAGAAAAGATACATTCGTCAAGAGTCAAGAATCATAAGGTACAACACTTAATGGTCGTCAAGGGTACAATAAGCGATCAAATCATACTAGGAAACAGTCAATATAGATCATAAGGATACAAGCAACAAAGTTACAGTCATATAATCACAAGTGGGAGGGATGGGTGATAAGGAGTGATGAGAAGATTAACAGTAATAGTAGTGCAGACTTTGTAAATAGTTGAACAGTGTTGAGGGAATTATTTGTTTGGCAGAGTGATGGCTTTGGGGAAAAAACTGTTCTTGTGTCTGGTTGTTCTGGGGTGCAGTGCTCTATAGTGTCGTTTTGAGGGAAGGAGTTGAAATAGTTTATGTCTGGGATGTGAGGGGTCTGTAAATATTTTCACAGGCCTCTTTTTGACTCGTGCAGTATGCAGGTCCTCAATTGAAGGCAGGTTGGTAGTAATTGTTTTTTCTGCAGTCCTAATTATCCTCTGAAGACTGTATCTATCCTGTTGGGTTGCAGAACCAAACCAGACAGTTATAGACAGGGGTGGGATACAACCGGGTTAACTACCGGTTCAGGATTTACGAGGTTTGGTGATTTATGATGTGCTTCCCTGCACGCTGCGAGCCGTGCACCTATAAATCGTCATCAGCACGCTGCGTGCAGAGAAGCAGCCTTTGAAACAGCCCTCTTTTCCTGCTTTTTTAACTGCAGCTATGCCTTGTTCGGCAGCTGAAATTGAAAAATCAGGAAATAAAGAATAGGTAAGAGCCTGGGTGGGCGGGTGGGCAAAAACATCAGCAGACATAGAACCAGTTCTATGTCTGCTGCTCTTCAGAGCTACCATTCTACAGAGGTAGACAGAACCAGTAGAAACCCACCCCTGGTTATAGAGGTGTAGATGATAGACTCCTCCCCTCCCACTTGTGACTGTAACTTTGTCGCTTGTATCCTTACGATCTATACTGACTATTTCCTAGTATGATTTGATTGCTTATTGTACCTTATGACTATCATTTTGAGATAGCCTATTTAAATACAGGTAGTCCTTGACTTACAACAGTTTGTTTAATGACCATTCAAAGTTACGATGGCACTAAAAAAAATACTTATGATCGTTTTTCACCCTTACAACCATTTCAGCATCCCCATGGTCATGTGATTGAAATTCAGACACTTGGCAACCGTCTCACATTTATGACACTTGCAGTGTCTCAGGGTCATGTGATCACTTTTTGCAATCTTCACTTCCTGACAAGCCAAGTCAAGGGGAAAGCCAGATTCAATTAACAACCATATTACTAACTTCACAATTGCAGTGTGAGAACTGCACAACTGTGGCAAAAAAAGTTGTAAATGGGACAAAACTCATTTAACAACTGTCTTGCTTAGCAGCAGCAATGTTGGTCTCAGTTGTAGTCATAAGTCAAGGACTTCCTGTATATGCAATCATGGGTATTGTTTGCGATCGTTAAATTTTCTTTTTCTTTTTTCAAATGGTGTGAACATTTGGCTTTTAATACTGTAAAACCAAATACTTTTATGAAAATGGCTGTATTCAAGTTTGCTTAGTATAGTATTATTGCCTCTTTTAAAAATACAGACATATGCATAACAATGGAGAGATGGGCCTCCATGTTTGCCAAAATCCAATAGTCTTTTAACTGAATTAGTAATCTCTAGGGGCAGGCAGAAGTCTTTCTTCTGAAGGATATTACTGTTGGATGCAAAACTCCTTTTAAGCTGCATGTTAGGACTTTACCGAACTGAATGATCCCACAGTGCCAAGAATTGGTATCTTATTCTTAAATCCATACAGGAAGAGCTCTGCTGGATCTGACCAAGGCCAGCATTTTGTTCCTATAGTAACAAGCAGATGTCAATGAGAAGTGCGCAAGGAAGTTATAAGAGCAATTCGTTATCACCATAATATCCTAGATAACTGCCTCCATTATTAGAGGCAATATACCAACATTATAAATAGCCTTATTTATATGATAGGTGCCTAAACCATAGGGAGGGAGGGAGGGAAGGAGGGAGGGAGGAGAGAGAGGGAAAGAAAGAGAGGGAGAGAGAAATATGAATTTGGTTTATCTGTGGTTGAGCTTATCCGTGATTATGTTTTTCCCATAGCTTTTTTTATATCCTGTGTATATTCATGAATAAGCCCATCCATAGATCAGTTGATCCTTCAGGGAACTCTGAATATATATTTCTGAAGGATCAATACATTGCTGTTGTTTTTGTACCTTGCATATAAACTTGGAGTGGCACTGGTATAAATTAATAGGATTCTTTTCATCTTTTCATTCACTGTACATCTTTTCTAGGTCATTTTACTATGGACACTGGCTATAACAAATAAGTACATCACCTTTTCATTCATTTTGGGAACTTGTTGATTTCAAAGACATTGTTATTTAAATACAACAGGCATACTTTAAGTGTTGACCTTCAGAACTATGACACAATCCATTTCAATATCTCACCTGACATTTATTTCCTTCTCTTTTCCACTCTTCTTCACTCTCCAACATTCCCTCTGTTTTCTCCTTAAGACTCTCTCTAATGAGTTTTTGAAATGTGCTTTAATCACCTTATTTGGGGGAAAAACTCATTAAAATTATATGTGTGGATTGTAATAGATTCTCATACATTCAAAATGTTCCTAGTCTTGTGGAACAAACCCTGAAATATGAGCTGTTGAATTCTAGGTCATAGCTACATCTTGCCAAGATCAAATCTATAAAATATGTTTGCTGTTCACCAGTGAAAACCAGTTTGGCATGGTGGTTAAAGGCATCAGCTAAAAATGGAGAGACTGTGAGTTCTCATCCCACCTCGGTCACACGACCATCTAGAAATTTTTGGCCCTGTCACTCTCTTTCAGCCCTAGGAAGGAAGCAATGACAAACCACTTTCAAAAACTACAAGGACTTGTCCAGACAATTGCCAGGAGCCAGGACTAATTGGAACACACACACACATACACACACAAAATCCTGCTCACCAGTAATCAGCCTCACTGTGCTATCTGGGTGTCTCTTTGAACTCACGACTCCTGTTAAAACAGGGAAGGAACATGGTTACAGTCTAGCATTTTGGGGAAAAGGATAGCTTCCTATCCCACTTCCTAGGAATCCAGAAGGGAAAAGTATTTTACATTCCCAAAATTTTAAATGTGGTCAAAGCTCAGAAAGGTTGTTTACCTCTGCATTAAATAGTAGTGATTAATTATGATAGTTTATTTACCTTATTAAATAAAGAAGTTGAATAGAATAGTAATAAAAACAAACTTATCTGCCACATTTTCCACACTGATAGTTCTTTTTGAAGATACAATTTGCACTGAAGTTTCCTTACCTTATTTGCTGGCCAGCAAAGAGAGGAAGGACAAAACAGGCCTCTGCTGCTTGTTTCAAGGTAAAGGGATAAATAAGGCTTCATTTTCAAATGAATTCCTTCCCAATTTCTTAATCAGTGAGAAATGTATTGTCTGTATATTCTGCTTTAAAGTTGCAGACAGATAGAGCAAAGGGTAATATAGGAAACACTCTGACAGTAGTGGGGAGAGAAAGAGATAGCTACTAATGATTATTATACAATTGTTTGGAGATGCTTTTGCTAAGAGCCATAGGAATTTATGTAATTATCGAAGTCATGTCTTCTAGCTTCATTAGAGTCTTTGTTGAGATTATACTGTAGCTAGAGAACCAGACGTGCAAAATTGCTTGATTACCTTTCTGGCTTAAATGCTTACATGCACAGAGCCCAAGAGATCTTACTATGAAATAAGGTTTTCTCCAAGCTCAAGGCAGATAAGTGGAATAAAGTTATATTAATCATTACATATTTGACCTGGGACAATTCAACTCAATCCTTGTTTAACATTTCTGGTTTTTAAACAGATTACAAATGAAAGATTTAAAGGGGAAATGATTGATTATGTGCTATCAAGTAATTTTCAACTCCTAGCAGCAAGATAGATAGCTTTTCTCCATGACAATCTATCTTTAACCTGTTCTTCTAAATCTTTTAAATCTCCTAATGGTTCACTCATCACCACTGTAACTGAGCCCATCCAACTTATAGGTGATCATCCTCTTGTTCTCTTTTCTTTCATCTTTCCCATCATTGGACCTTTTTTCAGAGAGGTGGGCAGAAGTAGGTTAATTTGAACCTGGTAATTTGTGGCACAAATGAGCATACTCTGGGTCGATTTGTTTAATAATCCATTCATTTATTTATTTTTAACTGTCCATGGTATTCTCAGGAATCTTCTCCAACACCAAAACTTAAAAGAATCAATACTAAGTTAATAAACTGCCTAGATTTTCTTCAGTTTCTTCTCCCCCACTCCATTTTTGTTTAGTTGGAATAAAAATGTGCTTTTTTGTTTGGCATTTTCATGTTGCTAGCTGCATAAGTGAGTTTACCACTAAGAGTAGAAGTAGGGATAATTATGAGAAGGACAACAATGATCATAATACCATAACAAAAATAATGCTATTCAGGATGGAATGTGCAGGATTAGAAATTATATCTGCCCAAATCTCATCATCCTATCAAACAGTAGAACAATTGCAAAGTGCAACATCAAGAATACTTGTATTGATTACAATATTACTCAGAGTTGCTACATACTCACAGCTATTGTTTCTGCAACCTGAGGCTGACTTGAGCTGCTCACACAGAGATGCCACTTGTAGGTTGTATCAACAAATATATGAATATGTTACTATCACTGAGGCCTTTCAGAACAAGAAAAACAAATGGAGAATGTGGTGCATATGGTGTTGGTTTGTATGTATGTACGTGTATACATACTCTCACATGCATGCACACTTAAAAATATGGTGTTAAAGAAAAGGAGTAATTCCAGCATATTTTTCCAGATTCATTTGCCGGTGAACAAGGTAACTATACTTTCCGCATATTTATCAGCCTTCTGTATTAGTCCACCAGCAACAAATAGGATTTCTTGTTAAGAAGGCAGCTTCAGAAGTTAAATGAATAAATTAGCTCCACCATTAAACCTATTGAGAATTGCAGACTTCTAATAAATAAATTAGGACTTGAGGATTATTAATTTATTTTCATGAATAAATCTACTCTATGTCAATGTCACAATTCATTCTCTATCCAGGCAGGTCAGGGCTGGAAAGCTGAGCAAAAATACTTAAGCCCAAATGTTGTGCATCTTGGGATGCATCTTGATTAAGGATAAAATGCAAATGTATGCCACTTTTCATAACTGACTTAGTGCTGGTGGGATTGCGGAGGAAGCCAGGCACCAGTGTTTTCAACTATGAGCATTACATATTCACAACTTTAATATATGCTCTGCTTTAAAAGTCTTCCAAAGAAGTCCTAATGGGCAGCCAACAATAGGTGATCACTGAGCATAATGAGCTATTTGGTGACAAACACAAAATTTCCACTACATGATTTTCTGCCATTTGGGAGATGGGTAAGAATCTTCTTCTCCATGTAAGAAGAGCAATAGTAGGGAGAGGATGTTGAAATGTAAGCACTGATGGAAGAGCATATTAAACATGCCTTACATTGCAAGGAACAGAGGAGGAAGAGAAAGGCCAAACATGTTTGTAATTTAAAAAAAAAAAAGGTTTGGTCTCTGATGACATTTTTGACTAAGAAGCTTCCATTTTAACTTAACCTTGTTTGCAGAGAATTCTATTTACATTCATGTAGCCAGAGGGACAATGGAAGCACTTCATTAATGAAAATCAATAAGACTAAGAGTCTTAACAGAGTATCTACAACTCCCTGCACATCTGTTCAATTCATTTTATTTTTTCTCACTATTGGCATTTTTAATGTTAAAATTATTGTGCAGACTTGTAAAGTAATTGTTTCAAAGTTATATATCCTCAGTTGTCTCTATGGGGACAATTTTCTCTATGTGACTATGAATGAAAACAAAAACAATGATTAAAGTATTGATTGCGGTGCATGGACACAAACCCAGACACATCTACCATCGGAATTATAATACTTAAAAGATCCTCAAAATGCCACAGTTGCAGAAAATTTAACAGCAATACTGGACCATTTTTTAAAAAGCGTGATTCATAAGAACTAAAGAATTGCTACATTTTTTCAGTGTTCTCAAGGCACAAGTATTGCAGATGTGCTCATCTAACAAAATGGAGGAAAAGAGACTAACAAAAGATTGTCAGGAAAGGAAAGAAAAACAAAGAAAGAAAAAAAAGAAAGAAAGAAAGAAAGAAAGAAAGAAAGAAAGAAAGAAAGAAAGAAAGAAAGAAAGAAAGAAAGAAAGAAAAAAAACATGTTTTGCCAGGTGCCTGAGCTCTTCTTCTTTTTCTTCAGCGTTTGTCTCGCGCTCTGGCGAGGTCCGCTAATGTCCTTGAGTATTGCTTCCACGCCTCTCTGTCTGCCACGTGTGTCGGGTCTGCCTTCGCGATCTCTAGATCGGCCTTGATCGTGTCCATCCAGCGTTGCTTAGGTCTACCACGCGGTCTCGCTCCTCCGACAGTCACCTTCATCGCAGATTTGATGATGGATTCTTCCTTAGCGCGACTCACATGGCCGAACCATCGTAGCCGGGACTGCCTCACGACCGTGGGGATGGGCACGACGTTGAACCGTCTACGCACTTCTTCGTTCCTGACGCGATCGAGTAGGGTGAGGCCTACCGACCATCGGAGCATTCGCATCTCCATTGTCTGGAGTCTGCTTTCAACTTCTTTGGTCGTCGGCCAGCACTCTGCGCCGTATATGGCCACGGGACGCACCACAGAGTTATAGATTTTCGCCTTCAGGCGCATCGGCATCTTCTTGTCACAGAGGACGCCCGTGACGGACTTCCATTTGCCCCACGCTGCGTTGATCCTGGCTGCCACCTCAGTTTGTAGTAGGCCTTCTTCCCCAAGAGTAGTTCCCAGGTACTTGAAGGTGGAGGCGCGCGGTAGCTCCTGCCCGTTCACGTGGATGGAGCCTGTCGTTTCGTTGTCAGTGGTCAGGTATTCGGACTTCTTTAGGTTCAGCCGGAGCCCGAACTGCTCGAGGCGGTCGTGCCACTGTTGGACTAGGTGCTCGAGTTCAGCCTTGCGCAGGTTGGCCAGGAACACATCATCGGCGTAGAGCAGCGTCCATGGGGCGGGCGTGTACAGGTCGTGTGTAATTGTATCCATCACCAGAATGAACAGCAGTGGTGAGAGAGCAGAGCCCTGGTGTACGCCGACGGTGATATTGAACTCCTCTGATATCCCAGCTGCCGCTTTTACACGGCTTTTGTGACATCTGTATAGGAGTTGGACCCATTGTACGAGCAGCTCGGGCACGCCATGATCTCGCAGTGCGTACCAGATGAGGTCATGCGGGACTCGGTCGAAGGCCTTTTCCAAGTCCAAGAAGGCGGTGTGGAGCGCGATTTTCTTCTGCCAGGTGCCTGAGCTAATTAATGATTTTTCTTCCAGGTAGGATCAAGGATTGTAGAAAAAGTTAATAGCCCTGAGTTAATGCTCAGCTGTCTTAATTTCACTGAATAAGGTGTCTGGATCACCTTATTATGCTCTAAATATTTTATTTCCTAATACAGTAGAACTTCTGGTTATGAATGCTTCTGACCATGACCAAATTGAGTTCTGACCAAAAAATTCACAAAATTTTTGATTCTGGTCATGAACCCATACTCAGGTGGCGATCAAAGAAATTCCTGAAGACGGAACATTAGAAGACGAAGAAATCACCAAAGTTATGGAATGAATTATGGTTGTGACCAGAAATTCTACTGTATTACCACCTAAGCAGAGGTCATGGCCGTGATTCTCTGATGGCACCCACCATTGCCACACAAAGGACCCTAACCTCTTTCCATACCATAAGAGTACCTATTCTATTACATAATTGAGTTGTATAACCATTGGGCCAATTTAGGGAATCCGCAAATCAGGCAACACTTATTTCAGTGTTCTTCTATTTTAAGATGTGTGGACACTCCCAGACAGATAGCTAGCTGGGAAATTGTGGGAGTTGAAGTCCATACATCTTAAAATTAACAACTATGAGAAACAGTGCTCTGTTTGAAGGGCTCTGACAACTGCTTTCTGTCTGAAGGCACATAATATTTGAAGGACTATTGCAATCATGTCCACTTTAAAAAAATGAACTTTCAGGAAGGTAGATGATCATCAACAGCCCTGGGACAGGAGACTAAGTAAGTACAATATCCAATTTCTGTTTTCCCTATTTAAATTGATGTACTATATTTCTATTATGCATATGTAAGCAGATACATGCAACAATATTAATGCAAATTACTGTACTCATTTTTGACCACACATATCATTTTTGACAATGCATAGGAGGCCACCTGCTATCACACTAATCCATAATCCTTGCCTTCAGCTTTATGTCAGACTGTCAATTTTAATTCCAATTAAAAGGGGAAATGGGAATATGCTTTGATAACTGGATCACACATTCAAATAATGAGTTATTTTAATCTTGGAGATATAATCAAACCGTTGTGAAGACTATGTTGTATTTTGACATTCAGTATTCATTGTCCAGTTATCTACTGTATAAATAAATGCCTCTTTCCATTTCTTCTCCAGGATAAATAGGGAAATGGATGCAAACTGGTCTGATTTGCAAATCCCAGTAATTATGATTCATTACATATGCTTAATTAAATGGGTAATCATGATCCAGCTGATACTGCATGTAAGAGAAGGAAAACCGTAAATGATTATGGGAACTGAAATCTGACACAGGTCGGAAATATGCGAGTAAAGCTACCCTGGGAAAGACTGAATTGAAATGGCACCAATTAGAGTTGCCCATTATCCTAAATCTCTCCCTAATCAATTTTCCATTGAGGGTAAAGAAGAAATCAGGCAATGCATATTTAAGCTATGGCTTCCACAGGAAGGAGTGAATGGCTCTGACATCAGGCCTTGGAACTCCAAGGAGACCAGTGAGATGGTGAAGTGGCTCCATTATTATTAACATCTGTTCTAATCCTAATATCTGTTCTCAGCCTTATTAATAATAGTTTTATATATTATTTTTCCTCTGTGTTGCATGCCTCCCTGTGTCACAAACAAACTGTCAGGTGCAAATCAGGAAACAAGGCGGTTCAAATAAATACAGGTTATTGCTTGCTAACTCTCTGTACAATTTGTTTTGATCGTTACTAAACTAGTAAAATTTAAACTATAAATGTGGTGCCCCCTTTAGTTCCTTTGTTTTGCACCTGTTAAGCTGAATAGAATATCAGGTATACTTTAAAGAAAGAAACACCAATCACTTTTTCATGTGTTATTAGTTTATATAGTTTACATGTGCATGTGGAAGAATTAAAAGAAGCTTTCACAGGGCTGATTATGAAAAAAAATATTTTGAGTTAACTGGGATGACAGCAAAAGAGCAGGAAAGTCAAAGGATCGAATGCGTTTGTTCATGATTTAATTTTTCCTGACTTTAGCGTTTGTACCAGCAGAGGCCACTACACACCTCATAAACTGTTCATAATAATAGATGAAATTAATTATGGCTAATAAATCCATAATTACAAAAAGAGAAATTGGATATGTACGTAATGTGATATTCTGCTTACTAAGCTAAGGGAGTAGTTTATTATGGAAGCTTGCTGATACAGACTAAAGACACTTATTGGAGACTATATGGCTGAGGAAATCCAGCTAAGCAGAGATTCCAAATGCTACTACTCAGTATGAGAGTGACTTGTGTGGGTTAATCTGAGGTACTTAATATGAAATGGAACAAAATTAAGTATGATTCCCAGAGCCAGTGTCAGGCAGACAAATAACAGAGAATTAACTTTAAAATTTTTCTCAAAATGGAATTTAGAAGGGTTTTTTTTTTAACTTATTCAGTCTTATATGGTAATAGAGGAAATAACAATAGCAATAGCACTTAGACTTATGTACAACTTCATAGCGCTTTACAGCCTTCTCTAAGCAGTTTACCCAACAATCTGGGTCCTCATTTTATCAATCTTAGAAGGATGGAAAGCAATCTTGAGCCAGTCAGAATCGAACTGCTGGCAGTTGGCAGAATTAGCCTGCAATACTGCATTCTGTCACTGTGCCACCATGGCTTAACGTATAAGGAAACACCTTCTAGCGCACAATATTTTTTTTGTAGTAGCTGGCAGCCTTTTAACATTCCTCTTCAGTCCTGGGAAATTGTGCCTCCAATTGTGACTTGGACTAATGCAATTCGACCACACCATGAACAACAATATCCAACATCGACTGGGAGTTGCACCAATCATAGCAAAATTGCGGGAAGGAAGACTTAGATAGTATGGACACATCATATGAGGTAAAGAAGACTCGGTGGCAGTCATATAGCTGGACCCTGATGACCTGAGACCCCTTTGAAGACCCAAGAAACGGTGGATGGATCACATCAAGGAGGACATAAAATGCATGGGCAATTGGGCATCACCACTGAAGATGCCCTGGTGTCAGCTTTGGAGAGCCAAATGGAGACAGCTTTGATGACAAGCAGACCCTGTGGTAGCACAGGAATAATGCTATGAAGAAGATTCAGTTCCTGGGAAAGGCATTATAAGGAAATGCCAGTCACTACTTATTTCAGTTTGGTGCTGCTATCATTGCTAAATGGGAGTCCTACACTTGAGAAATGGTTAGAATGTTTATAAAGGAAGAATGAAAAATGGACAATTTTAAAAATCTGTTTCTGCATAGCTGAACTCAGAATAATCTAAGAACAAAACTGTAACATCTAAGCACTCTTCACCAAGTTGATATTTAAGCCATATCTGCAGTTAATTATAGGCTGGGTTTGTACATTACTTGTAATTAACAGATCTATGTGTCGTAATAGTCATTTTTATAAAGCAGTTCAAATTAACAAATAGGATTTGCCTTAATGGAACAGGGCAGATTTAAATGGCTTCGGTCAATTGCTTCAGTGGAAGCCATCTTTCCTTTTCATCAAAGTGATCCAATCTAGAAAACCTCATGAGATAATCTCAGGATTGGGAACTTTAGTATTTACTAATCCTAATCCTACAACATTCGTGGAAGCCAAAAAGCTTTGAAGAAGTTCAGTCAGTTCTGTAAGCAAAGGTTCCTTTCAGCCTTTCACTGCAGCATTCTAAAAAAAAAACCACACCAAACAAACCAAAAGCCTTTTGGAGGCTTTTTATGCCACCAGCTTCTTATTAAAAATAAATGATTGGAAAAGTCAAGATGTATGAAACAAGCTTTTTCATGCTGTTGGCCTCAGTCAGTAGAAGCTGAACAGTGTACATGTAAGCTACCAAATCTGATGTGTTTTCAGGCTGTGCCCAGAGTCATCACAAAGGATATTAGGAAAAGAAATCTGAATTCAAAAGTTGGTACATTTATTACACCTTTTTGAATTGACCTAACACATGGCACCTACGGTACTGTCCTAATATGGATTTTAGCATTAATATACTGATGTTTGGAGGTTGGCAACAGCCAGATTCATTCCCTTTATCTTCTTGCACGGCTTAATAAAAAGCAGCGTCCTATAATTGCCATAGTACATTTTCAATATATAAAACATTTGTCATTTACATCATATTAAAATAGTTTTTATTCTTAAAAGAATGTTCAAAGTACTTCAAATAAAATTTCATGTGAAGAAATAAAAACATGATACACTTGTTATCATGTCTACCTACCCTGGGAAGATGTTTGAACAACCATCCCTGAGTCTAGTTAGGTCTATTAGCATTTTAATTATTTGTTCCCTGTGGGAAGGCTTCTTCAATTATCATTTTCCCCCCTCTCTCAATGGTATGCTGTTCTGTTCTCTTTCAGCTCCAAATTTTAAACTCAAGTTACAACCTTTTTACAAAGGACTTTACACACATAAATATTCTAACCATTTGCTGTTCAGTCTCATGAATTTCAGGCAGGTGTACAATTTGCATGAGATAATCTTTGGAAAGCTACCAAAAAGTGTGCTCCCTCTACCCTTAGATCATGATGGTGATGGTTTTAGTCTGGATTATGATGCTTGTCTTGATTTGGAAGCCATAATTTAAATGCTTTGCAATTGGCACAATATAATGTAGGTAAAGGTAAAGGTTCCCCTCGCACTTACATGCTAGTTGTTTCTGGCTGTAGGGGATGGTGCTCATCTCCATTACAAAGCTGAAGAGCCAGCGCTGTCCGAAGACATCTCCGTGGTCATGTGGCCGGCATGACCGGATGCCGAAGGTGAACAGAATGCTGTTACCTTCCCACCAAAGTGGTCCCTATTTTTCCACTTGCATTTTTACATGCTTTCAAACTGCTAGGTTGGCAGAAGCTGGGACAAATAACAGGACCTCACTCCATTATGCAGTGCTAGGGATTCGAACCGCTGAATTGCCGACCTTTCTGATCAACAAGCTCAGCGTCTTAGCCACTGAGCCACTACGTCCCATAATGTAAGTACATGTATATATAATCCCTTCTCACTTCGATAGGTTGATTTTCCTCAATCTAGGATCCTCTACCAAAGGCCTGGGAGTCTGAGATTCTGCACAGAATCATAGCTTTTCTGCTCTACCTTCTGGACAGAAAACTCTGACACCATCCCATTTTTGGAGTCATTCTTCCAGTTAGGAGTCATAGTCTTACATGCTGCTATCACCACTGGGATCACTTTGCCTTCACCATTCTACATCTTCTCTAATTCCTCCTGCAGGTCCTCGTACTTCTCTTGTCATACTCTTTCCTGAAGTTGCTCTCATTTGGCACTGCTATATCTATCTACAATGATGTTTACTATCACACTGTCTGGTTGATTGGCCTGGATCTGGAAGTCCTACAGGATCTGGATTTGGGAGGGTCTAACCATATAACTGTGCAGATGTTCTTGCACACTACATCAGCTACTTGGTTGTCCTATTCACATATGCTGTTTCTACCTGCCTCTTACACTTTATCATTGTGTGCCAGACTGTCTCTGTGGCCACTCTACACAGTCTTCATCGGGTTCTGACTCGTGTGGTATGGATCTGGTGGTTAAAACTTGTTCTTGTGCTGCTATGATCAGTGTCTCAGAGGTGTCCTTTCCAGCCACTGGCAGGATTTTTCAATGTCAGCCACCTCAGCTATCTATCAATGGTAGATGCAGAATCTTGTCTTGCCAGGGTACTTCTTCTGCTTGAACTTCCTCCCATGTCTGCTGCTGCCTCTGGCATTTTTTCAGAAGTTCATATTTAGGTGCCATTTTATTGATATACTCCCGTGTGCTCTGGGTTTTTTTTCCAGAAGAGTAGCTTTGACACTCACCAGATACCACCACTCTTTTTGTGCCTGATGTACTGTCTCTGGGTGTTGAACTTGTGATGGAAACCTCCATACATTGTGAGGACCTTCCAAGTCTTTACCCTGGCAGCCTTCATGTCCTCCTTTGACCAGCTCACTACACTGGTAGAGTATCTGATACGGGCAGGGCATGCATATTGATGGTGTGAATCTTGGCTCTTCGGGGACCTTATTTTATTCTTTTGTGATTCTTGCTGTCTTTCTTGCCTCTTCATTGTGGCTCCCACGATACTGTGGGATGCCAATGTACTTGTAGCCAGTCGGTAGGCCTGCTATGTGGCAGGTTTTTTCATTTCTTGCTATAAGAGTTGAAGAGAAGCTTTATTCTGAAAAAAAAAAAAACAATAACCAAGATATAAAAGTAAAATGTGAAACTTACAATCTATGCAATATGTGAATGCTTTCTATTGTCTCTAACCTATTGGTATTGTTTTTATATTACTATATTAATTGCTCTTACTAAAACTATTAATGTACTCTATTATACAACTGTTTGGTTACTATAATATACAGTATTATATATTACTGTAATGAACTATAGTACAAGTCAGGGGTGGGATTCTACCGGTTCAGAATGGTTCGGTAGAACCAGTTGTTACGATTCTGTGCAGTTTGGAGAACCGGTAAATTGTCCCCGGCTGGTCCCACCCCTCTTCGCCCACCCCTCTCCTCCCTGCCCAGTCACTCCTTACGGTATTTCTTTTTTCCCCCCTCCTGACGGTCAGCTGTTCCAATGATCAGCTGTGCTGGGATCCTCCTTGCTGTCTTACTGCTTCACCCAGGAGGCTTCCCTGAGGCCCAGGAGGCAAAAAACAGAGTGCGGGGGGCGGGGGGGAACGCAGCACATGCCCCCACACTCCATTTTCTGCCTCCTGGGCCTCAGTGTCCTGTGAGCAAAAACAGCCTCCCAGGAGGCTTCCCTGAGGCCCAGGAGGCTTTCCTGAGGCCCAAGAGGCAAAAAACAGAGTGCGGGGGGGTGGGGGGGAATGCAGCACACACACCCACACTCTGTTTTTTGCCTCCTGGGCCTCAGGGAAGGGTTCTGGGAGCAAAAACAGCCTCCCAGAAGGCTTCCCTGAGGCCAAGGAGGCCAAAAAAAAAAAAAAAGGAATGCGGGGGGGGTGGGGGTGCTGCAAAAATAGAGAAAAAGCCACGCCCACCCAGTCACATGGCCACACCCACCTAGCCATGACCACCTAGTCATGTCCACAGAACCAGTAGTAAAAATATTTGCATCCCACCCCTGGTACAAGTCTATGGTATAATTAAAGCATTTTCTTTTTATTATTACTTTGCTGCACTCTGTAGTATTTACTAGCAATGTTTCCTTCTTACAATTCCTATATTGTCTTTAATTCCTCTCTTTCTCTGAGTTTTCTTCTGCTTATTTTCTTCTCTGTTAATGACCAGCATTCAGAGTACTTGTACCTTTCCACATTGTACTTTGCTGTGCTTTGCCTCTATACTTCTTTTACCTCAGGACCATCCACCCTTTGAAAGAAAAGTACCTTCCTTTATTCAGCTGTTTTTTTTTCTGTTTGCTAGTGGCTTCAGAGCACATTTCTCTCTCCTACCTGTTTACAAATTTATTGGTAACTCTGCCATGATAACAAGGCATAAATGGCTCAAATGGGAGGGGAGGAAGGGAACACAGGGTGCTCTTCCCTGGGTTTAAGAAATGCAAAGCTAGATCACTGTTACAAGCCACAGCTGGTGAAAGAAATTTCCTTCTTAAGCAAACAGAAGCCAGAAATTCTTATGAGAACTCCTGCAGAAGGCTCTTGCAGTCAAGAAAGCTCCACTCATATTTGCACTATCTCCAAGTGGCTGCAACAACTCTCTAAAAGAATGCAAATGACCAGTTGTCTGCAGGAATATAAATCCTTTCCGTTCCCCACCATCCTTTCCATTCCCCACCACTTCTTCAGTCAGAGCTGAAGAAGTTTCTTGGATGAGAAGCAAAACATCTTCAAAAGAAAAACAAGAAAGTCCAGTTGCCTCCTGTAAAAAACACCTTTGGGACATTCTAAGTAATGTGCTTATATTGTCAAATCCTTCTTACTATGAAAAAGTCTCTTCTATTGCTTAAGAGAGAACTAGTGTTTCTGCAAATAAGCCGCCAATTGATTCTACCCTGTAAAGCAGGGGTCTTCAAACTTGACAGCTTTAAGGCTTGTGGACTTCAGCTCCCCGAATTCCTCCTCCAGTCATGTTAGCTCAAGAATTCTGGGAGTTGAAGTCTACAAGACTTAAACTTGCCAAGTTTGAAGACCCTTGCTCTAAAGCAATAGTGAACAAATTTTTGTGCTGTTCAGGTTTTTGAAAGATGTTTTCATATCCTGTTTGATGCAGCCAAAGGGTATAGTGATCAGAATGCTGAATGTGGACATCATTCAACTGTGAAACTCACTGGGTGATTGTGAGACAATGACTCTAATTTCTCTGAATAGGAAGACAGTGTATTATCATGCTCTAAAGCAGGGGTGTCCAACCTTGGCAACTTTAAGACTTGTGGACTTCAACTCCCAGAATTCCTCAGCCAGCAAAGCTGGCTGAGGAATTCTGGGAGTTGAAGTCCACAAGTCTTAAAGTTGCCAAGGTTGGACACCCCTGCTCTAAAGCTTTGGGGGAAAAATGGGAGTGGAGTGGAGTTCCAAAGTATACCACCTTGAGTTTGCAAAAAAAAAGAAAAAAAAAGATTTTGTCTGTCTGTCTGTCTGTCTGTCTGTCTCTCTCTCTCTCTCTCTCTCTCTGTATATATCCATATCTATCTAGATACAGTAACAGTATATATAAATATATGTGTACATATCTAGTACTTTAGATCATTTTGCTTCCCTTTTCAAAACCCATTCTAGTCTGTTTACAATGCTTTTAAGATGGTGTGAAGTGTATGTAAAGAATTAAGCATAACTCTCATTACAGTTATATGTTTTTCCTGAATATGTTTTACTTTTTATATTTTTTATTTATTGCTCTTTTCTCTGTATTTTATGAAACATATTTTTTTTCTTTTTTTTCTTTTCTTTTTTTTAAAAAAATCCTCTTTTTTATTACAAAAAAAGGAACTTCATAGTTCTCAACTTTCAGTTTACAGCTGCATAAGAGAACATTTACTGGATCCGTAGAGAGGTCATAATCTACATAATCTTTGATAAACTATATTACTGCTTGCCAATGTAATTGAATCCTGGGGCAATGCCAACAAACACAACTGAAATATGCTGATGAGTTATAGTACCATCTGGCTTTTTTCTTAATTACTTGAAGCTTAAAAGTATTCAGATATTACATTTTGGAGAAGCAATATAGTCATGTTTAATGCAGATTGATTTAGAAGAAATAGATCCAAATGCAACACATGCAAAGACCTGTCACTTTTTAAAATTATTTTAATGACACATGCTGTTCTATCATCTCAGCACAGAGGCAGTTAGTTTTCCTAGAAAAGAAATCAGAGCATACAGTAAAGAGCCTTCTCAAAGTCTCATCTGCATGTGTCCAATCATTAGGCACAGGCTAGCATGTAATAACTCTTCCAATACATATCTCTAGGTGAGAGAGAGTCATAAGCCACCTCAGTACAATATTTGTATTAAGCTTTGGTACTTTGGGAAGAGATGCTTGTTTTAGGCTCCCATGATGGGAAGCAGGGCACCTCTTGTTGACTATCTTTCCAGCATGAAACTGGGGCTATTATGAGAGGGTCTATAACAACTCGCCATGGCCAACTTGCCCCAGCCAACTTGCCATGGCCATATCGCCACAGACAACTCACTGTGGGACAAGAGTTACACTGATACCAAAGAAATGGTAGAATAGAATCATTAAAGAAAGGATGCAATAAGAAGGACAGAATGAAATGTGAATGGCAAAAATTAAAATAATGTTTATGTATTTTAAATAATTAAATAGAATTGTTAAATTGTCCTGCAGCTAGCTGTGTCATGTGTGTGTGTGTGTGTGTGTGTGTGTGTGTGTGTGTGTGTGTGTGTGTAACATATATTGGTACTGGCAACAGAGCAGGAACTGGATATGGCTACTCTAGAGAAGGGACTAGGAGTGACACAATAGCAGTATTACAGTATTCGAGGGAGGGCATTATTTTCCAAAGCACCAGAAGGCAAGACAAGAAACAATGGATGGAAACTAATCAAGGAAAGAAGTAACCAGGAATTAAGGAGAAACATCCTAATGGTGAGAACAATTAACCAGTGGAGCAGCTTGCCTTCAGAAGTTCTGGGTGCTTCATCACTCAAAGTTTTTAAGAAGAGACTGGACAGTGGTGAGTGGCAGTGGACAGCCACGTGTCTCAAATTGTATAGCTCTCCTGTTTGAGCAGGGGATTGGACTAGAAGACCTCCAAGGTCCCTTCCAGCTCTATTCTGACTGACTGATTACCAAAGTACCCATTTAATTCTGGGTTAGAGAAACAGAATTTGGGGAAGAAGCTCTTTTCAGGAGAGAAATACTTGGTGTATCAAGAATTAAATATTACTTCATGCCCTAATTCTCAACTATAACTGGCCCAAGCCTAAAACCATCTCAGGGATTGGAGTACTATACAAATTCATAAATAAAACAAATTTAAGCATTCATTTCAATATTTCAGGCTTTCTCTATCTCATTTGTTTATAGTCTTCTTCTACCATTGCATCCCTGAAGCCCAATGGAATATTTTCTGACTTCCTATGAAGATTAAAAAAAAATGGGGAAGAGAAATTAACAGAGTGGCCTTGAACCACAAGATGGGTCGCTAATAATAATAATAATAATAATAATAATAATAATAATAATAATAATAATAATAATAATAATAATAATAATTAATAATGGAGAAGGAGGAGGAGGAGGAGGAGGAGGAGGAGGAGGAGGAGGAGGAGGAGGAGGAGGAGGAGGAGAAGAAGAAGAAGAAGAAGAAGAAGAAGAAGAAGAAGAAGAAGAAGAAGAAGAAGAAGAAGAAGAAGAAGAAGAAGAAGAAGAAGAAGAAGAAGAAGAAGAAGAAGAAGAAGAAGAAGAAGAAGAAGAAGAAGAAGAAGAAGAAGAAGAAGAAGAAGAAGAAGTTGTTGGCCTAAGCTCCCAAGAAGACAGCTTGGAGAGAAGGTAGGGTATTCTTAAATTGTACAATTGTGATGTTATGAGTGTAATTTTGTAAAATCACATGTTTCATAGAATATGTAAATTTATTTCAATTGCCTTAGAGGCACATTCAGAGACCTTACTTAGGAAGCTTGTGAGCAAAAACAAAAGGATAAGTCACAGCCTATCAAAGCTCCTGGGAGATTAAGATCCAGCATGCAACTGAAAAGCGAATTGCCAGAGCAATAGATTTTTGGGCAAGAAGTTTCTTCCAAAGAGCTTAATGTCTAATAACATGAGCATTGCTAGAACCCAAAGGCTCTACTTTATAAGGCCTCAATTCTGGATAAGCAATGTTAGTAGTTAGAGAGGTATTAATACTTGTCTCTGGACTTGGTTTCTAATTGACCTTTATTGCTAATACTTGGGCTCTGTCTTGGGAATCTGACTTTGCCTGTTGCTAAGACTTCTATTTCAACTTCATGTTTGAACTTTAGATTTGATATATTTTAGCATTCATCTGTTTAACACCTCAAATACAGAAGTAATTAAAACCTTTTATTTCTCATGCATTGATCTATTTCAGCTCACTTTCCATACTAAAGTGCAATTAAAAACAAAATCCAGTTATATGTGGGTTTGATGCATTTTTAGCATATGTATTTATAAATCCATCCTATCTAAATGCATATACATATGACACATTTTATTCTAAAATGTGTATTTCTAAAGGACTTAGGATATTTCTACTAAACCAAGAAATCAAGTAAGTAGTTGCATTTTTTGCAATGGCCACCAGGAAAGTATGGAACACATGCTGAAAAACGGTGTTGTTAATATTGGAAGGGATGTATTGAACTGATATGGATTGCTGTAATTTTATAAAATATTTGCTAAGACCTATGATTGCAAGTAAATGTAAATGAATTTGCAAGACCCTGAATGTAGCACCTGAAGTTTATATTCTAATTCACCTTAATCCTGGGGTATTTATAGATAAGATCAATCGTGGTTCATAAAGACCGAACTCTTCCAGCATCCCAATGCCATAGAGCCAACCCATTCATTATAAAGCAATGTCATTTACAGGTGCCTGTAAACCAGCAAACTCTTGTTTGCTCACCAGATTCTTCAGCACACTTTCCTTGGACATGGAAAAATAGTGATACTCTCTAGTCTCAGACTGCAGAACTTTTTTTTTGGCACGTGTGTTGATTTAAATTTAACAAATGATTACAATTATATATACAAGCCAAAGACAAACTATATAGTATAGTAATTTATTTAAATTAACATTGTAATTAAATGACATTGTTGGAAGTATCCTATATGTAGCTGTATTGCCCAAATTCTGCTGTGCAGTGGCAGCATCAGTGGCAGAACAGTGAAGGGGAAAGGCTGGTAGAAGAATGGAGAACCAGCTCTGAACTAGATGATTCCACCAATGACTCCAAAGTCTGAATCTCAGAGACTGCCAAAGTTGGTAGCCAGAACTGACCCCAATGAGTAGCTGCTGGGGCTGCCAGAGAGAGGCGGAACGGCTTCCTCTGGGAGTCAGGGTCCCCTGAGATTATAGGAATAGTGACCCCCTAGGGTGAGAGCATAGGTATTGTCTGTGTAAAAATTGGAATGGATGTCTAGTACCGCTCTCTCTGAATGAGAGTCAGGAACAAGGGGGAGGGGGTGTACTTAATTGCACCCTAACCCAAGTTGGCCAGGGAGACAGACCAGACCTGGAGTAGGATACATTGAATGTGAATGAGGATAGAGATGAGGGAGAACTCCCTCTGGCACTAAGAGTCAATGCTCAAGTGCCACTGGAGACCTCCCCTCACCTACCAAGTGACTGAGTTGCAATGGATAGTTGACTAATTGGTTGAGGAGAGGAATACCAAAGCTGGGAGGGTCACTTCAGGAGTCTTGGGGAGGGTTTATTGAAGAACTGATGAGCATGGGGTATCTAGATGGGAGTCAAAGGGCAGGCTGTTGAAACGGAAGATGGCACTGATGCTTAAGACCAGTGGCATATTCTGGCCCTCTGAATTTACATCTAGTAGCCCCTTGGAAGCCTTGGTTACTGCAGAAGAATAGTAGGAATAGGAGTAGGAGTAGGAGTAAGAATAGAGTAGAGTAGAGTAGAGTAGAGTAGGATAGGATAGGATAGGATAGGATAGGATAGGATAGGATAGGATAGGATAGGATAGGATAGGATAGGACAGGACAGGACACACAAGGAATTTGTCTCTGGTGCATAAGCTCTCTGTATACATACAAGCAACAAAGTGGCAAATCATAAATCATAAGATACAAACATCAATCATAATATACAAACAAGCCTTCCATCAAAGCAACCCACTGCTATCAAACAGAAGAGGATTACTACCAAAGGCCTAAAGTCCTTGAAGGTACCAATGAGACTGTTTGTGATTGGTAAAGTATTTTCTTTGAATTATATTTATTCAACAGGTTCAACTCCAAGAGTGCAAAGAGAAATATCCCCAACAAATGCTCAGTGGCATTATTATCTGCCATATGGATTAAGCAACTTCCAAAAATATTGCAATATATTGTTATGTGGGTTGAGTTCTGTTCTCAGGAGGAGTTTTTCATTTGCCTGTTGTGATATGGAGCCTGTGTTTTATTCCCTGGAAACTATGACTTTGACCTTACTATCCATATGTGAAGGGTAATAATAAAAAACCTCCCCAAAGCCTAAATAATAGATTAAACCTCTTATTGCATAATAATCTGCTGAGGAACTGGAAGATTATTAGCCATAGACTTGAAGTTTAATGCTTCACAATAGCAGATTATTGCCAGGGTGATTTAAGAAGAGCCAGAATGTTAATTATTCCGGTAACATCTATTCATCTTTAGGAACAAATCCAAATGGACTAGGGATATTTTTTAAAGCAAGAGCATCTCATAATTTAAAATTACCCTGTCCATTGCCTGAGGCTGCACATTTCCCAGCATTTATACAATCAAAGAAATATTCATAATGTGAAATAGATGTGTGTAGTGATTTATGACAGCCTCTCAGAACCAAAAACTGTTTCTTGATGGAGCAGAAACACAACCTGAAGTTATTTCCTCCAAACTAATCATTTCCATTGCTTAGCTCTGTAGTAAACACTAATGCAGGGGGTTGGACTCGAAGACCTCCAAGTTCCTTTCCAACCCTATGATTCTATAAAATATAGAAATTAACCAAAATACACATCTTACCTCTTTTTTTTTCCAGCAATGGAAAATTAATACAATTAATATTCTAGTTTGTGATTTTAAAAAAGTATTAGATTAAAAGCACAATGCGATCTAATATGTCATATTTTATATTTTGAATGATGGAGAAATTTATCTGAGAAATTTATATTCAATTCCCTGTCTTACAAGTAGTGTCAATTAAATAAATGGGTGCTTGGATAGAGCCAGGAAATTGCAAACTTTGGCCCCATGACTAAAATTCTGGTTAAAAACAATATTTGTACAACAGAAGGCAAAGCTTGAGTGTTCCATTTTATGATGGGATACAGTAAGAGGTGGATCCCCAGGAGGGAGAGGGTGCATTCCAGAGGAGTAAGAGACAACTCAGTCCAGATGTTATGTATAAGAGAAAAAGGAGGAAGACACCCCTTCCCCAGCAATTTGCTGAGTATACTATATATTTGTTTTATTTATTTAGTTTGTCAAGCATGTATCAGAAAACAAGTATAAGTATGAACATAAATATAAGTATAAACAGGTGTAAATATATACATAATAAATAAGTATGAATAAATGGGAACAGTAGGGCAGGGACAGTAGGCACGCTGGTGTGCTTATGCATTCCCCCTTACAGACCTCTTAGGAATGGAGTGAGGTCCATGGTAGACAGTTTAAGCAGATAGACTGCTCAGTTTGGCAAGGTTTTGTCTCTTGAAATGAAACAATAAAAGAAGTAAACTTGGAAGAATCTCCATGTATCCTTTTTTGTCATTCCCCCCTCCACAAATCTTTCTCATATTTCGCAACATTCAAGCACAACACAGATTAGAAATTCACTGACGTTTGTGTTACCTCAATGTTATTGCTTCTGGCCAGCTCTCTTACCAACATACCTGCATTTCCTACATTTAGTTTGGAGATCCTTTTATTTCTGTTTGTTTAAAGGTGAATAGAACTATTTTATGATTCTGCAATAGCAATGCTTTATATCACGCAATGGATGCAGTTACATTCAAATGTAAGTGAACTGAAGCTTCCCACAGGTTTCCTTGCTCAGTAAGAGGATTAAAGTCAGTAGAGCAGATTCTACTCTTCTTCTTGCCTGTTACATTTTTTTAATCACTATTTTATTTCTAATCCTTCCAATATTAAAAAATATTTGGGTAGGTTACAGGGTTACAGAGAAATTTTTTTTTCTTTTTTGAACAAAGTATAATTTTAAAAAACCAAGAAAAATATCCACTCTTGCAGAAAACAATGTTATTAAAATGTCTCAGAGAAGATTGGTTCTGCATAGCATTGAAAACTCATTAACATAGGCACCAGGTATTTCTTATGAGGAAGGCATTTCATAAGCAAGGCTACATAAGTGAGAAAGGCTTCTCCCTCGAGCAACTGATCACATTAACATAATAAGGGTGTCTGGATAAAGCCTTCGGATGATGAACAAAGAAAATGATTAGGAACACGATACAGGAAATATTCCTTGAGTTATTGTGGTCCCACGAAGTTAACCCAATTCATGTATTCTATTCATGGATAATACCTACAGAGTTTTTATCAAAATGGGTAGTATGATGGCTCAATGGTTAAGACGCTGGACCTCTCTGACAGCCCAGGTTTGAGACCCGAGTATTGCATGATGGGGAGAGGTCCTACTCTCACCCTAGTTCCTGCCTACTTAGAAGTTCAAAAGCACGTACATGTGAGTAGATAAATAGTTAACAGCACTCTGTGATGTCATGCTGGCCACAGACCTTGGAAACGTCTTCACACAGCGTTGGCTCAGCATCCATGGAAACAGAGATGAGTACACCCCCCCCAATAGACAAAAACAATTAGTGGTGTAAAAACCGCAGGGACTCCTTTTATCAAAATAAATGTTCATGAGACTGCTCCAAAAAGCTCATTTTTTTTTCATACACAACCTAACATATTTGTTTATTGCAGCACTAATTTTTATTTGCCTTCTTTCCAAGATTAAAAAGAGAACAATCAAAAATGCAAGAATAAGGGCCAGTCTAGTCCAACTTTCTTTGATCCTGCACTAATCCATCAAAAGTTTCTAATGAGCTTACAAGTAAAATATTTTGGCATCAGCCTCCTAATGTTTCCCAGCAACTGGTGCCAGAAACATTATATAATACTTATCACTGGCAACCTTATTTTCAATAAATGACCATATCTTCTCTGTATTTAATTCTCTATTAAAATCATCCCAGTTGGTGGTTGTCACTGTATCTTATTTCCAAACCTGGATAACCACCTAATGTGTAACTAATTCTGAGAATTGCACAGATAGCATTGTCTTTGCAGAGATCCCAAGGAATTGAAATCCATACTGACAGTGCATGTTTAGGCAGGAGAAAAGACTCTTTTATAATAGCCTCTCTCCTAATATAGAAAAAGAGGTGAAGTTTTTCTGCCTATCCAGTTTCTTTTTGCATACCTATATTCCTATGGATTATATGATAGTCTTATTCATTTTTCCCTAAAAGGCTTAAACAATGAAAAAAGAGCTAAAAAAATGAAACATTTAATGAGAGGAAATTTAGCTGCCTTATTATCTACAAATTGAAATTCATAGCACTAGCCCGTTTAATTCATTCATATTTATTCATCCATTATCCATTTCGCTAAAATGAAATTAACTTATTAACCCTGCTTAAATACATAATACAGAAATACAATTATTTGGAATGATAAAAGTGTTACATCACTCACACATTTGCAGAATGAAGATAGGGAATTAGCAGAGGAGTACACTATTACTAAACTGAGAGTTCTACAATGGCCAAAAACTCAATAAAATTATAATTATCTACAGACTGGTAAGCATTCTCAGACTAAAAAAAATAGATGGGTGTGTAATTTATTAATATGTCTCCTGCTTCTGGTTTCAATTATACACTTTCACATACAGTTGTTTTGGAAATTAGTAATTTACTCAAATCACGCTCCATCCTACTGCCTTTGCTTGGCAAGAAGCCTTTTTGCTCTACTCTTTGATCTACTTACTGAGTGTGGGGGTTGGGTGGCCTAATGTCATCCTCATCTGACTGCTCCAGCTGTTGAAATTGCTTCAGGTGATATTTTGGGGGGGCTTTCTGCTTCCTGAGGCTGACATTCCACAGATTCTGCTGGAGTAGCTTCTTTTATTTCAAATTCAGACTCACCATCTTGAGTCTTGGGACATACAATAAAAGCCCTATCACATATGAGCAGACAGGAAATCTAGGTCAGCATTCTACAGCTGGTAATTTCCAGGTCCTATTTGGGAATTCTGGAATTTATTAGAATCCCAGCACATCTGGATGGTGATAAATTATTTCACACTGATCTGTATTTGAGACCACTAAAGTAATTAGCAGTAAAGTGACAAAGATTTTGAAACCCGTTGTTCATTAAGAAAAGTACTTCAAATCTATATATAAAATTGCTATAAAATATAGCACAGACTATATACTGTTTCATAGTGCTTTACAGCCCTCTCACAGTGGTTTACAGAGTCAGCATATTGCCCCCAACAATCTGGGTCTTCATTTTACCTTGAAAGGATGAAAACCTGAGCTAGTGAGAAATGAACTGCTAGCAGTCAGCAGAATTAGCCTGAAATACTGCATTCTAAACATTGCACCACCACAGTCCTAGAGAAACAATAAAAGTATAATCCTCTTCAGATTCTCAAAAAATGAATTTGTGGTCTTAGAATGTTTTCATTATCTCCTTGCATGTATGTATGTATGTATGCATGCATGTATGCATGCTGTTCAATTATAGGATCCTGGACAGTTTACACAACAAAATACATTAATTTTTTTTAAAATCCTATCTATAAAACTACTTAAAATCTATTTGTTGTGTGCCACCCAGAATTGCTTTCAATGAGATGGTGGTTATATAAATTTAATAAATAAATAAACTCCATACTATCACCAAAAATGGATGCTGTATAAACCAAAATAAAACAAATAGGCAAAAAAACAGAATTATTCAAAAAAAAAATTGTTAAAATCATTGTTCTCAAAAACAAAACAAAATAAAACAAACCTTATTTTTTAATAGATAAAATGCCATATTTTTCATAGGCATAAATTGAAGTTGCTTTTGATTATAAAGCTGATGTCAGTTCTTTTTTTTTAAAAAAAAAAATAAGAATTAATAAAAGAATTCTGATTTGCTGTATATCTTGGTTTAAACAAAACCAGAATATTTACAGTCATGGGCATACTGTATTACATTGTTGCAATTCCAAAGTTTAACCTGCACTTTAATTTGTGTTTGTCAATGTTTGCTGACCCACAGGCCTCCACAACACCCACCAGCAGTGGTTTCTGAATTAGGTCACATTACAATGTCCTCCAAATAAATAATAAATACATTTCATTTACTTTCATTCCTGTGTGCTTGGAGGTTTTTTCTTTATATAGCCCTATTGGTTGTTTTTTTTAATCCTTTCAAGGAATCGGTGGCAAAAAACATTGTAAATAATATAAAGGAATGTCCCTGGTGGCTACATGGTGATATTAGAGTAAAAACCTTTCTGAAAGAAGGATGATGAGATTGAGGAGTGAAGTAGATCAGCTGTAAAATGCAACTAGAAAAATTTGGAAGCGGTAGCAGGGGTTGGCTGCTGGGGGTCCGCAGGGGTTTGCAAGAACCCTTAGCTAAGATTCTGCACACTTTGGAGAACCCCCAAATCCCACTTCTGGCTGGCCCCGCCCACCCCTCCCCTCCCCTCCCCTCCCCTCCCAGGAGTCTCTATGCAGCCCATTTTGGATACAGGTAAGTGCAGGGTGCACGCGGAGGCTCATGGAGGTGAAAAACAGGCCTCCTGGAAGTTCAGGAAGGCCAGAAACGGGACCGTTTCTGGCTTCTAGAGAGCCTTCAGAGCTTGGGGAGGCTGTTTTCACTTTCCGGGAAGCTCAAGGAAAGCTCCAGAGTCCGGAGAGGGCAAAAATACCCCCCACCATGGTGTAGGAGGCTGAATAGGCCACACCCACCATGGCCACGCCCACCCAGCAACTGGACAGAGAACCCGTTGTTAAAATTTTTGAAGCCCATCCCTGAGTGGCACTTTCTGTGGGAGGGTATCATGGTAGATTGCAGATGAGGTAGCTGATCTGTTTTCCGATGGAAGTAAAACAGTTGGAGAGCAGAGGGCAGGGTGAGAATTTCTCTCAAGGAGAAAAACTTCCCTGAGTTGTGTGAGTGCAAATATTGTTGCAACATGGATAAGAGGAATGGAAAAGATTAAATGAACTGAGAAAACGGAATAATTAAAGTTACTAATTTCGGGAACAACATTGGAAACAATGAGTATGACCTCCAACATTCTGAGACTTCAAACATTTTGTTTCTCTTTCTTGCCCTTATAACTTGCTACTCTGCCTCTCTTAGAAACATCAAGCTAGATTAGAACATAAATTAAAATGCAGACAAATAGGCAATAAAACAGGAATAAAGAGACAGTAGAAAGAATGGCTAGTTGAAGGTACTTTGCTTAAGAATTCTCCAAAACCTGAAATTATAAGGCTGCTCTTTAATTCCCTGATTAACTGAGACACAGTCTTAGTTTCTCCTGCCAATTTCCATTATAATTTGCAACCTCCCAAAGCCCTCATGCTCTATCATGCATCTTTAATTTCCCATCTCTCACAAACCATTTTTCCAAGGTCAAAATAGTCCTGCAAACTTTACATCAAGATTCAATTTCTTTGATTACTTCAACTACAGTCTCACAAGTAGCTGTTTTCATCAGTCAGCCTAGTTGAATCTTATCTTCACAAGCTGGCTTCCTGACTTTCAGGTAAGACTCTTGACCGCTCCCTGGCAATGCTGTGGATTAAACCTGTGACTTAACTTTTCTATCTTTGCCAAAGCAGAGAAAGAATTCATTGCTGCATAAAGGGTATTGCTTGCAATAACATTCTTGGCTTTACAGCAGGGGTGGGCAAACTTTTTGGCTCGGGGGCCGCATTGACTTTTAAAATTTGACAGACGGCTGGGTCAGCACAAGATTTTTGGGAATCGCCCCCTTCCCCCCTTCCCCTCCCTCGGAGGACCCCTGAGTCAGGAGTTGCTACCGCCGGCGCGGCTCCGTGGGCTCCAGTCCCGCGTTGCCTCGGGAAGGGAAAGGCAAAAAGGAAGAGCCGCGGCGGTGCTTTGCAACGGAGCAGCGGCACCGGAGGCTCAGGCTCAGCGGCTCCTGGTTTTGCCTTTTCCTTCCCAAGGCAACGCGGGACTGGAGCTGCACGAGCTGCGCCGGCGGTAGCAACTACTGACAGCCCCAGCCGGACACCTGAGCGGAGCCCGGCGAAACTGCCTGTTGCTGCTGCCGGAGCACCGCCGGTCGCCTCCTCCAAGCAGACTGCCCGCCCACCGGGCTTCCCTCTGCCGCGCTCGGGGCCAGGCGCGAGCGCCCGCGAGTTAAAAGGAAGCCGAAAGTTGCTGGGAAGTTGCTCGGGTGCTGGGAGCAGGCTTTTAAAGTGCCACCCGAGCAAAGTTTAAGCAGTCCGTCCGCCCGCCGGCGGAACCTTCCCGCTCCTCGGCGGGAAGACGCTCCAGCCTGCAAACTTTGCCTTTGCAAAGCCCTGAAACCCGAGCAACCTCCCAGAAACTTTCGGCTTCGTTTTTAACTCGCGGGCGCCGCGCCTGGCGGAGGGGAAGCCCGGAGCCTCCTCCAAGCAGCCTGCCCGCCCGCACCGGGCTTCCCTTCCGCCACGCAGCTCGGGCCAGGCGCGACGCCCGCGAATTAAAAGGAAGCCGAAAGTTGCTGGGAAGTTGCTCGGTGCTGGGAGCAGGCTTTTAAAGTGCCGCCTGAGCGGCTTCGCTTTAACTCGCGGGCGCCGCACCTCGCCCGAGCCGCACAGCAGCCCGCTCCAAGCAGCCCACCCGCCCGCCGGGCGGTACTCTCCTGCTCCTCGGCGGGAGGATGCTCCAGCCTGCAAACTTTGCCTTTGCCAAAGCCCTGAAGCCCGGAAAACCGAGCAACTTCCCGCTTCGCTTTTAACTCGTGGCGCCGCGCCGCCCGAGCCGCATGGCGAAGAAGCCCGGAGCGCCGCCGGTCACCTCCTCCAAGCAGCCCACCTGCCCGCCCGCCCGGGGCTTCCCTCCGCCGTGTGGCTCGGGGCCAGGCACAAGTGCCCGCGAGTTAAAACGAAGTGGAAAGTTGCTGGGAAGTTGCTCGGGTGCTGGGAGCAGGCTTTTAAAGTGCCGCCCGAGCAGGACCGCCGAGCCGGGAAACAGGGCACCAAGCCAGGGCAAGGCTCCACCAGCAGCGGCCTAGCTTTAGGTGGCTCCAAGCAGCCCGCCCCGCCCACCGGGTGAACCCTTCCCGCTCCTCGGCGGGAAGACGCCCAGACTGCAAGCTTTGCCTTTGCAAAGTTTAAGCCTGGAAGCCCTGGAAAAAGGGGGATCGGCGGGGACTCACCTTCGGAGAGGTCGCACTCGAAGGTGATTTCAACTCCCAGCTGAGGCCTTTGCAAATTTCTTTTCTTTCCTACCCCTAGATCGCTCCGCACTGTTTTGCAGCTTTGGGGCCACGCGGCACAGGGCAATTACACCACGCCCAGCGATTTTTTTTCAGGGGCGGGCCGGATTGGACAGACCAATGGCAGCGATTTTTTTCAGGGGCAGGCCGCATTGGACAGACCAACGGGCCGGATGTGGCCGCGGGCCGTAGTTTGCCCACCCCTGCTTTACAGAATGGACAAGGCTAGCACAGAAAGTAAATGAGGAGCCCCTTGCTATATTGCAAGCGGTCATAATGAACAATGTCCTATGAGTGCCAGGAATAAAGGGAAGAGATGGAAATATATAATTTATTTATTTATTTTTATTTATTTATTTATTTGATTTGCCAATTGTTTACAAGATAATAAGTATAAATGTATACATAGTTGTGAATACTTGAAATGGTTACATATAAGAGAAATAAAAGAATAAGAGAAACAATAGGACAGGGACGGTAGGCACGTTGGTGCGCTTTATGCACGCCCCTACAGACCTCTTAGGAAAGGGGTGAGGTCAATAGTAGACAGTCTAAGGTTAAAGTTTTTGGGGTTTGGGGAAGAAACTACAGAGTCGGGTAGAGTATTCCAGACATTGACCACTCTATTGCTGAAGTCGTATTATAATGATAGAAGATTTTTTTTTAAATCAGGGAAGGTAGGAGGGAAAAAAACAGAGGAATTCAAAGTGACCTTTGAAAACAATAAAATATCATTCTAACTCTACCTTCTGACTTAAGTTAACTTAGCTGTTTCTGATTGAGTTGAGTTGAAGTGGTAAAAACACAGCCTACAAATATGGAATGTAGAAATAGCAATAGCATTTAGGCTTATAGACTGCTTCACAGCCCTCTCTAAGCGGTTTACAGAGTCAGCATATTGCCCCCAACAATCAGGGTCCTCATTTTACCAACCTCGGAAGGATGAGAGGCTGAGTCAACCTTGAGCTGATGAGAATTGAAGGAATTTAACTCCTGGCAATGTGAGCAGAGTTAGCCTGCAATACTGCCTTCCCGAAATTGGACCCAACCAGGAATAATTATTTTAAAGCATTTCGAAATCCACCTGCATCTATTCTGTGACATACTCAGCGAGCTGGAATGGTTTTTGTTTCCTCTGCCTCCCATCCAGGCAAGCTGTTCAGCTACTATCAATCAACCTGATGGCTAACAGCCCCGCTGAGCTCAATGGACAAGCCAGTTTATCAGCACTAATTAGCTCTTAAGTGTTATTTAACCGATTGTGCTCTTCCACAGATCATGCACTGCGGAACAAGGAAGAACTTATGCGTGTTCATTATATCCAAGAAGAAAGAAAGTTCAGCCCTTTGTCTAAATTGTCCAGGGTGGATTTTTCTCTCTCACCACTATCTTGTAAGCTTCCTGAAGTGTCATCACCATGTTGCAGATGATATATTTCCATGTTTATCACAGCTGCCCAAATGACCAAAGCTACAGGGTACATATTGAATTTGCTCAGCTTTTTAAAAACAATCCTGCCAAGTATATGTGGAGTTACTAACACTGAATTTAAAATATAAATGTTGTAAGATACAAGCACCTTTTAATTTGATTTGTTTCTTCATGTCCCAATATAATTATACTTAGAATACTTTTCATGAAATGCAGTGATGGCCAGTTATGATTACTTCAGATCAGATCAGAAAAATAGCATGTGGGACCTGTTGTAAGCTAATAAGCTTTTTTTCTATGGCTGGATTCTAATTCCCTAACTCTATAAACATATTTCTACTCTAAAGGTTGCATTGCATTATTTAGCCACTAAATGGTACATATTTAGCTGTGTGCAGTATCCCTCTATTGGTCCCCATTTTAGAATTTTAGGTTTCTTCTAAATTTTTGCACTTTTCCAATGTCTTAGCTTCTCTTATGATTGCTGATTGGCCTTTTATGTAAGAATAATCCTTAGAGAGAATGCACTACTACTCAGTGTAAAACTGTATGTGTGTCTCTCCTAGCTGCATTCACTGCCATCCTGCCCAGTATCAACTATTCACCCAGATGACGCCTAAGGGTTCTTTGTGATCATTAATTCACCCCTGTGTTCAAAGGGTTTTCTCACTCTAAGATAAATTAAATCTCCAGACACAGTTAGTATTCATCTGAATATTAGTTGCCTGCGAGGTGAAGATATGTAATACATATATTATTTCTATTTTAATCTATCCAATTTCAGAATTCTCAGGGTGGATTATAAAGCTATTAAAACAGAATCAAAGGGAATAAAATCATGTTTTAAAAAAGGCATTAAAGCAGATAGATAATAAATGCCATATTCCTAAATACTGTATATGTTGACAATCTTAGAATGCTTGAAAAAGACAATGCCTAGGAAAAGAGATAGATGTCTTAGCCTGGTTCAGAAAGCATAATAGTGCTATTCCCAGGCTATTCTCCTTATTTATTATTATTTTGATGTCACCTGATTCCACAGTGACTTTGGCTGCCTTACAATTATGATTTTTTTTAAAAAAAATGTAAATGAAGACAACATATATTAGAGAATAATCTGTCAGAAAGAAACATATACCAGAGAGAAGGAATGCAGCGGAATGGAATATAGGACCTAAAAACCAAAAGGGATGCAACCACCATCCTAGCCCAAGATCCAGGTGAACATTCTAAAGATTGGGAGCAGTATTGATTTCTGAGTGAATGTCATTCCACAAAGTTGGAAGCCATCATGGAGAAACATGGTTCCTGGATCACAAAAGGTGACACTGCTTCGTTAATGGGAATCCAGACCATGCCCACTGTAATTGCCTTCACCAGACATAAAGAAATTGTTTTTCCTTCAAGTAACCAGGCAACACACCATTAAGACCTTTATAAGTGATAACCAATACCTTGAATTGAATCCAGAAGCCAAAAGGCAGTCAGGACAGCTCCCAAAACTGTCAAATATGTGTGTATGCTATCACACACCCATCATTACCCATGCCACTGCATTCTGGATCAGCTGTAGTTTCTGAGTGGTCTTCAACAGCAGCTCCATATAGAGTATTACAGTGGTTCAAAGCATGAATATCTAAAAGGGTCTAGGAATGGGCACAGCTAGTACAGATCAACCTGTGCAAAGACCCTCTTGACTACGGCTGCCACCTTCTATTTTTCCAGTTTCCCATTAAAGGAAAAATACGGACTATCCCCAAACTAGGGAGTGAGGGTTATCAAACAAACAAAAGCAAACTCAATTGTCAGAGACTGAGATATATAAGTGGGTATCATCAACACACTGGCTTTTGAGAAGAGACATCCCATAACTTGTTTCCCAGAGTGAAGAGAGCCTTTCTCCAAAAGTGGGGGATTAGGTCTCTTAACATCTCCATCAGAGACAGCTTTTCCCCAATTCCTACTCTTTCAATTTTTTAATGGAAGCTTTAACCCTTCTTTTTATTATTCATATTTTTTCTGCCTCTTTCTAGGTGGAAATTTTATATCAATTCCACCAAATATTCACGGCTATTCCAATGGCATAAGATACCCTAGAGCACATAACGAGGCTATAGCTGGCAGACGTTATTGAACTCTAGCTCCCATAAACTCCAACCATCCTGGAAAATGAGAAAAATTATGGACACTGGTCTATCTTTTTTTTTAAGAGATAGAATTTCTCCATTCCATTTTCTAGTTATTAAGGAAAAAGAGATCACATTGCTACCAAATATAGCAATATGTTCCAAATTAATTATAACCCTTCAATACAAGCTAGAGGGAGTTTGATTAATTTAATAAAATGTTAGGGAGATTTGGCACCACCTATGAATTATTTTTATTAATAATGCTTGATCACCTGGTTAAATTTTTAAGATTTAAGAATTTATACTATAAACAGTTCCAGGTCTCAATTCCAAATCTCAAGCCTTCTTTCCATATTTTAAAAGATTTTAAAATGGTATTTGATTTTAAATGATGGGGGTGGTTGTGATTTTTTGAACACATTAATGTTCTTGATTGGTGAAGTGCCATGAGTTTCTAAAGATATTATTGTACTTGTCCCATTTGAAAAAAAGTTAAAACTTGTGTTAAGTTCTTCTCCAAAATATGTTCAGGAGGAATAGATTTTGCCATCAGTAAATAAGGTCTTTAATACCTGTTGCATTATGCTCACTAAACAAATTTTCTAGGTTGAGATCAATAGAAAATTCTGTGCACTCATCAGAATAAACCAGAGGTGAGCTTTTTTAAAAATCCAAATGCCCTACATTATATTACAAAAATAAGTCCCTAAGGGCTAGAAGGGCATATAATAAAGTGATTATATTTGATTGAGGAAACAACTTATGGTTAAGGTGTGGGATCAAATGGTCCTCAGCCTGTAGCCCATTTAGTGCTTAAGGAGATGCAAAATGCTTTGAGTGAATTTCATAATTTCTGTAGACCAAAAATTGGGTAAACCTAAACATTCTTCTATCATTCAATTGATTAGATCTCCACTCTGCTTCTCTGCCTAAGACAATTTCCCACTAGTGACTAGTAGCATCCTTATAGCATGAACAAGCATCACTGAAGTGATTCAAAATCTCTTCCACTTAGTAAGGAAATAAAAGCAAAGAGTTTGCCAACTGCCACTACTATACACCGAAATAACAAAAATAATGATGGCTGGGTAACTCTTCATTCATTTCCTTAATTTGGCAGGAGAGGACTGTTTGTTTTACTGTTTGCAGTGCTGTGTGACCTTAACAATTTTGAAAGTGTCAGCATCCTGCATAATATCTCTGGGCTAATTTGATCCCAAGTTCCCTTGTTTTGTCAGATATTGTGTCCTTAATTTGCATAGCCACTGAACAATTGGGATCACTTAATTTTCATAAAATGTGCTTTTTTTAAAAAAAAAAAAAAAAAAAGGTCATTTGTCTCCTAGAGATTCTTGGTTGCTACGTATGGAAAAACTGCAATTATTTTAATGAGTTTTTACCAGGCAATATCAGAGTAGCGTGAGACATACGAGAGAATGATAACTGCACATTCATGGTTGGTTCAAGCATTTGCTCAGCATATTAAGGAAGCAAAAATACATTTAACAAGTATAAAGACATCTAAATGAGCTACTTAGAAATGATATTATTTCAATATTGTGCTGAAGAAACAGATTTTATTGTGCTACATTTTAGGATGAGGCTGTATTTTAACACATTTAAATCTAGCACGCTTCTGCAGGTCACAAAGTGACTAACTACCAGAGAGATTCCCAAAGATTAATTTTCTCCTTAGAATGTGTGCATTTCTGGCACAGAAATAATTAACAACAATACAGAGACCAGTATTTTAAAGTTGTGGCCAATTATGACTGGAAGAAGAGGGAGAAGGGGATGGGGGGTGGGGGGGGAAAGCTGATCACTTCATAAAATTGATCTATACAGTATGCTTTTAACAGCAGCTTGGTATACCAGAGTTTCTGGTATAGAGATAAACATTGGATGAATCATTTTATTTCCTTAGGTAGATTTGAAAGGCTAACCTTAATATTAATTCTTATATTCAAAGAACCGTGGTCTTTAAAAACATTAATACCTACATATATTTAAAAATACAAATATGCCTTCTGATGCTTTGGAGAATAGGTTGACCCCCTTTTCCTTGTGGCAGCCATTCAAATATTGGAACACTGTTATAATGTCACTCCTTGTCCTTCTTTTCATTAAACATATTTAACACCTACTTATTTCCTGCAACCGTTCTTCATGTTTTTTAGCCTCTAGTCCCCAAATACTCTTTGTTCTTGTTCTCTGCACTCTTTCTAGAGTCTCAAAATCTTTTTTATATCGTGGTGCCCCAAAGTGGATGCAATATTCCAAGTGTGATCTTCCCAAAGCATTATGAAATAGTATTAACATTTCATGCAATGTTGATTCTATCCTTCTGTTAATGCAGCCTAGGACTGTATTGGCTTTTTCTGGCAGCTGCAGCACACTGCTGGTTAATATTTAAGTGATTAGACTGCTGGTTAATATTTAAGTGATTAGAGTGAGTCTTCTTATTTCCTTTCACCCTTGACATCATGAATTTAAGGATAATATGTCACTTTTCTCAAAAGTTCCAATCACTGTCAGATCTTTAAACATTTTCTCTCTCTTTGAAAGTATTAGGTTCAGAATAGCAGATGTCCTTATTTCTTTTCTTCTTTCTATCCAAGTACTGGCTCACCTTAGCTTTTCAAAATAATCCAAAAATGGCAATGTGTAACATATAAACTTCCCAGTCTAACCTACAATCCTGATATTTTCTGATGTTTTTCTACTCAAATATTAATCAGACAAATTCTTCCTAGATTCCAAACTCAGATCAAGTCAACCTTGCTTGAAAGCCTACAATTCTGCCTTGAAACCCAGATAATTTGTTACGTAGATGTAGTGTAGATGGAAATGTACAAACTTTTTCTGAGAATTTTTGTTCCTCCTAGAAAATTTCTCCCCACCCCTCCAAGAAGACACAATCACTAGTTACAAATATCCCTACTTCTTTCTATTGGCAAGCACACTGAGCTCTTTGCAAAACACAAAAGTTTGGTAAATATAGGTTATGTCTGGTTGCCCTGTCTTATTACAGAAGCAGGATTCAATGGCTCTTTCATCTCTTCTATATCTAAAACCATTTTATAGCGCCTCTTGGAACATTTTATTCAGAATCATTAAACTTTAAACTAATTTCTGATCCTGCTGTTTTCAACAGCATGCAGTAATAAAAATTAAACTTCACCACCCACAGCAATTAATAGCACACCATTTTATTGCAGCTCATTCATCTGATAGGAATGCTGCTCTCAAAAATCACACTTTGGATAGCGCAAGGAGTAACTGTAAAACTATTTGTTTCCTATTTTTGTATTCATTTACTTCCATTTTTTTCCCCTTCTGTTCAATCGTATCTGATTCTTGGAGACTGCCTGGACATATTCCTGCATTTTCTTGGCAAGGTTTTTCAGAAATGGTTTGTCATTGCCTCCTTCCTAGGGCTGAGAAAAAGGGCCTGGCCCAAGATCAACCAGCTGGCTTCGTAACAAAGGTGAGACTACAACTCATAGTCTCCTAGTTTCTACCCTGATACATTAACCACTACATCAAACTGACTCTCTCATTCAGTACTAGAGCTTTCCAAACTGTGCTTGGTGGGCCTGTATATATATTTTGCTGTAAATCTGTTGCATTCTAAATTCCCCAAATAAAAAAATAAATATACATTTTATATATCTTTGAACTAAGAACTGTGTAACAAATTTAAAAGCAATGCACAAGTGATAACTCTGTTCCAGTATGTAGCTTTATTTAGAAAGTTGCACATGGAAATTTCCCTTATTTTTGCCTTAAAATAAAAGCCAAACAACATTCTCCGATATCTCCAAAACTTCTAACATCATGTTCATATGTAAACATAAGAAAATGATTTCTTGGCTTCTGGCAGTGATGCCTTAGTGAAAGGGTGAAGGGAGAGCGGTCTCCATCTCTAGATCCCGTTTTTTCACTTTTGGGGATCTTTCGGGGTGTGAGGAGCCTGGAGAGCCAAGCGGAGAAGAGGGGAAGCCCGGAAGATGGTGAGGCAAAACGCGATCGCCAGCCAGCAAGAAGGGAAACCCCTGAAAACCCGAAGTGAAAGTGTCTGTCATTTTATTATGGCAAACGCAAGGCCATGGCTGAACCGTGAATGAGAAGGAAGTGAGAAGATTATCAACAGAAAGTGTCATTGAAGTTAAAATCCCAAAGTTGCAACTGTGATGATTTGCCAGAAGTAAGTTTGAACTTGTTTCCAAGGAAAAAAGAGGGGGGGTAACCCCATAGTACAGGCGGCGAGACAGTAAGAAAGAGCTGTGATTCAGCACTTTTTACAAATGGAAAGAGACCGAAGGAGAGGGGCTATAAGTTGGAAGTGAATAGTTCTAGGACAGGGGTGGGCAATTAATTTCTGTCGGGGGCCACATGGAAAATCAGATCTGCGTTCGAGGGCCGAACCAATTTTATAAAAGGCCATTATAAAGGGCCCATTATAAAATGCAGCAAAGATACAAACAAATTGAAGGAGCCCCTATGGGATCACCACTGTCACCTGTCATTGCAAACCTGTTCATGGAAGAATTTGAATCCAGAGCCCTGGCCAATGCCATCCACAAACCCAAACTATGGTTAAGATACATCGATGACACATTCGTGATTTGGCCCCATGGAAAAAGAAAACCTAAACAACTTCCTAACACACCTAAACAGCACACACCCCAAAATCAAGTTCACCATGGAAACGGAAACAAACAAACAACTACCATTCCTAGATGTACAAAAAAACAGATGGCACACTAGGACACACCATATACCAGAAGAAAACACACACCAACCGCTACCTCAACGCCCAATCCCACCACCACCCAGCACAGATAAACTCCGTGGCTAAAACACTAATTACTAGAACCAAACGCCTGGCAGACAAGAGACACATTAAGACTGAACTATGCACCCTGACCAAAGTACTGACAGCCAACGGCTTCCACAAAAGCAAAATCACCGGCTTGATCCACAAAAACACACTGAGACATAATAGAGACCCAGAAGATGAACAGACCTATGGAACAGCTGTCCTGCCCTACATAAGAGGCACTACAGACAAAATTAGTAAGATACTACACAGACACCACATCAAGACTGCCTTCAAAACAGACAGAAAAATAGCAGCCATCCTCAGAAACCCCAAAGATAAAATTGACCTGGAAAACCAAGGCATATACGAAGTCCCTGTGCATCATGCCCGCCACATACATTGGACAGACCAATAGAAGAATAAGTACCCGCCTGGATGAACACAAAAATGCAGTCAAAAAGCTGGAACACACTTCCTCACTAGTCCAACACATGGAAGCCACAGGTCATAGCATCAACTTCAATGGCACCAAAACCCTAGCCACTATAGAAACCCCAGCCACAGAATCATCAGAGAAGCCATAGAGATTGAAAAAGACCAGAAAGCATGAACAGAAGAGATGATTCCACCAGACTGTCAATCATTTGAAGCCTGCACCACAAACAAAAATCTCCACACCACAGCCAGGCAAACATCTGGGCACAAACAGATCCCCTGACCTCCAGCTCAAACACACCCCAACCAGGCACCCAGATGAAACCTAGCTTCCTAACAAATGATAGCCGCCCATTTACCCGAGCTGCTGCACTAAAGGCCTCCAATAAAGTAACACAATGTTGCCAGCCAATCAAGATACAGAGCCAAAAACAGACAGATATTAGAAACACCAATCAAGCAGAACACAGCAAACTCCAAGACAATAAACACAGACCAAGACTGTCAACCAATCAGATGAAGAAAAACATTCTGGCACAGCAAGGCTGCCCCAAATTAAATCTAAAACCACTGTAAAGCCTGACTCACAGATGAACACTATACAGAAGCCTGATGATGGCAGATGAGATTCTGCCGAACGTCGCTACAACTTTAAAAGCACAACTACTATGACGTGGGAAAATACCCGAACAAAGCTGAATGCCATACATGTAAGTACCGCGAAACTTAAGAATATATATATATATATATATATAGGCTTCAGCTTTGTTTGGGTATTTTCCCACGTCATTATAGTTGTGCTTTTAAAGTTGTAGCAACGCTTTCAGCAGAATCTCATCTGCCATCATCAGGCTTCCGATTGTGTCCGTCTGTGAGTCAGACTTTTACAGTGGTTTCAGATTTAAATTTGGGGCAGCCTATTGCTGTGCCAGAATGGTTTTTTCTTCATCCTGATTGGTTGGGAGTCTTGGTCTGTGTTTATTGGTCTCGGAGTTTGCTGTGTTCTGCTTGATTGGTGTCTCTAATATCTTCTGTCTGTTTTTTGGCTCTTTTGTATCTTGATTGGCTGGCAGCATTGTGTTACTTTATTGGAGGTCTTTAGTGCCGCTTGGCTTCGGGTAAATGGACGGCTATCATTAGTTAGGAAGCTGGGTTTCATCTGGGTGCCTGGTTGGGATGTATTTGAGCTGGAGGTATCAGGGGCGATCTGTTTGTGCCCAGGTGTTTGCCTGGCTTGTGGTGTGGGAGATTTTTTTGTTTGTGAGTGCAGGCTTCCAAATGATTGACAGACTGGTGGAATCATCTCTTCTGTTCATGCTTTCTGGTCTTTTTTCAATCTCTATGGCTTTTCTTAAATTTTCGCGGGTACTTACATGTATGGCCTTCAGCTTTGTTCGGGTATTTTCCCACGTCATTATAGTTGTGCTTTTAAAGTTGTAGCAACGTTTCAGCAGAATCTCATCTGCCATCATCAGGCTTCTGTATTGTGTCCGTCTGTGAGTCAGACTTTTACAGTGGTTTCAGATTTAAATTTGGGGCAGCCTATTGCTGTGCCAGAATGGTTTTTTCTTCATCCTGATTGGTTGGGAGTCTTGGTCTGTGTTTATTGGTCTCGGAGTTTGCTGTGTTCTGCTTGATTGGTGTCTCTAATATCTTCTGTCTGTTTTTTGGCTCTTTTTGTATCTTGATTGGCTGGCAGCATTGTGTTACTTTATTGGAGGTCTTTAGTGCAGCTTGGCTTCGGGTAAATGGACGGCTATCATTTAAATCTGAAACCACTTTAAAAGCCTGCTCCTAGCACCCGAGCAACTTCCCAGCAACTTTCGGCTTCCTTTTAACTCGCGGGCGCTTATGCCTGGCCCCAAGCCGCGCGGTGGAGGAGAAGCCCGAAGTGCCGCCGGGTTGCCTCCTCCAAGCAGCCTGGCCGCCCGCCAGGCGGAACCCTTCCCACTCCTCAGCGGGAAGACGCTCCGCCTGCAAACTTTGCCTGTGCAAAGTTTAAGCCTGAAGCCCGGAAACCCGAGCAACTTCCCAGCAACTTTCGGCTTCCTTTAACTCACGGGCACTCGCGCCTGGCCCCAAGTCGCGCGTGGAGGGAAGCCCGGCGCCGCTGGGTCGCCCTCCAAGCAGCCTGCCCGCTCGCCGGTGGAACTCTTCCCCTCCTCGGCGGAAGACGCTCCCGCCTGCAAACTTTGCCTGTGCAAAGTTTAAGCCTGAAGTCCCGGAAACCCGAGCAACTTCCCAGCAACTTTCGGCTTCCTTTAACTCACGGGCGCCGCGCCTGGCCCCAAGTCGCGCGGCAGAGGGGAAGCCCAAAGCGCCGCTGGGTCGCCTCCTCCAAGCAGCCCGCCCACCCGCCGGCTTCCCTCGCTGCGCGGCTCGGGCCAGGCACGAGACGCCGCGAGGAAAAAGGAAGCCGCAAGTTGCTGGGAAGTTGCTCTGGTTTCCGGGCTTACAGGCTTAAACTTTGCACAGGCAAAGTTTGCAGGCGGAGCGTCTTCCCGCCGAGGAGCGGGAAGGGTTCTGCCTGGTGGGCGGGCGGGCTGCTTGAGGAGGCGACCCGGCGGCGCTTCGGGCTTCCTCCGCCGCGCTTGGGGCCAGGCGCGATGCCCGAGAGAAAAAGGAAGCCAAAAGTTGCTGGGAAGTTGCTCGGTGCTGGGAGCAGGCTTTAAAGTGCCACCTGAGCAGGACCGCCGAGCCGGGAACGAGGCACCAAGGCAGGGCAAGGCTCCACCAGCAACGGCCTAGCTTTAGGTGGCTACAAGCAGCCCACCCAGCAGCCCGCCCGCCCACCGGGCGGAACCCTTCCTGCTCCTCGGCGGGAAGACGCTCCCGCCTGCAAACTTTGCCTTTGCAAAGTTTAAGCCTGAAGCCCCGGAAAAAAAAGGGGATCGGGACTCACCTTCGGAGAGGTCGCACTCAAGGTGATTTTGAACTCCCAGCTGAGGCCTTTGCAAAGTTCTTCTTTCTTTCCTAACCTGAGAGCGCTCCGCACTGTTTTTCAGCTTTGGGGGCCATGCGGCGCAGGGCAATACGCCACGCCCAGCAATTTTTTTTCAGGGGCAGGCCGGATTGGACAGACCAACGGGCCGGATGTGGCCTGCGGGCCGTAGTTTGCCCACCCTTGTTCTAGGAAGATGAAAGGTGGAGATTGAAATAAGATGAGAACTGGTGGGAGAAGAAGAAAATCCAGGGAAGCCAGAGGAGGAGGTGGTGAAAAGAAGGTGATAAGGGAGAGACGATTGACTTCTCTCTGCTTCTTGGATGGAGGGCGATTATGAGACCAATGTGGCGAATGGAGAAGGAGAAAGTGAAATCCGATCGGGACGTGAGAGCGATACGAAGGAAAGAAAAGCAAGTCTTGAAAGGAAGGAGGAGGTGAAGTGGAAATGGAGAGACATTGAAAGGATCAGAAGGAAAGTCAGGACAATGGTGGTGAGAAAGGTGAGACACAGAGAAAGGAGTGACTGAGCAGTTTTCAAGAGGAAAGAGACAGCAGGACATTAATGGGAGTGGAGAAGAAGAAAATTTGGCAGAGAGTGGGCTGAAAGAGACAATGAAGGAGGATTGGAAAGAAATGGAAAAGATATGAGTGGAGTCATAAAGAGAGAGACTTGGAGGGAGTAGTAGAAAGACAAAGCGGAAGAGAGGAGAGTGGAAAATGGTTTGGACTGAGACAGTGAGATTGGAGAGAAAAGAAAAGGAAATCTTTGAGTGAGGTGTATGAACTGTAAACTTTAAAGATAACAAAATAAGCTGGTATTGAAATATAAGTTTGATTTATATTATTAACATGATCTCTATGACCTGTATGATTTGAATGTATTTGTCTATTAGAGCACTGTCTTAAGGAGATTGTGGGTATAAGAAATCAAAAAGGCAGCTTTCTCCTTTAATTTGAAATAACTTGATGGTATAGTTATCTTGACTAAATGGGATTATTGGGTTAAGGAACATAGTGATAAATAAACTTAGAATAGGATATTAAGAGTTTAAGAAGAATATATATTGTTGTGAGTATAGAGAATCTAAACCTTGACCCCTCTTTTATTGTATAAAGAAGAAACTACAATACATTGTGTATAGAAAGAAATAGAAAAGGGGTGTTTGATTAAGATATATAGAGATACATGCAGATATAGATCTTTCAACTGATAAATACCAGACTACTGGATTACTGCTCTTAGTTAAAAGTGAATTAAGAAATCAAAAAGGGGGCCTTTTTATCTTTACTTCTCTATTGGGGTGAATATTTGAGGTTATAATTACTTTGATTAAATATTGTATATTGAACTAAGGAAACATAGTGATAAATAAGTTTTGATTACAATATTAAGAGATTAAGAGATTAAGGGGAGAGTGTATCTAGGTGATTATATATAAATGGAAATTAGATTCCCCCTTTTATTATAAATAAAAGGAAAAAAGAATAAATTTAATACTTTGTGCATAAGGAAAGGCAGGAGGGCTTTGTCTGAGTAGGATATTGTTAGATATATAGTGATATTGACCTTGAGATAGAGAAAGGGATAACAAGTGGTGCTAATTCTATATAATTATAATAAAGAAATTTGAAAATAAGAAGGAATAAATTGAAAGTAAGATATTAGTTTAAAATATATTGTAAAGGAGATAATAAAATAGGTAGAAACAAATAGAGTTTGAAAATAAGACAAGGGCCATGACATCAGCCTGGAGTATGGCAAAGAAGACAACATCTAGTCCAACATTGACAATTACATCACCTGCCGGTCAAAAGGCAATTGAAGGAATGTCAGGGGCAGAAAAACAAACTGTAGCCAATATGCAAACAATACAGGCTTCGTTAATGACCATTCAAGAAACCATGCTTAAAATGCAAGAACAACAGATAAAAACGCAAGAGAATATTTCACAAAATCATATGGAATTGAAAGGCAATATTAATAAATTAGAAGACAAAGTTGATACCATACAGCAAAAAATGCAAAAGAACGAGCAGAAACTAGAAGAGGTGGAACTTAGTACAGTACAAAATGAAAAGAAACTGGAACTAATGGACAACAGGATGATGACAATAAATAAAAGATTAGAAGAACAGATTATCCACCTAGAGATGGACCACGCTGCCTATTACTTGAGGTTTCAAAATATCATTGAAAATAGAGATGAAGATCTGAATGTGCTTATGGCAGAATTACTTGCGCCAGCTTTACAAAGGGAGACCCGAGAGATCCTGCTAGAAATCGACGAGGTCTAGAGTTCAAACGAGTTACGCTCGACGTAACAGGTTACCCAGGGAAGTCCACATGCGATTTGCCAGGAAACAAGTATGTGACATAATATACAAGATAACGCAAGATGAACCTTTGGTTTATAAAGATAAAGAAGTGCAAACCCTGAAGCAGGTTCCCAAGAAGGTGCGTGAACAGAGAAAAGACTATAAGTTTTTGGCAACACAACTTATCCAGAAGAATATAATGTTTCGATGGTTAATTCCAGAAGGTTTGTTGGTAACATGGCAGGAAAAGAGGATCAGGATAGATAACTTAGACAAGGCACAAGATTTCTATGAGTAGATTGGAGGAACAGAAGAAGAAAGCAGCAGTACAGAGGAGCTAGAGACAGAAAGCCAAGAAGAATAACAACAGAAAGATATAGGAGGCCTAGAACAAGAAGGAGAGAACAAGGAGGAGACGGAAGGAAGAAGATTAAGAACACATCCGCAAAGAGAGAGACTAGAATCAACAGAAGACAGATAATATCCCACAAGTAGAAAGGCGGAAATGGAAACGAAGCTATTATCATTAAACATAAATGGTCTAAACTCACCCATTAAAAGGAAACAAATACTATCTAGATTAGCCAAACAGAAATTAAAAATAGTATGCCTGCAAGAAGTTTATATTAAAAAACAATTCTGGAAATGTTTAGAATATCCTAAATTAGGAAGGTTATTTGTAGCCCTGGCAGATCAAAAACAGAAAGGGATAGCAGTGTATGTTAAAAAAGAAATTAAGGCAATAGAAAAATATGCAGTCCCACAAGGGAGAATTTTGATACTTGAATTAGAATTAGGGTACAAGCCAATGTTATTAGTTACAGTTTATGCGCCGAATGACAATCAAAGTCAATTCTATAAGGATTTACATGAGAGAATCATTGAGATGGGACAAGATAATGTATGCATTGTGGGAGATCTTAATGCAGTAGTAGATATAAGGAAGGATTATTTTAGTAAAGCAAAGAACAAAAATAAAAGGAAAATTTTGGCCAGATCTTTTTTCAATATGACACAGGAACTAAATTTGATAGATCAATGGAGAAGAATAAATTTGGGAATAAAGAATTCACGTTCTACTCTAACCCACACAAATTATGGTCTAGATTAGACATGGCATGGATGAATGCAGAACTAGGAAACCAAGTAGATTTGATAGAGATTATGACAAATGTATGGGCTGATCATAACCCATTAAAAATAACTTGGAAAGGAAGGAAAAGGAAGAATAGAAGGTGGATACTTAATCCCCAAATTTTAAAGGAGAAAGATTTTGTAGAGAAAATAAGAAAGAAATGGAACTATTTTTAGAGGAAAATACAGTGGAGCAAACATCATTACAGAATGTATGGGATTCAGCAAAGGCAGTTGGGTTTGGTTTTTGAGGAAACAAGGAGGGGGGTTGGGGGGGGGGTGGGTTTTTCAATATGGTTGATTGCTAAATTCCTCTCAGAACGGAACCCTCGCAAGGGTGAGATACAGAGAAGCCCTCGCAAGGGCGAAGTTTGGCAAAAGCAGGACCCTAGCCAGGGTGAGTTTAAAAGTGATTGCAAAAGCTAAAAGAAAAAAGAACACAAGACGAAGATTTCTTTAGGTGAGACAGCGCATTGCCTGGGGCAGATTGAATTGTCCCAGTTGAGCCTAAGACAGATGGAATTGTTCAGGCTGCTAGCTTGCTCTACGCTGTGCTCTTTTATTGTGCTGAATCAAAGAAGGGGGTGAGGGATTACAGAAAGACAAAGAAGTTACAAACTTTATCTTTTAGACCAGGCTACAAGTGATACAAATAACAAACTTTCTGACTGTTATTGATAAGCATGTTTTTTCCTGTATTTTTATCTGACACAAGCTTCTGTGATGATACATAGTGACTGCTATCGAATACACATCCTTTCACAGGCTTTTGTGAAGTTAATCTTTATCAGTTCCTTTTTCCTGTCAACTTAGTGAACTTTGCTCTGAGAGGTATACGTGCTGAGCAACATTTCTCTTATGGAAAAATACTGAGACAGAATAGAATAGCCACAATTCCTCCTTTTCTTTATTTTTTGTGCTCATGATTCTAGGTAGAGTCCTTTCTCCTCCCGAGTAGTCCCACAAGGTGGCAACAAACCCTTCAGTTTGTTGGTGCCTTGCAGAACCAACTCATACGAGGAAAAGTCCTCATCCCCCAAATCATGACTTGGCATAGTTAACAAAACTTCTTTGGGAGTAAAGGAGTTATTAGTGTCTATTTCTTCCTCTGACTCTTGGTCAGAGTACCATTCCAGCAAAGGTTTTTTGACAAGGTCTTTTGATTCAATTACAGATGTGAGAAAGCTAACTTCATTGTCAAGTGTTTTCAAACTATCAGTTTTAGATGAATCATTAAGTGTAGTTGCTAACAATGTGTAAGAAGAATTAACCAACTGTACTAATGGATTCACCTGAATATTGGGTTTTTGTAGAAAGGTTGATTTCAAATTAGGATTGGGACCAACATCATAATGAGACATAGATATAGAAAGACGAATTGTAAAAATATTCCCTTCATCTCCTTGACCATCCCACTGACGTCCTCCCCAAGTAAACCCAACCATCCATTGTTTTCTTGCAAGTGTCTTTCCTTGTGCAGTAAAAGTGATTCTGAGTGGATTTATTCTCTGTCCACAACAAGGCCATTGAGAGCAGGGAAGATGTGCTTGAGCACGGGTAATATGAATATAGTCATTTTTGGTAGGTGCTTCCCACCAGATATGACCTGTGGATACACAACTCCATTTTTTACAATATCTGTCAACTACCCCACCGCAGGCAGAACGAGAAGTACCAGTACTATGAGCAGGACAAAAATATAATCTAAAGTTGTCAGCAGGTGCTGGAGAACAGGAGCCTTGCTTGTCCCATGTATCAGCTTGTAGTTTTTTGTCTGCAAATTTTTCTACTCCTGTTCCCATTTCAGCAAAATCCATGAAAAGCTGAGGAAACCATGGCCATCTAGTATAATTAGTGGTGGTGTTTAAAATTTTTCCTTGAAAATCAAGGATAGTCCAGGTGTAAGTTTGAGGTTGATGTTCATTTGTAGAAGATGATTGTATACTTGAGGAATACGATGATAGCCAAATCTTGGAACAGCATGAGATGCAGACTGCTTAGAGATGGAGTTGTCAGCGATGAAGGCAGGATACCCAAGATGGCGAGCTCGAATGAGAGCTGTAGTCTTGCGATGGATGTCATCAGGGATGAGGTGACGTCTTCGCACGACAGGTGGTTTGTAGCGATCAGGAACCCAGGAAGATGAATGATGCAATATGCATTTGGTGACATCACAGGGTGGAAAGCAGCAACGAAGATGCCAGCGTAGTTTGTCTCCAGGAAAAGTTGTCTCAGAATTAGCTTGAGATGGCAATGTAAGTAAAACAGAAGATAGTGGAGTAGATGCCACTGAAGAAGTGAAAGCAATAGAACAGTGTGATTGAAATAAGTGTGATTGTGAAAAAATCCTAAGCAAGAATAAGAACCTATAGTAAGTGGAGTAACATGTATAGTTAAAAATATTAAACAAGGAGAATAGTAATAGTAAATAGTTATGTCAGAAGTAGGAGAAAGAAAACTACCATTGTGTTGGAAAACATAATTACATGCAGAAAGAAGATTATCTTTAAAAATAAAGGTAACAGTGTCAGTAAGGAAAGCAAAAATAGCATCAGGAGATGCCTTAAATTGAGAAAAGACAGGAAGTATTGATATCAGAAGAAAGATTAGGGTTAGAGTCAGGTTTGCCATGGTAAGGTCTGACACAGCGAGCAGGAACCCAAAGCACTCGATCAGGAAGTTGAACAGCAGCGTAACCTTTTCCCCAGGTGATGAGCTGTGCAGGACCTTTCCACGCAGGATCTGGAAGCTGTCTGAAATAAACAAGAGGACGGGAAGAGGGAACTACTGGCTTAGTGAAGTGGCGAGAAGCCGCTGTGGAGGGAGGAGAGCCAGTAAGATTGAGAAAGTTAAGAGTGTACAGACAAACATTTAAGATATTTTGCAACGTTGGGAGGTTCGGGGGGCCTGAGCCTTTTTTCCCCAAGTGCCGATCAAGGGCTTGTTTTAAAGTTAAGTGTGTTCTCTCCACAATCGCTTGACCTTGGCTGTTGAAGGGTAAGCCAAACTTATGTGTGATGGCCCACTTATGACAAAAACTCAGCAAAGGGAGAACTGACATAAGCAGGACCATTATCTGTTTTGAGAATTTTTGGACATCCCAACGTTACGAATGACCGAATACAGTGATTAATAACATTTTTTGTAGCCTCTCCTCTTTGCAATGTTGCTATAATAAACCCTGAATAAGTATCTACTGATACATGAATGTATTTCCAGGGAGCAAAGGGAGGATAATGAGTTACATCCATTTGCCATGTATCACAGGCTTGAGTACCCCTAGGATTAACGCCTTCAGGGATACCTTTGGCCTGCAAGCTACATGTTGGACATTGTTGAATTATTGCTGTGGCTTCTTGATATGTAATTCCAAATTGTCGCACTAGGGCTTTCCTGTTTTGATGAAAATAATCATGACTCTCCCCAGGTGAAGGCTGTTGGAGAAGGGGAGAGGAGGCCATAATTTTACAAGCCTCATCTGCCATATGATTGCCTTCTGCTAGGAATCCAGGCAATTGCTGATGACTTCTGATATGAGCTACAAATAAAAGTTTTTCTCGCTTTTTCAGCAGTGTCTGAAGCTGTAAAAAAAGTTTCATTAGAGAGGGAGGGGTAACAGGAGAAATATATGCATCAAAAATATGAGCAACCATCTGAGTAACATACATACTATCAGATATTACATTTAAAGATTGTTGTGAAAAAAGAGACAACGCCAATAAGAAAGCAGCTAATTCAGCTTGTTGTGCTGATGATTGTGAAGTAGTTAAGCGTTTATGCCATTGAGCATTTTCATACCATGTACATGCTCCAATATTTTTTGAACCATCAGTAAAGACAGTTAAGCCTTCCTTCAATGGCTGTTGGACAAAAGGTGATTGTAAAACAAAAGGAACTGTCCTCAACACCTGCAATCGTGAATCAGAAGGAAGGTGGCACGACACTTGGCCACACCAATCTTCCAACGCATCCTGCAGTGTTGTGGAAGTCTGAAAAAGAGGTTCCCATTGAGTAATCTTAAAAGGAATATACAATGTAAAAATATCCATTCCCATTAGAGCTTTGGTTCTCTTACGCCCTTTTTCTATAAGAGAAGCCATTTGTGCTGCTCTAGTAAAAATAGATGTTTTTGGAGTGTGTGGTAGGTGTAACCATTCCAAGATATGAAGATTTTTTGTATTTGATATTTGAACAATTATTGCAGTCAGTAGTTGATGAGTGGAAAGAATAGCAAGAGAAGGTGGTTTATCTGTGAGTGCACGATTTACCCATTGAGTTGCTAGGGCTGTGTTTACTTGTTTTAAAGCTTCTAGATGCTGATCTGAAAGATAGACCTTATCTGCAGGATTTTTCAATCCTACTAGTGCTTGAAAAAGTGGTGATAGCATCTGTGTGGTTAAAGCAAGATATGGTCTAGCCCAGTTAATAACCCCCAAGCACTGCTGTAATTGAACCAGTGTTGTTGGCTGTGGAAGTGTAAGTGAAGGAATTTGTGGAGATGCTGTGGAAGCTAAAACCTTGTGACCTAAATATTGCATTGGGTAGTGAGACTGGATTTTTTCAGGTGCTATATGTAACCCTGCTTTTGCTAATGTGGTCAAGAGGATCGGGAAAGTTTTTTGAACTGTCCCCTTTGGCCCATCAGCAGCAATTAAGATATCATCCATGTAATGATATACAAGAAAATTTGGAAATTGAGATCTATAAGGATGCAGAGCCTCATTGACAAAAAATTGACACATAGTTGGTGAATTCAGCATACCTTGTGGAAGAACTTTCCATTGATACCTAGATGTGGGTTTAGAGTTGTTAAGCTCTGGCACTGTAAATGCAAAGATGATCCTATCCTTTTGTGCCAAAGGTATAGAAAAGAAACAGTCCTTTAAATCTATTATTATGAGATCAAATCCAGCTGGGATCAAATTAGGATTAGGCAGACCACACTGCAGTGGCCCCATGGGTTGAATAATTAAATTCAAAGCTCTGAGATCATTAAGAAGACGCCATTTGCCAGATTTCTTTTTAATTACAAATACTGGGGTGTTATAAGGACTGGTGGAAGGTTCAATATGTCCCTCTAATAACTGTTGATGAACAAGAAGATGTAAAGCCTCCAATTTTTCTTTTGTGAGAGGCCATTGATCCACCCAAACAGGAATAGAGGTTTTAAGAGTAAGAGATAAAGGAGAAATAGACATTTTAATAGAAAAACTATGGTATCTGAATATAAGCCTGAAATTGAGAAAGTAAGTCACGTCCCCATAGATTGCAATGTAGAGGAAGAATATAGGGTTTAAGATAAGCAGTTAAAGTAGAATGCTCAGTAGAAGCAGAGAGCCAATGAGAGCTGACCTTAGCAGCTTGAGCTCCACCTACACCCTGCACTGAAGAAGCTTCTGTGAGAGACCAAGAAGAGGGCCATTCAGAAGAACGAATAACAGAAACATCTGCACCGGTGTCAATCAGACCTTCAAAAATTCGACCATTGAGTGTAACAGAAAGAGTTGGTTTTGAAGCTTGAACAGGCTGCTGTAATGCAAACAAAGAAAGTGGTTCAAAAAGAGGCAAAATTATAAGTGTTGCCACTACTGTCCCCTTTTTTTAAAGTAAAGCAACGATCTCCTATTGCAGCCAATGCAAGATTATTAAGAGCAGAAGAATCATATAAGTAAGGAGCTGCAACCACACCCTCTATTGTAAGAGAAGAATTGGGAATAAGCAAGACAGGTGTGGAAGGAGGTAAAGGTTTGAGAAACGTTGTAGTTAAAGGAAGAGTAAAAACTGCACCAGGATCATCATACACAAGATCCTCTAACAATACCACAGGAAATGTTGTGACAGGTAATTCAGCCTTTGTAGCGGGGCTAGCTGAAGACCCCTCAATTAGTTTCCGAAGGCTGAGAAGGAGAAGGATTAGAATGACAATTTGAAGCCCAATGATAGCCTTTCCTGCAGCGAGGACAGATAGTTTTTGGCTTAGATGAGGAAGATGGACCTCTGGTTTGGCCACGAAGAGCAGCTCCACCTCCTGGCATACGACATTGATTTTTAAAATGTCCTGGCTTGCCACAGTTAAAACAATTGCCATTGCGTGTTACAGCAAAAGCATCAGGAGGAGAAGTGAAAACAGAATTAGAATTTGGTAATGAAGCAGTGATTGCAGTAGCAAGCATATCCATTTTATGAGTGGTTGTTCCTACAATTCTACAGAGTTGTAAAAACTCAGCCAAAGTCACTCCTGGCTTATTAGCAACTGGCTGCAGAATTTTTTGACAATCTTGATTTGCATTAGAAAAAGCCAATTTTATAAGTAATTCTTGTTTAGCAACAGAATTATCTATCTGTCTATCTAAGGCTGTTTGAAGCCGACTGATGAATGAAGCATAAGGCTCATCAGGACCTTGCATAATTTTTAAAAATGCTTGAGTGGACTGTGAATCTGAATCATCCACTCGCTTTAAAGCATTCATAGCACACATATGAATAATGGCAAAACTGCACGGGGAGAATTTTGTTGTTGTACTAGAGTGGAGGATTGACCTTTTCCCATTAAATGATCTACAGTTACTCCAGCAGGCAGACCCCTACGAATTTCAGCCTCAACACGTTTTTCATATTCAGATTGCCACACAACATATTGCGCTGGAGTCATAAGCATAGAAAAAACATTTTCCAATCATACAATAACATAACTGTATTAGCTGTAACCAAAGAATCAAGTATTCCCTAGTAAAAGGAGAATGTAATCCATAAGTTGTAACTGCATCTTTTATATTTTTCAAAACTTTAAACTCAATGTTAGTATGAACATTGCCTCCTGCTGCTCCAGGGATGATAGTCATAGGATAAGCAGAAGGATTTTCTGTTTCTAAAGATAGAGGTGATGACAGAAGATTAGTTATAATTCCTCCCACAGGTTTCATAGGGGAAGAGTCAGGAAGAGAAGAAGGAGAGGAAGGAGGAGGGAAAGAAATGTCAGGATATGGAGGTGGTAAGGAAGAAATTGTATCAAGATGAGCCGCAAGAGGCTTAGAAGTTTTTGAATGAGAAGAAGGGGAATCAAAGGAAACAGGAGAAAAGAATTTTCAGGAAGACTAGAAGAGGATAAACAATTGTTATAGCAGCCATGATTGTTCTCCAAGAGATAAGTATATCCATGGGAGCTCTAGGAATTTCATGTAAATATTTTCCTAATTTTTCCCAGAGAGAATGGCTAAGAGTTCCAGCAGATGGATAGGCTGGACAATGTGCCTCAATGTAAATTATAAATTTATTTAAAGATTTTTTCGAAATAGGGTACACAGTGGTACCATTGATTTTCTGAAAGGAATTAGCCTTCTTCACTAAATTATAAAAGATCGTCCCTTTGCCCTGACGAAACTTTGAAGTGAGGAGCCCATTACTTACGTTCGCACGGAAACCTATACCAGGTGCATAGAAATGGGAGTGAAGGCGATGCACCTCTAGACAGAAGTCACACCGTGGAACCAGAAAATCGAAGAGATCCCGGACGGATCAAGGGATCCCGGACGAGCCCCCAGCTGTCGCGTCGAGCGACCGGTCTGTTGTTTCGATCTTCTGGCTTGATTGCTGAATTCCCTTTCAGAAAGCAATTTAATGAGACCCTCGCAAGGGTGAAGTTTAGCGGAGCCCTCGCAAGGGTGAGTGCAAAGCACAAAGAAAGAAGACACGAAACAAAAGAATTTTTCAGGTGAGGCAGCACATCGCCTGGGGCAGATGGAATTGTCCCGGCTGTGCCTGAGACAGATGGGATTGTTCAGGCTGCCAGCTTGCTCTACGCTGTGCTCTTTTATTGTACTGAATCAAAGAGGGGGGTGAGGGGGGTTTACAGAAAGACAAAGAAGTTACAAACTTTATCTTTGAAAACAGGCTTATGTGATACAAGTAACAAACTTCTTGACTGTTATTGATAAGCATGTTTTTTCCTGTATTTTTATCTGACACAAGCTTCTGTGATGATACATCGTGACTGCTATCGAATACACATCTTTTATCTGACACAGGCTTTTGTGAAACTGAATACACATCCTTTCACAGGCTTTTGTGAAGTTAATCTTATCAGCTCCTTTTTCCTGTCAACTTAGTGAACTTTGCTCTGAGAGGTATACGTGTTAAGCAAGATTTCTTCTATGGAAAAATACTGAGACAGAATAGCCACAGAAAGTAGATTACAAAAAAAACCACAAGATGAAAAATTGAGGAGAGAGTTGATTCTTACTAGGCATAAATTGAACATTATAAATCAGGAAGAGAGAGTTAAAGAGGTAAAAAGGGCAAAACAGATTTTTTTCGAACATGCAAATAAACCAGGGAGGTGGTTAGCCCATAAATTAAGATTAGAAAGAGAAAGAAGGTTGATACAAGAATTGGAGGATGATGATGGAAAATTAGAATATCGAATGACTGAGAAAAAGAAAATAGTACAAAAATATTTTGAAGAACTACCGTATTTGCCGGCGTATAAGATGACTTTTTGCCCTGAAAAAGATGCCTCCAATTGGGGGTCATCTTATATGCCGGGTCATCTTATACGCCGGCAAATAGTAATTGGGAAGCACTGCAGCTGCCCGCGGCTGAGGCACTTTTGCGCACCGTGGGAAGCGAATCCCGTGAAGCCGAAAGGAGCAGCCAGCCTTCTCCCAGCTCCCAAGGAAACGAGGCTCGCACCGCCCGAGCTCCGCTGAGGTATCCGGCTGGGGCTGTCAGGAGTTGTTACCGCTGGCGCGGCTCCGTGCGGCTCCAGTCCCGCGTTGCCTCAGGAAGGGAAAGGCAAAACCAGGAGCCGCTGCTGCCATTGCAAAGCGCCGCCGCTCTTCCTTTTTGCCTTTCCCTTCCCGAGGCAACGCGGGACTGGAGCCGCATGAGCGCCAGCGCCAACAACTCCTGACAGCCCCAGCCGGATACCCTCAGCGGAGCCCGGGCGGTGCGAGCCTCGCTTCCTTGGGAGCTGGGAGAAGGCTGGCTGCTCCTTTCAGCTTCACGGGATTCGCTTTCCACGGTAGACAAAAGTGCCTCAAAAAAAAAAGTGCAAAAGTGGAAGGCGTGCGGAAGAGGGGCGAGTATATAACAAACTATATTTTGAGTGGGAATGTTGGGGGGTCGTCTTATACGCCGGGTCGTCTTATACGCCGGCATATACGGTATAGGGAGGATGGAATAAACCCTGAGAATATAGAACAATATTTGAAAAGGAAAGGTCTCCCAGAAATTAGAGAGGAACAGAAAGTGATATTAAATAAAGAAATAACAGTGATGGAATTGAAAAGGGCGGTTGAAAGGCAGAAAGATAATAAGACACCAGGGTCGGATGGTCTTCCAGCAGAACTGTATAAATGTATTTATGAATGTCCTGAACCAGTGATGTTACATGTGTACAATGAGGTTTTAGATTTTGCTAAATTACCCGATTCATGGAGAGAAGCGAATATCTCACTAATTCCTAAAGAAGATTTAGATCACAGATTAAAAATTATAGACTAATCTCACTCCTGAACGCAGACTATAAAATATTCGCAACAATAATGTCAGAAAGACTAAAAATTATATTAAATGAACTTATTCATATTGACCAGAATGGTTTTCTACCTTCTAGACAGATAAGGAACAATATAAGGATAGTATTAAACGTATTAGAATACTATGAGGCCCACCCAGGAAAACAGGCAGCGTTTATTTTCTTGGATGCTAAGAAGGCCTTCAACAATCTCAGCTGGCAGTTCTTGATCCAACAGGTCTCAAATATGGGATTTGGATCTAAATTCAAGAAAATGATTGGCACAATTTATTCGAACCAAAAAGCTAGGGTAATTATAAATGGGGAGATTACTGAAAACTTTAAGATTATGAAAGGTGTTAGGCAGGGATGTCCAATGTCGCCTCTGCTTTTTATCTTGAACATCGAAGTGCTTTTAAATCAGATTAGACAAAGAAAGAAGATAATTGGACTGAAGAGCAAAAAAGAAGAATATAAAGTACAGGCATTTGCAGATGACTTAGTGTTTTTTGTGGAAGATCCAATGGAATCAGGGACCTATCTAATCCAAGAATTAGAAGAATATGGGGCGGTAGCAGGACTAAAAATAATAAAGATAAAACAAAAGTAATAACCAAAAACTTGATAGAAAGTTAAAAAAAAACTGGAAAGGAAATTGGGACTACAAAATGTCAAAAAACTTAAGTATCTAGGAATTTGGTTAACAAGAAGATGCTCTTCCATAAAAGAGAATAATTATATAAAATTACTTTCACAAATAAACAAAGATCTGGCCATTGGGGAAAATTACAACTATCACTATTAGGCTGAATAACGGCCATAAAAATGAACATACTACCAAAACTATTATACTATTTTCAAATAATACCTATAAAATTGGATAAGAATTTTTTTTCAGGAATTAGATAGGATGGTAATGAAATTTATATGGATGGGGAAAAAAGCATGAATAAAATTGAAAACATTACAAGCTAGTAGAACCAGAGACGGCCTTGGACTCCCAAAATGGGAAACATATTATCAAGCAGCAATTTTACTATGGGTTAAGGAGTGGATAAACTTAAAAAATAAAAGAATTTTGGCGATAGAAGGTCATGACCTCCAAGTTGGGTGGCATGCCTTTCTATGGGATAAAAAGAATAAGATCCACTCCTATTTCCTTAGACATTTGATAAGGGACTCACTTTTACAAACATGGGAGAAAATAAAAAAAGCATTATTTGAAAAGACTAAACTGGATCTCACCTATGGAATCTATATTATATCCAAATATAAGGGACACTAAAAAAATGATTAGATATAAAGAATTGGTAGAGGAACAGGGGGAATTAAAAACACTGGATAAACTAAAAGAACAAGGGTATATTTTAGACTGGTGGGTATATTTGCAAATTCAAACTAAATTGAAGAAAGATGTAAAGGAGCTAGGGATAGATAAAGACTTACAAAAATTGGACCAAATCCTGACAGGCAAGGATATAAAATTTATAACATGAATATATAATTATTTACTGGAGGTAGAACTAGAGGAGGAAATTGTTAAGGGACCAATGATTGCCTGGGCGAGAAATGTGGGTCATAATATAAATTTGGATGAATGGGAAAAGACTTGGACCGAGAACTGGAAGCTGACTTTGTCGACGGCATTCAAAGAAAATCAATTTAAAATGTTTTGTAGATGGCACTTAGCGCCAATGACTGGCGAAAATGTATCCAACCTTGAAATCAGAATGCTGGAAGTGCAAACAAAAGAAAGGAACGTTTTTCCATATGTGGTGGCAATGTATAGGTCAAAAAATACTGGAAGAAAATACAGAGATGGCTTTTTGAGATTACAAAATATAAATTGAATTTGGAACCCAAAATGTTTTTATTAGGTATGATCAAAGGGAATTTGAGTAAAGATAAAAGATACCTTATTGTACACATCTTAACTGCAGCAAGAATCACAGTAGCACAAAATTGGAAGAGTGATAAAATACCACCAGATGAAGTTTTGATTCAAAAAATAATGGACTGTGCTGAACTAGATAAATTCACTATGGAACTGAAAGGCAAAGAGGATCGAGAATACTACGCGACATGGGAGAGGTGGTACGAATGGGTGAAGGATCAGGATAAAAATAATGTATAGTCACAAAATAAGAAACATGTATATACAATGACACAATAACTGTTAATGGAAATGAGATTTTTGTATTTTTTGTTTTTAAAGAATAAAAAAAAAATTTAAAAAAAGAAATTGATTTCTTTATAATGTAGATGTAAACTCTCCTTTCAGCTGAGTTCAGATATCCTATGTATTTTTCCTAGGAAATAGTATGGAGGTGGTTTGCAATGATGCAAATAGTTGCTTTAGATTCTGGATCTAATGATCATACATATATACAACTTTAAATTATAAAATATTATCATAAATATTATACGTCTTCTTTATTTTTCTTACCTTCATTTTGCTCCGACCCAGCTTCACAACTCTTCTTATTTGGATGCTTTTGTGCTAATTCTTGCAAATTCAGTCTTGGACCTTTTGCTTTAAAACCCTAATGCCACTACCAACTAAGAAGTGAAGCGGGTCATACTGAGAATGAGACAGGACATATTGAAGGGCAAAGCTATCATTTTTTGAGCTCTGATATCCCAGAAGATTGCAAATCAGAAGAAAAGAATACCAGTTAGTGAGCATGTTCAGTCTGGACAGCTGTTTTGCCACATTCTTAATTTGTATTCATGTCAAGCACTATATTTCATGAGCCAACAAATCTATTCAATGCTAATTTGCTTTTACCTATTGCGGACTAGCCCTGTAACTTTGAGGAAAAAAAAACAGAATACAAAAAAGATCCATGCTTTTGAAATCTGATTTTGGAGAATACCTTGGATAGGCAAGGAAACAAACAAATTGAACACAGCAACCTAGAATTCTTTTTGGGCAGCATAAAGGATCCGGTTCAAATTACCTGTCTTACTACCTATTATGTGAATACTTAGCTCTCTATAGAAGAAGCTAATGTTGAGAAAGGCTAAAGGAAAGAGAAGAAGAGGATGACCAGCAATGAGGAGAATGGACTTGGTTACAGGGCCAATGAGAGCATTGTTGGAAAACCTGATGGATCAGGTAAGGGCAGACTGTCATAGAGAAAATCCATCTGCATGGTCATGAAGAATCAGTATTGAGTTGATAAATGCTACAAGTCTTTGCCTTATTGCAAGGTACATCTGTCTCTGCTCTGGTCTTCTGGGATTCACTGCCCTATCTCCTATCCAGAAATATATTTATTTCTTTATTCATGAAGGACCAGATCCAGATTCCAATTCTTCTGTGCCATTGTTGCCAAATATCTTCTAGGCCTCTTGCTTGTGGCTATCACTTTAACCCAGTGGTGCATTTCAAAAATCGGAGGGAACTGGTTCGGTCTCCACTGCTCACCACTGCTAACGGCTTGGCAGAATCGGGCTGAACTGGTAGAATACCACCACTGCTTTAACCCACTTATGCTCCCTGGAAACTGAAACTTGGCAGGTTTTTTTAAGATGAAAATATTCAAATTCAGTGCAACACACTAACTATATACATCTGAAAACATTCTAATTACATTCAGGCTAGTTTATGTCTACTTCAGACAGTGTACAAAATAGCCCTTACTCAATTTCTTTTCACAATAATATCCTAGTAAGATACAGGCAGATTAAAAACTGGCCCAAAGCCACCAATAAGCTATATTTCATTGTGCCATTGAACCTGGATTTCTTTGGTTCTACTCTAATATGTAAACTCCTAGCTCAGCAGTGAAATATGCACCGAACCTAAGAGAATCATACAGTCCAACATCTTTCCATACTACAGGTTATTTGCTTTATTTACTTGAATATATTAACAAGGTGCTAGAACATTTATCCACAGGTACTTTAAAATTTGCTTTAATTGATGAGTTTCAATTAAATAGAATGCAAAATTTTCATTAACTAAATAGAAAATGCATGCTTCCCCTGGTAGTGCTTGGTGGTTCTCCCCTCCCCTCTCTCCCCCAAATTAAAACAAGCCAACTTTATATTTTCTGCATTTCTTGCCAGTTTTGGAGCACAGTTTACAACCCACCGTAGGAATATTTAAAAATGAAGGGGGAAACAGAAATGGAGTAAGAAATCATGGCATTTCAGCTATAAATTCAGCTAGCCATGAGCTTGAGCCATTTCAGGAGTTTTGCAAGAGCTCTGAGGTCCCTAAAAGAGCAGACTTAGAGCTGTTGCAAAATTGCTGTCTGGCAAAAAGAGCTACTAGAAGGAGGATATTTTAGTTTTAGTTTTTGCACCAGCTTTGGGTAGTAAGCCAATTGCCTCCACTTTCCTCTGAAGCTGAATATTGCCTGTCTTATGTATACTGTACTTCAGCCTGATTGAGATGTTCTTGCCAGATGGGCAGAGTCAGTTCTAGCAAGACAATCCCTATTGAAATTTGGTGCTGTGCCATACAGAGCTTGTAGTTGCTGTTATTTCTATACCATTCTTTTGTTCAGAGGGTTTCACAAAAGAATATCAAAACTGTCTTGTGAATATCAATAATAAAGCATAATAAATAATAATAAACCAGAAAAATGCCAATCAGGTATGAAACTGTGGGATTATAGAGTATTCTTTTTCCCCCTAAGTTCATTGACACCTATTTATTTGAACTGCCCCTTAACAACAGAAGCACTGATATTTTCACAGCATTCTCCTAATTCATCATTGGGCAAATATAATTTCCCCAAGCTGACCTGAGTCAAGGAGAGTGGAGCAACATATAAGTCTAATAAATTACTGTTGTTTACTGAGACTGAGTATACTAACCAAACTACCATTCACTCATTCTCATTCTCTTTCTAGCCCTATGTATGTGCTATAAATAAGTATTAGCAATAGCACTTAGACTTATATACTGCTCCATAGTGCTTTACAACATTCTCTGAGTGGTTTACAATATTGCCCCCAACAGTCTGGGGTCCTCATTTTACCAACCTTGGATGGATGGAACCTTGGAAGGATGGCTGAGTGAACCTTGAGCCTTGAATAATAGAGTTAGATAGTTGGAAGGGACCTTGAAGGTCTTCTAGTCCAACCCCCTGCTCAGGCAGGAAACCTTATGCCATTTCAGACAATCCAATCTTGTCCAATCTCTTCTTAAAAACCTCCAGTGTTGGAGCATCCACAACTTCTGGAGGCAAGTTGTTCCACTGATTAATTATTCTGTCAGGAAATTTCTCCTTGGTTCTAGGTTGCTTCTCTCCTTGATTAGTTTCCATTCATTGCTTCTTGTCCTGCCTTCAGGTGCTTTGCACAATAGGTTGACTCCCCTCTTCTTCGTGGCAGCCCTTAGATATTGGAAAACTGCTATCATGTCATCCGTAGTCCTTCTTTTCATTAAACTAGACGTACTCATTTCCAGTGACCGTTCTTCATATGTTTTAGCCTCCAGTTCCCTAATCATCTTTGTTGCTCTTCTCTGTACTTTTTCTAGAATCTCAATATCTTTTTTACAGAGCCCGTCAGGATCAAACTTCAGGCTGTGGGTAGAGTTAGCCCGCAATACTACATTCTAACAACTGTGCCACTGGGGATCCTGGTGGAAAGTATTAGAAAGTACAAAGTATAAGTAACTTTGAACTAATTATTTTTTAGTCGCATGTATTGCCTTGTTGGAGAAGTAACATGCATAAACCCACTGCATGTCTGTCACACCCCTTATTGTAGCATCAACCTATTCCATGTGTGTGTATTTGTGTACTATATTAATACAAGAGGCTCATCAGTAGGGCAACTTTTTCCCTATGTGAATCAAATTCAAAGGAGCTCCAGCCAGATGGCTTTACACAAGGTTGCAAATTGTATGATGAACAGTTGAGCAACCTAGCCTATTAAAGACAAGGACTGAGGGGAAAGACATGGCCACTGTCTTCTAGCGCTTCAGGGGCTGTTACAGAGAAAAGAGGACTGACTTATTTTTCCAAAACACCAGAGGGTAGGACAAGAAGTAATGGGTGGAAGCTTGTGAAAAAGAGATCCAACTTAGAAGTAAGGAGTGACTTACTGACAAGGAAACAATTGATCAGTGGAACAGTTTGCCTTCCAGTGTTATGGGGCTCTATCATTGGAGGTTTTCAAAAATAGACAGATAACCATTTGACTAGGATAGCATAAGGTTTTTGCCTTGATCAGGGGATTGGACTAGAATACCTCCAAGGTCCCTTCCAATCTTATGATTCTATGTTTTCTTCTCCCTTCACATGCACAGATGTAGAAACCCTTGAGGATGATGCCACCAATAAAAAAATTCATGTTGCATACTTGCTTGGCTACACACATCTCTGCAGTTAAAAAGATGAAAAGCTGGGGAGAATTCATTATAATAACATTTAACAAATATCTGACTTTTTAAAAATACAGTGCTGTCTGAAGAATTTTATATGACATGATGTTAAATTAATTCTGCCACTCATGTGCAGTCGCAGACATTAGCCGAAGAAAATATACCCTAACAAGATTTATTTTTCAAGTGCCAATTGGGTACTTTCAAGTTGTGACGCAGTTACAAAAAGCTGCATTGATCTGTGAAACTTTAAGCAAGCCTGCCAGACAACGTAGCATATCACTGAATTCTTTTCCAGCATTTCCAGTTTATCACTGAAATGACGCACAGAGCAATGCAAAGTGAAGCAATGCAGCCATTTCACTTCTGTTTTCAAGAGACAGCTCCCAAATCTCCCACATTAGAGATGTTAATTAATAAAAAATCAGCCCGTTTTATCATCTGCATTACTAATGTTGCAATTCTGTCCAGGGAGGGGGTTTTTTTCCTTTCCAAATTTAAAAATCAACATAGAGCAGCGAGTCCTCAACTTACAACTAGAACTGAGCTCCTAACTTCAGTTACTGAGTGAGTCATTTATTAAGTGAGTTTTGCCCCATATTACGATCTTCCTTGCCACAGTTGCTCGGTGAATCATTGCAGTTGTTACACGATTATTAAGTGAATATGGCTTCCCCATTGACTTTGCTTGGGTAATCACACAACCCATTACCCAAGCTGTTACAACACAGGAGGCTAATGGAAAAGAGATCACTACAAAACAAATGACCCAGGAGATTACAGCACAAGATCCAGGATATCTCCACAACAAAACTCACAAGGCCATCACACAGCCCATTATACCAACATTAACTCCATCAACCAATCAAGAGGCAGCAGCGCAGCCAATCAGCCCAGCACACCAGCCCCCCACCAGTATTTATAGAGAGACGGCAGCTCCGATCACACACTGCTTGCACTGGCACAAAGCAGAAAGCACCAGCCTGAAGATGGCGAGTATGACCTCGCCGAAACATCGCCAAGATACTCTTAATCTTACACGGGAAAAGACCTGAACACACCTAGACATATATACATATACATATACATATACATATACATATAAATATACATATTTGTTTTCTGAGGTTCTCGGGTATTTGTATGTGGATCTTTGGTTATTCAGGTTTTCTCCGCGTAAGATTGGAAGTATCTGGCAACGTTCGATGAAGTCTCATTCATCATCTTCAGGCTTCTGTCTTCAGCTCTGTGCTTCTCAGAGTGATGTGAGCTTGCAGCTGCTTCTTCCTTTTAACTGCTAGTGGGGTGTGACTTGATTGGTTGGGGGCTTGGCTGTGTTCTGATTGGGTGGGGGTGTGTTCTCATTGGTTGGGGTTTGGCTGTGTTCTGATTGGTTGGGGTTGGCCATGTTCTGATTGGCTGGAGGTGTGTTCTGTTCAGGTGGGGGCTTGGTTGTGCTCAGGTTGATCTTAGTTACTGGGGATTTGAGCTGGTGAGCTGTTATCTTGCTGTTTGGCTTCGAGTTTGTGGTGTGCTGCATCTTCATGGTGGGGGTCAGTTCGCTTCATGTATGGCTCAGGGGGTTGAAGTGGGTAGTGATGCAGCTGCAGTGCGGCTTCTGGTCTGTGGTCGTGTCTCATCTTCTGTGTGGGTGTGACTCTGCTTTTTACGTGGAAGTGTGGTGGTGGCATCTTGTGTGGCCCTCGTGGGTGTGGGTCTGGTGTCATTCATCATGTTAGGTACTTGTCTGTTCATGAGGGCGGGTTTCCAAATGGCTGGTAAGCGGGAGGTGTCATCTCTTTTATTCATGCTGTGTGGGCGTTTTTCTATCTCTATGGCTTCTCTGATTATTCTGTTGTTGAAGTGTTCGGTTTTGGCGATAGTTCTGGTATTTTTAAAGTCAATCTCATGTCCTGTGGCTTTGAGGTGTTGGACCAGGGAAGAGGTCGGTTCTTCTTTTTGATCGAGTTCTTATGTTCTTCAACGTGTGCACTTATTCTCCTGTTAGTTTGTCCAATGTATGTGGTGGGGCAGGCGGTGCAAGGGATTTCAGTGTACGAAATCCCCACCATGAAGATGCAGCACGACCACAAACTCGAAGCCAAACAGCAAGATCACAGCTCACCAGCTCAAATCCCCAGTAACTAAGACCAACCTGAGCACAACCAAGCCCCCACCTGAACAGAACACACCTCCAGCCAATCAGAATGTTGGCCAACCCCCAACCAATCAGAACACAGCCAAACCCCCAACCAATGAGAACACACCCCACCCAATCAGAACACAGCCAAGCCCCCAACCAATCAAGTCACACCCCCACTAGCAGTTAAAAGGAAGAAGCAGCTGCAAGCTCACATCACTCTGAGAAGCACAGAGCTGAAGACAGAAGCCTGAAGATGATGAATGAGACTTCATCGAAACGTTGCCTAGATACTTCCAATCTTACGCGGAGAAAACCCGAATAACCAAAGATCCACAAATATACATATACGTATACATATACATATACGTACATACATACATACATACATACATACATACATACATATATATATATATATATATATTCTTAAGTTTTCGTGGTACTTACATGTATGGCCTTCAGCTTTGTTCGGGTATTTTCCCCACGTCATAGTAGTGGTGCTTTTAAAGTTGTAGCAACGTTTCAGCAGAATCTCATCTGCCATCATCAGGCTTCTGTATTGTGTCCGTCTGTGAGTCAGACTTTTACAGTGGTTTCAGATTTAAATTTGGGGCAGCCTATTGCTGTGCCAGAATGGTTTTTTCTTCATCCTGATTGGTTGGGAGTCTTGGTCTGTGTTTATTGGTCTTGGGGTTTGCTGTGTCTCTAATATCTTCTGTCTGTTTTTTGGCTCTTTTTGTATCTTGATTGGCTGGCAGCATTGTGTTGCTTTATTGGAGGCCATCAGTGCAGCTTGGCTCTGAGTAAATGGACGGCTATCATTAGTCAGGAAGCTGGGTTTCATCTGGGTGCCTGGTTGGGATGTGTTTGAGCTGGAGGTATCAGGGGGGATCTGTTTGTGCCCAGGTGTTTGCCTGGCTTGTGGTGTGGAGATTTTTTTGTTTGTGAGTGTAGGCTGACAGTTTGTAAAATCAGGCAGTTTTTCTGCTGTCTAGCCTGAATTTTCTTCCTTGTAATCAGGGGTGGTCTTCAAAAAATTTTAGCAAAGGGTTCTCTGCCTGTTTGCTGGGTGGGTGTGACCATGGTGAGCATGGCCTAGTCGGCCTCCTGCACCATGGTGGGGTGTGTTTTTGCCCTCCCCGGGCTCTGGAGGCTTCCTTGAGCCTCTGGGCGGGCGAAAACAGCCTCCCTGGGCTGCAGAGGCTCTCTAGAAACCAGAAACTGACCCATTTCTGACCTTCCTGAACTTCCAGGAGGCCCATTTTTCACCCTCCCCGAGCTTCCACGTGCACCCTGCACTTACCTGCATCCAAAATGGGCTGCATGGGGACTCCTGGGAGGAGAGGGGTGGGCAGGGCCAGCCAGGAGTGGGATTTGGGGGTTCTCCAAACTACACAGAGTCTTAGCTACGGGCTCTCCTGAACCCCTGCAAACCCCCAGCAGCCCACCCCTGCTTGTAATGTAAACACACTGGTTCTGATCCCGTTAAGATATCCTAGAGGTTCTAGCTATTATACATTGATGCAAACAATAGATCCCCCCTTATTTTAATTCCACAGTTAAACCCAGTAACTTCAGATGTAATTGATAATGTTTACCAAACAAAATGTAGAGTTATACACAAAGTAAGCCTCACCTAAACTTTGTTTAGTTCTCCCTCACTGTATTCCCTATCCTTTTGTCTCCAAAATGCACATCACTGACATGCTGTAATATCAATTTTCTGCAGCACTTCTGCAATTCATGGAAGTTTTCCTCTTTGAGAGAAATTCTCATCATTCCTAAGCTTTCGTCTGCTTAGCTTCAATATTTTACTTCCATTTGAAAACAGATCAGATACCTCATCTGCAGTCTAGTATCAGACCCTCTCACAGGGGCTATCACCTCCTACCTAATCTTTCTATATGCATTTTTACAGCCAATATCCTTTCATTCCCCAAACTCACTACACTTCTACATTCAGAAAAGTTTTATAGTAATATTACCAGGCAGCCATCAGGCAGGGGTGGGATTCAAATTTTTTAATAACCATTTTTGTGGGCGTGGCTTAGGTGGTGGGCATGGCTTGGTGGTCATGTGACTGGGTGGACATGGCTTGGTGGTCATGTTATTGGCTGGGTGTGGCCAACTCAATATCACTCACATCGAGGCATGCATCTCCTCGCCTGACCTCTCATGACTGTGGGGATGCTGCAACAGTCCTAAGTGTGAAAAACGGTCATAAGTCACTTTTTGCAGTGCCATTCTAGCTTTGAATGGTCATCCACACAAGCAAAGTACCAGCAAAGGAGGGGTAAATACTCCAGAGAGGTTCCTGAGACAGGAAGTCTAGTCCTGCCAAGAATGTAATAAGGGTTAATGGAGAGGCAGTTTCTGTAAGCAACACCAGAATGTTTCCTTTCTGCCTTCCTTACAGGATTAGGCCAGTAATTTCTTCTAACAACCGGTTCTCCAAACTGCTTAGAATGTTAACAACTGGTTCTAACGAATAGTTGCAAACTGGTAGAATCCCACTCCTGCCATCAGGGCATTCATTTATATTATTTACAATCTTCTTTATCATTAAGTGTCAGAAAGGTTTTTTTTAAGGAATATAGCAATAGCACTTAGACTTATACACTGCTTCATAGTGCAGCCTTCTCTAAGTGCTTTACACAGAATCAGCATATTTCCCCCAACAATCTGGGTCCTGATCTTAACCAAACTCATAAGGATGACAAGCTGGGTCAAGCTGAGCTGTTGAGACTTAAAGTGTCGAAGTGCTGGCAGTCAGCAGAATTAGCCTGCAATGCTACATTCTATCCATTGCACCTCCATGGCTCTTAAATAAAGTAAAAAATTCCATGCACATGGGAATGAAAGCTAATGAAATGTATTTATTTATTGGAAGGATATTATACTTATAATGTGAACTAATTCAGAATACAAAGCACTGCCAGTGGGTCTTGTGGATATACTCAAAGGATACCTATTGGCCAAGAAACACAAACTAAAGTGCAGTATAAACTTTGAAATCGAAATAATACAATACACTGTGGCCAGGAATGTAAATATTCTGAGTTTATTTAAACCATGTTTAAAATTTCAAGAAAATGAGGGGATGTGACCTGGATAGCTTCAGTATGTTAGTTTTCTCCTTTTGGTTTTCTTTGCTTCTGTAGGAAAAAATAAAAGTACATAGAAATATGAAAATCATGAAAATACATTTTAGTAATAAGTACAAAATGTTGATCTGATATTGTAAGTTGCAAAGAATCTGGACCACATATTAAGTTCCGTTTAACTGGTTTGTTGCTCAAGCCTATACACAAGAATCTTGTCAACCAACAGTCAGCACTAAATTAGTGCTAAATAAGAGTTAACAGAATTCAAGAGGATTGGACTTGGATTGCTTGTAATGATTTCACGCTGATTCCTCTCTTGACTCCAGCCCCAGGCTCTGCCTCTTCTTCTCCTCCAGATATAATATTCATATAGTATAAAAAAACAGAAGTCCCATTAATTTTATGGCTGCCATTTCTGTAATTATAATTTAAAACCCAGTTTCTCACATGTCCTGATGAGTATTTCCTGACGGGTCTGTGAGCCACAGTGTCATTAAACGCTCAATGCTCTAGTGTCCAATTAGTGATGCTTCCATTTCTTATTTATATTTGTCTTATTGAATACTTTGCCAAGAGTGATTTGTTTTTCTTTTTAAAAAAAAGAATTTAAAACCATTGCACTACAAACTATTTGTATTGAAGTACCTTGAAGACTTGTCCTAAATCCCATTGATGGAGAACCAGAGGAACTGTAGAATGAAGTTAAAGAGATAATTAAGGATGAATATGAAAAGAGACTGCCAACGTTCAGAAAGCAAATTGGATGTCAGAACAAACAGTGGAAATTGCCAAGAAGAGAAGAGAAACCAAAGCCAAGAAAGACAAAAGTCTCAAAATGAAAATTAAGAAAAATGTCAGTGAGAACAAACAAGAAGCAGCGTTAGAATGATATCACTAAAGATATCAAAGATGGGAACAGGCAACAAAAGTTTCCTTCCAGACTCAGAAGGTACTAACCTTGAATTGATGATATGCTAAAGGACATTAATGGACAGACAGTAACTAATCCAAAGATAATCAACAAAAAATGAAGGAATATACTGAAATTATATACAGAACAGATGTCAATATCCAATATACATTCGAAGGTGCTCCCTACTTAGATATCCTGTTTATATCATCCATCTATTCACCATCAAGTGAGAAAGCTAAATACTTTTAGCCAACCTCTGGCTACAATTGTATGTGCATAGCCCTCTACAACTCATGGATCTCCCCACTTCTCCGATTTCCTACAAGAGAGACAATCAGTGCAATGTCTCTTCAAAGAGCAGTTCTGTCCATTCCTGGATGGAGAGGAATGGATCCTGTAAGGATCTATATATAGTTCCTCTGGAAATTACAGCTAGTCCAGAATGTTGCTTTATGAGCATTGATGGGCAGGCTTCTCTAGATCTGTATAATACCCCTACAATTTGAGGTTCTTTGGTTGCCAATTGGTTTCCAGCTGCAATGCATGTTGCTTGCTGTTATCTTAAAAAAAAAAAAAAACTTCTGTACATCATACAGTCTAGGTAGTTGAAGATTGTCTATCATTCCATCCTATTTGCTCCAACAATTAGCTTACTTTGGGTGCTGTCAATCAAACAATGCTATCTAGTTGGAGCTAAGAGGTGGTTTTTCTCTGTTATTGCAGCTACCCTTTGGAATAGTTTTTCTCCTATGAAAAGATCTGCATAGTCCCCAACATGTCTACCTTCTGGCAAACTTTAAAAAAACTGGTTGTTTTTCCAGGCACCAGCTATTGATTTCTTTTGGTGTTGCAAAAACATGTTGGATTTTTTTTTTATGATTTCTCCTAAACACATACCAGTTATGTGTGATATTTTGTACTGTCTTACATATTATTGCAGTGTTTCTAATTTTGTGAAGCCATTCAACGTCATTTTAACTTGAGTGGCTTATAAATTTCTCACAGACAGTATACACTCTCTCACACACATCATGCCCAGATAACATCGTTTTTATACCATGTAGCTATGATGTTATCCAGAGGTGGCATTCAGCAGGTTCTGACCAGTTCTGGAGAACCGGTAGCAGAAATTTTGAGTAGTTCAGAAAACTGGCAAATACCACCTCTGACTGGAGATTTTACAGTATCCTTCCCCTGCCATGCCCACCAAGCCATGCCCACAGAATCGGTAGTAAAAAAAAAAAATTGAATCCCACCACTGATGTTATCATCATCTGATTCCTGATCTATGACTCCTTAGCTGTATCCACATTATAGTACTGTCTTCCTTTTGTAAAGGCCCTATCCAGGAGCCTCTTCAATCTGAATAAAGCTTTTTTTGATTTTGTTACCAATTACCTATAGAAAAGAGTCTGTTTTGAAATGGAGATACTAGAGACAGGACAGAGATCAACAAGGGAGACAACCACTTGATATTGATAGAGCTTTCTGGTGACTCAAGCATGGGTAGAAAACAGGTCAACTCAGCAGGAGGGAATGGGCCTTGAAGTCAAGAAATACAGAGCTAGAAGAGGTACTTACAGTTCACCATTTCCAAATATATAACATAACATAATAAATGTAGTTTTCACACTGTATTGGATATTTGGGCAAATATACAGAGATATTATTTCCTACTTCATTAAGTTTGAAAAAGTGAAAAATATTGGCCATTTGAACTGCTGTTAGTAGTTTCACATGGAGCAAATCAAAAGTTGCGCCAGCACAGTATATAACTGCTTGCTTGCAGATCAGTGCCTGCTAGTTCAACAGAAGAATAACACTTATTTTGCATTGGTTGCCAGCAGCCTCCCATGTTTAATTCAAGGTGCTGATGGTTATCCACAAAGACCTTTATGGTTTGGGTTCCTCTTACTTTAAAGACTGTGTAATCCAGTGGTGGGATTCAATTTTTTTTACTACCGGTTCTGTGGGCATGGCTTGGTGAGCATGGCTTGGTGGGTATGGCCAGGGGAAGGTTACTGCAAAATCTCCATTCCCACCCCACTCCTGGTGGAAGGTTACTGCAAAATCTCCCTTCCCTTCCCTCCCCACTAACCTGCTTTCCAGCTCTATTCTCCTGTGCAGGGCAACCAAAGAAGACCCAGCCGATCAGCTGGGACTCGGGAGGCAGAGAATAGATGGGGGCGGGCCAGTCAGAGGTGGTATTTGCTGGTTCTCCGAGCTACTCAAAATTTCTGCTTTTTGTTATTCAGTATATTATAAATTATCTAGAGTCACATGAATACGTACATATAAATGCTGGTAATTAATAAAGTTTTGAATCAATAGTGTTTGATCTGAAATGAATCTGGGAATCAGACACTTTTTTTAAAAAAAAGCAATGATTGCTATGGATTTATTTGTGGGTTTTAGGGGTTTGGCTTGGCTTGGTTTGGTTTTGATGACCTATAGAACAGTTTTCTTCATTTCATTTGAGGCATGATTGACTAGGCTCAAACTATCATATTTTAGACAAAGAGTCAGCTCCATTGGGATATTCATAGTGCTGAGAAAAGTCAAAGGAATGATTATGATTAGAAGAAACTTGAATGAACTCATAGAACTTACAAGAGCAATGATTACACCTAAATGACCAAGGTGATAACAGTTAGTTTCAGAAAGAATCAGTCACTAAGCATTGACACTGCCTTGATGTCACTTTATCAATAAGACAGAAGTTCTTTTTCATATTTGTCTAAAATAGAAAAAGTATGATTTTTCAGAAAGATACAAATTTGGACAAAAACATAGAAGTTATACATTAATAACAAGTTCCTGGGTCTTCTACAAAATGTACTCTGCAATGAAAACAAATAGAAAAAATAAATATAAATATAATAAAGATTTGGCTTAATTGGATAAAATTATAACTAAAGAATTTTAGATTACCTCAGTTTTCCCAATCAGGTTCAAAGGAAGTACTGTCTGTAACAGACTAGTCATCTACTTGAGAGGTTGAAGCTAATAAATATGCAACAGGAAACAAATTACTGCCTTTTTTGTGGCACTAAAAACCTACTTAGGGAGCTATGTCAGTTTGCCAAAAGTAGGACCATCTTTGATGGAGAAAGAACTTCCATAGACTTTGCATCTGGGAGAATCTTCAAGAGTAGTGATGCCGTCCTGTCTAAAACCATTATTTTTCTATACATCCCCACCACGTGTATAGGTTTAGCAGGTGTTTCATTCCCCATATTAATTTGCAGTCAGCAGATATTCAAGAAATTCTTGAACCTGAAGTTTGCTTTTTTTTTTTAATTCCACTGCACAGGCTGTTTTGCTCATCAGTTAACAATGAGATTCCCAGCTGTATTGAACATGCCTCCTGAATAAACATTGGGAGAAAAACAGCTTGTGAATGTAATTGTAATGTTAATCATGGAATGCCACTGTTTTTCTTCTAGTAATACTATTCTCAAACAGCTTTATTGTCAGGCAAATTATAGCATACTGGAAACCGGATGTCAGCCTCCTCCTCCAACTCTACTCACTGTTATGAAATATCTTTGTTCCACATGGATTACTATTGAAGAGTTGGGGTGTGAGGGAACAATCAGGCAATGGAGAAAGCAATTTTCAGAATGGCTCATTTTTTACCATCATGGCTAATTATACATAATAATAACCCCATCCAAGAAGAACATCTACAGGCTTTGCATCCTGGGGATTTTAGATATTTTTCCCTCTTTGCCCCTTTGAAGTGACTATACCTACAAAGGTCAGAATCATATAAGACAGGGGTGTCAAACCTGCATTGTCACGGCAGCATCATGTGACCTATTGGGATTGTTTCCTCTTTGCTAAACTGGGAGGGGACATGACCAGTGCATGACACATCCGGCCCACGGGCCAGAAGTTTGACAGCCTGGTATAGAAGACGGTTTTGCCTGTGACACTCTATAGAACCACATTTGGACTGGGAAGAAGCAGGATAGATAGTACTGGCACATTTGAATCTGGATGCCAGAGAAGTATAGCTGGACTTACTAGACATCTGAACAGAAGAGAACATGGACAATTGGAAAGGAAGACAAATGAGGGAAAGGAGAACAGACTTAATTGTTTCAAATTTCTTGGAATCTCTGTCAGAAATGATAGTGAGAAACTTCAAGAAAAGATAAACAAAAACTTAGTCCTATGTGTGTGAAATTACTTTCTCTAGCCTCAGAAAGATAATTTTTCAATCTCAAGAATATGCTAGAGACAGGTAGAGACAAAATCATTTAGTGTCTAACTGATGAAGGTCTTGCCAATTGCAGGCCCCAGCTCAAGCAGAGGAGCAGTATTAATCAATTAAGTAAGGTCACAGAGGCTGAGCTTATTAACTGATGATTAGCACTTATTAATACTATGCCATAAGGAAAGGCTGCTCATGATCATATAGTTGAGAAGCCAGACAACATTTGATTTTAAGGCTATGTCTGCTGGATGGAGGACATGAGGACAAAAAGGAGCACACATTCTCCTTTTCCCAGATGTCTGCTAACCTTAAGTGTAGAGGAGTACAGAGATAACTTTGAAGAAGAAATGCAAAAGTGGCTAAAATGTCTTGGCCCTGAAAGAGAAGAGGGGTAAGAAAGAATCTCAAGATTGCCCCATCTCGAATATAAGATGAGGAAGGGAAAACAAGATTGCCCCATCTCGAATATAAGATGAGGGAGGGAAAACATTATCAGGTTTTTTAATATTTTATTATTATACCCTGAAACAATGGAGTACGGTGGTCCTCAACTTACAACAACTATTAGGACCAGATTCTATTGCTAAGTGATAAAGTCATTAAATGAATCGTGCCTATTTTACCACTTTTTTGTCATGGTGATAAAGTGAATCACATGGTCATTAAGTGAACTTCAATTTCCCCATTGACTTTCCTTTTTGGAAGCACCCTGGGATGGTCACAATAATGATCATAGGATGCTGTAATTGCTGCAAAAAACCTTCCTGTTGTCAAGCGCCCAGATTTTGAAAACAGGGACACTGCAACAATCATAAATGTGAGGACCAAGTGAGGAAGTCCTTACCTACTATGTTACTTTGGGGGAGGAACACAGCTGAGGAGCGGCAATCCGCTCTTCCGTGCTAATCAGTTGGGACAATAAAGGTCAGTATTGTGCAGGGGCAGGCGGCTGGGCCCACATGATTTTTGCAGCGAACCAGTTTGGAGATAGCTGATCTTTGGAGCAAGGGGTTCGCCCGAACCAGTCCGAACTGGCAGAATCCCACCCCTGCTTATATACCATGATTTTTTTCTCCTTTCCAAATATCTTCCATAGCTTCTCTCACTGGGTTTCTTTGGATAGTCCCAGAAAACACTCATCCCAAATGAATTAGAGGAACTGTAAAATTCCTCTCAACGGTATAGAAGCCCAGAAACTGTTGCCAAATTCCACTGGCTACCTCAGGCCTTTGATCCAACCCTTGCTGGACCGTATCAAATGAACCTTACATGAGGCTTCTCACTTGAACCACGAACACATTTGACAGATCAGATTCTTTCACAGAAGCACAAAGCAGCTGTTTCCACTCTGGATGTTACTTATCTTCTGCAACTCAATGGGGAAATAATTCCATACAATTTGCTAGGTTTCTTTGCAAAAACTTCCTCATGAGCCTATGGAGCAGATTCGGATTGGGGGATTGGCCAAATATCCCCATTTTAGCAGGAATAGCCCTTTTCCCTTCCCCTTAAGAGGAAACCCTTTTTCAAAGGTCCACTTTTGCTTGTCCTAATCCTGTCCCAAAGAGGAAAACTTTAGTTGCCGAGATAGTTCTCTTCTGAAGAAACTGGCAGAAGAAACTCTCTGCAAAGAAAGGACATCAATGATGGAGACCGTACCCAGGCTGGATTGGCTAGTGCTGAATATAAAGTGGGCCTTTAGTTCTGTGAGCTGTCAATGGCCCTGACTGTGGACCAAACAAACACAGCCATGTCATGAAGGGGAACAGATACCCCTCTGTACATGGAGTTTGGCTTAATAACCAGATAAGTCTAAGAAACAGGTTCTGTTTCTCTTTTGCAAAGATGTTCCATGGCCTCCCTTGGTGGTGTTTGGGGGCTGTATTGGAAAATGATTCCAAGGACCTTCTGGGTGGGTTTTACCCTGCAGCCCTGAGTCTTGGGAGGAAGACTGCCCTTAGAATGAGAAATGAGGGACAATAAATAAATAAATAAGAGCAAGTGACAGAAAAAGGATATACTTGGGCTATACCTCACTGGAGGCAATTTGCTAGGTTTGTTTTGCAAAAACTTCCTCATGAACCTATGGAACAGATTCAGAGTATAGCCCTCTTCCTCTGGGGGATTGGCCAAATATCTCCATTTTACTAGGAATAGCCCTTTTCCCTTCCCCTTCTGAGGAAACCCCTTTCAAAGATCCAGCTTCACTTGTCCTAATCCTGTCCCCAGGAACAAACGTCAACCCCCTTCAGAGGTAAAAATGGGCTGGGGAACACTGCTCAGATGTCACGAAATGGAGGCTAATATCTGAAACCCGCAAGACTGATCCACTCTGGTGCTTTCAGAAATCAGAAATCAGCTATGCAAATGGAAAGAGTTCACCAGGACGTTAGCACAACTCAAGCAGGAAAAGGGCTTTCCAAGACTTTCTATTTAATTTCAGAGGAAAAAAATATATCGAGGGGTTAAGCATCAACACCACCTTGCTGACACGTCATTAATCAATCAATGAAATGGCTGTATGCAAGGGGCCAGAGGTGGTATTCAGCAGATTCTGACCAGTTCTAGAGAACCGGTAGTGGAAATTTTGAGTAGTTTGGAGAACTGGCAAATACAACCCCTGACTGGCCCCGCCCCCATCTATTCTCTGCCTCCTGAGTCCCAGCTGATCAACTGGGTCTTCTTTTGTTGCCCTGCACAGGAGAACAGAGCTGGAAAGCAGGTTAGTGGGGAGGAAGGGAATTGGATTTTGCAATAACCTTCCCTCAGGAATGGGGTGGGAATGGAGATTTTGCAATATTCTTCCACTGTAGTGGGGAGGGAATGGAGAGTTTACAGTATCCTTCCCCTGCCATGCCATAATGGGCTGTGTGATGGCCTTGTGAGTTTTGTTGTGGAGATATCCTGGATCTTGTGCTGTAATCTCCTGGGTCGTTTGTTTTGTAGTGATCTTTTTTCCATTAGCCTCCTGTGTTTTAACAGCTTGGGTAATGGGTTGTGTGATGATCTTGTGAGTTTTATTGCTGTGGTATCCTTGGTCTTGTGCTGTGATTTCCTGGGTCGTTTGCTGTGTTGCAACTTCTTGAGTTCTTGTGGTATAATTTCCTGAGTTTTCTGATGTGCACAAGACCAAGGATACCACAGCAATAAAAGGATGGTGAGTGGGACCTCACTGAAACGTCGCCAAGATACTCTTAATCTTACACAGGAAAAGACCCGAACACACACAAACATACATACATACATACATACATACATACATACATACATACATATATATATATATATATATATATATATATATATATATATATATATGGATCTTTGGTTATTCGGGTTTTCTCCCACGTAAAATTGGAAGTATTGAGGCGATGTTTCGATGAAGTCTCATTCATCATCTTCAAGCTTGCGACAGAGAACAAGAGAACGGCAAAGCCCTCCTCTTCCCTGGTCCAATACCTCAAAGCCACAGGACATGAGATTGACTTTAAAAATACCAGAACTATCGCCAAAACTGAACACTTCAACAACAGAATAATCAGAGAAGCCATAGAGATAGAAAAATGCCCACACAGCATGAATAAATGAGATGATACCTCCTGCCTACCAGCTATTTGGAAACCCGCCCTCATTAACAAACGAGTACCTAACATGAAGAATGACACCAGACCCACACCCACGAGGGCCACACAAGATGCTACCACCACACTTCCATGTAGAAAGCAGACTCACACCCACACAGAAGATGAGACACAAGAGCACACAATAGATACAAACTCAAGATAAACCGCACCAAACTTGATTGCAGGAAATACGACTTCAGTAACAGAGTGGTAAATGTCTGGAATACTCTACCTGACTCTGTGGTTTCTTCCCCAAATCCCAAAAATTTAATCTTAGACTGTCTACTATTGACCTCACCCCTTTCCTAAGAGGTCTACCATCCCTGTCCTATTGTTTCTTTCTCTTTTTTTCTTATATGTATCCATTTCATGTATCCATAACTATGTTTATACTTATACGTGTTATCTTATAATTGCTTGACAAAATAAATAAATAAATAAATAAATAAATAAATAAACCTTGCTGCACTTATGATATATAAAACTAATAGTCCATGAACCTTTTCTAGGGATCATCTATAAGTCTTAATAAGAAAAGTTCCAGTTTCATTTGAAATGTTATTTTTTAAAATTCTGTGCAGTATCATATGTAATGTACCTAGTTTGGGGTTGATTTTTTCACAAGGGTACCATGCATGACAAAACAGGCCTTCAAGTTTTTCACATTATGTCTAATGCTGTCAGACCTACCCCAATCTGATCCCTTAGGGAAGAAAGACCCTTGACTCCATTTGGTTGAAGCAAAAGGTTCTTTTACTAAAAGATGTTGGCTGCAGTAAAGTCAGGCTAGATCTGGGTTTCCTGTGCTCAAAAGATACAGAAAGGTTTCCCCTCATCCCACCCACCCCCACCCCACTCCCATAACCAGTCCATCTTTAGCCAATCAGAACTCACCAAAGTGTTTTGAAAATGTGAGCTTTTTTGGAGTAATCCACAGTCATTCTCAGGTGTCTGGCCTTGGATGCTGGTACAAACTGGTTTCAAGCATCTTTGGTCTTTATCACCTGTCATTTCTCCTCCCTATTTCCCATCACATACATACGTAGCATTACTGCCCATCTATCCTCCCCCCACTTTCTAGCCTTTGATGGAAGGATGCCTGCGAGGTGCCAAGCCAAACCTGGCAGACCTGACGAATGTTATTAACTCTAGTGAACTAACAAAAATGCCCATTAGCGTGATATGTAGGGAGGGGAAAACATTTTGGAGGATTTTGTCTAATTTTGCATATAATTTGAGATTCAGAGTCCTGGTAGTGTTTATATATTTTTAACTGGATCATCAGCAGAATTAGTGTGTTTTGACAATTCTGTAACTGATTCACTGGTGGAGTTAGAGGAATTTGCGACTAAAGTACATCACCCATTTAGTCATATCCTAGAAACATAGACTGTTGTAGAGCGGCGGTTACAGAAGGGAGACTGAGCCAGGCTAGGCTAACGTACTTTATTCAAAGAATAAAGGGTCGCCGCGGCTTCAGATGCAATCTGACAGCCAGCTGGCGGCGACAGCTGATGCCGCTTGACAGCTCCCTTTATAGCCGGCTGTCAAACAGCATCAGCCAATGGGAGCGATCGGCGCCCCGCTCAGATGGCAGACCAGAAGGGGAACTTCAGGCAGGTTCTTAATACACAACACTCCTTCCCCTGGTCGCGCGCATGCGTAGTCCCATAGCCACAATGGCGGCCTTCGTCGCGGCTTGTCCTCCGCGGCTCTGGAGGCTTGGAGGCTGCAACACAGTCTCTGTCTTCCGGCGGTGCCAGGCGCCTGCGGAGGGTCGACGGCCGATCCGGACCTGCTATCTGGAGGCGGCTCTGGTGAGTCTTCCTGCGGCGGTCGGCTGGCTGGGAAGTCGGGCCTCTGGTAGACCGGGTAGTTCTGCGGGACGGCTGCGGCAGGCAGCGAGTAGACCGGGTGGCTCGGCGGCGGGTTGTCCAGGCTTCCGGCGGTGGCGAAGTCCAGCGCCTCCTGAGCTGGTCGATATGCCTTCTCCAGGTTCTCCCATCTTCCAGGAGGACTCTGTAAGATCTGGGCCCTGTAATAGAAACTATCCGCCCTGGCAGCCATAACGGGTGCCCTGCATAGTTCCTGGCATAAACCAGGTCTTGCAGGGCAAAGCCCTGGCATGGCTGTCAGATGCCAGGGGTGTGCTGGGTGAGTAGTGGGGTGCAACCTGTCCAGGGTGGTTCGGAGTCGCCTGCCCATCAAAAAGTTCAGCAGGTGACTTGTTGGTTGTGGGGCATGGCGTGGCATGTTGCGTGAGTAGGTAAGCGGACAGCTTGGAGTGCCAGTCTGCCTGCCTTAGTTTGGCCAAAACTTCCTTGGCTAACCTAACAACCCTCTCTGCCATCCCATTACTGGCGGGGTGAAAGGGGCTGTAAGGGCATGCCTGATGCCCAGGTTGGCAGTGAAGATGGCAAATTCGTTTGAGCTGAATTGAGGCTCGTTATCTGACACCAAGGTGTCTGGCAGTCCATGAGTAGCAAACAGTCTGGTCAAAACACTAGTGATGGTTTGAGTTGTGGTGGAAGACAGCATGGCTACTTCAGTCCATTTTGAAAACGAGTCCACTACCACCAAGAATGTTTTCCCAGCATGGGGCCAGCTAGGTCAATATGTAGCCTGGCCCAGGGTGCCCCTGCATCTTCCCATCTGGTGGGTGTACCTATGGGTGGAGCTGCTCTTGTCGCCTGGCAGGCCTGGCATGCGTTGACCCAACTGGCAATTTGGGCATCTAGTCCAGGCCACCAAACGTAGCTGCGGCCAAGGCCTTCATCCGTACCATGCCCGGATGACCCTCGCAGTGTTTTTAGAACTGGCTCTTGCAAGGAGGCAGGAATGACCACCCTTGTCCCCCATAACAGACAGCCCTGTATTGCAGACAACTCCTGCTTGCGAATCTTAAAGGGAATTAAATCAGGGGCAAATGTATATCTGGCACACCCCTTCCCACCCAGTCCAGGACCTGGGAAATCAATGGATCTTTTTTGAGTGCGCAGCAACATCCCCGGCTGAAAGTGGGAGGTCCAGTCCTGCACTCGAAGATTGTGTGGATGGGAGCTGGGTCCTCGACTGGTGTAGGCAGGGGGCACCTGCTGAGGGCATCTGCGTGGCTCAGGTTAATTCCAGGACAATGGATCAAGGTGTATGAATAAGCGGCCAAAAAAAAGTGTCCACCTGGTCATTCTCGGGACAGTACCCGTGGGGTTTGTTTGTTCCAGCTAACAGCCCTAACAAAGGTTTGTGGTCAGTTACCAGTTCAAAAAAATGGCCATAAAGAAACTCATGGAACTTTTTTACAGCAGCTACAGCTGCCAAAGCCTCCTTATCGATCTGGCTGTAATTTCTCTCAGCAGCAGAGAATGTTCTTGAAAATAGGCAATGGGTGCCTCAGATCCATTTGAAAGCCTGTGGCTTAAAACTGCTCCTATCCCAAAAAGGTGAGGCATCAGCGGCGAGTACTAGGGCAAGTCCTTGTTAAATTGAACCAACACTGCGTTTGAGGTTAACAGCGACTTCACTGCCTGGAAAGCATTGGCTTCTTTATGTCCCCAGTGCCAGGAGACCTCTTGTCTAGGAGCCTGTGTAGGGGCTCAGCCACAGAGGCTTTGTGGGGTAGGAAGGATGCATAGAAATTTAGGAGCCCTAAAAAGGCCTGTACTTCAGTTTTGTTAGAGGGAGTGGGTGCCTCGTGAATGGCCCTGACTTTACTTTCTATGGGGTGAATCCCTGAGGCATCAATTCCATAACCCAGGAAGTCTACTTGGTTGGTAGCTATGGTGCATTTATCTTTTTTAATTTGAGCCCATTTAGTCTAAATCTGTCAAGAACAGACCTTACTCTGAGTAGCAGTTGTGCCTTGTTAGGGGCCGAAACTAAAATGTCATCAAAGTATGGAACCACCCCGGTAGGCCCTGGAGGATTCTTTCCATGAGTGATTGAAAAATGCCTGGGGCTACGCTGACCCCAAACTGTAAACGTTTACATCTGAACGCGCCCCTGTGTGTTACTATGGTTTGGAGGTCAGCAGTGTGCTGGTCCACAGGGAATTGCTGGTATGCCTGGGACATGTCCAATTTTGCAAAAAACTACGCCTGGCTCAAATGTGTGAAGCAGGTGTTGAATAACAGGTACTGGGTATGTGCTAACTTGAAGGAAACGGTTGATGGATGTCTTATAGTCCGCGCAAATTCTCACGCTACCATCCTTTTTTAAAGGGGTGACTATGGGCATTTCCCACTTGGCAAAATCTACCTGTTCCAATATTCCTTGATTTATGAGTTTGTCTAGCTCAGCGCTAATTTGGGCCTAATGGCGAAGGGAACCCTTCGAGGTTTCAAACGGATAGGGTGGCTTGTGGGCCCACATTAAAGGATATGGGGGTGCCCGTATAACAGCCCAGGTCATTGCTGAAGACATCAGCGTAGTCATTAAAAAGGGCATCAACTTCAGAGCTTTTGACAGAGTGAATCCCTGTGATGTTTAGACCTAGGGCAGGAATCAATCCAGTCCTAGCAAGCTAGGTAGGGCACCATCAACAACTACCAGTGGCAAGTAACCTCTAAAGTTTTGGAATTGAATAAGGAATCTTCCCTTACCCAGGACCGGAATGGTCTTTCCCTGGTAGTCCCGAAGGTTCAGGTGGCAGGCAGTCAGCTTCCTCCTTGGGAACAAAGGTAGAATCTTCTTCAGCGTGGACCAAGCGATGATGGAGAGGGTTGACCCGGTGTCCACCTCCATGTGGCAGGGCTTATCTTCTAAGAGAAGAGAAACACTTATTTTGTTAGGGTTCGAGGAGAAACTGCCCGCGTGATGGCAGGTATAGCAGCTTTTTACTTGCCTTTGGGATGAGGCAGACCTCTGATCTTTGGAAGGGGGCTTGCTCAGCTTGACAAACTCTGGCTATATGCCCTTTTTTCTGGCAGTTTAGGCAAATAGCATTCCTGAACCTGCAATTGGATCTAAGGTGGTTACCTCCACAGCCTGCACAAGGGAACTGCTGTTTGGTGGACTGGTTGCTGTTTCTTCTTGGTGGAGCTAAAGGTGTTCTGGGGTGTGTGAGGCGATTTACCTCTAATGGTTCTTCTATTTCCTCCTGGGATACCTCATCATAATGGACTGTAGCCTGTCCTTGTTTTGGTGAAGCTCCCTGAATCTCAGCTGCAGATATTTCAGATAGTTCAGCAGCTTGAGCTTCTTCTCGATGGCTGTGGATAAAGTTAGATCTTTCTTTGCTAACAGCCTTCTCTGGAGCTTTAAATCCCTAATACCACCCACTATCTGGTCCAGAAGCATGTCTTCCAGGTAATCCCTGAAACTGCAGTGTATGGCAGCAGATCTTAGGGCTGCCATATATTGGCTCACGGTTTCTCCTCAGCTTGAACCCTTCTCCTAAAGGCTAGCCTCCTAGCTATCTGAGAGGGTTTGGGGAATAGTGGTTGGCTAAAATCTCCTTCAGCTCTTCCCAGGGAATAGCCTTAATGGGTCGCGTGACACTAATGCTGAGGCAGTGTCGAAAACTGTAGCCCCACAGAAGCTTAAAAATAAGACCTTTCCTCAGGTCTGTAGCCCTAGACAAGTCTATAGCGTTTAAAAACATTCAAATCTGTTAATGTAGGATTCCCAAGTCTCTGTTCCGGCTGGAAATGTGGGAAGGTCGGCGTAGATGCCATTTGAGCGATAACAGTGGGTCAGCTAGGTGAGGAAAAATTAGCAGTCGCTTAGAAAAGCGTTTCAGTAGTGCCTGTCAGCGGCGCTCGCTCCTCAGCTGCGGAGCTTTGAAGTTCGCGCTTTTTGGAGAGCGCCGGCGGCGGTGACTTCACTCGGCACTTAGCGGCTTCAGCTCTTCTCTGTGTGACTTCGGCTCAATTGTTTCGCCTGGACGCTTTACTGCATCCCGCCCTCATCGCCAGTGTTGTAGAGCGGTGGTTACAGAAGGGAGACTGAGCCAGGCTAGGCTAACGTACTTATTCAAAGAATAAAGGGTCGCCGCGGCTTCAGATGCAATCTGACAGCCAGCTGGGCACAGCTGATGCCGCTTGACAGCTCCCTTTATAGCCGGCTGTCAAACGGCATCAGCCAATGGGAGCGATCAGCGCTCCCGCTCAGATGGCAGACCAGAAGGGGAACTTCAGGCAGGTTCTTAATACACAACATAGACCATGGGTTAAACTTCACTTCCTGCATCACTGGAAACATAACTTGAATTGTTACAGTTGCCTCAGCAGTGCTGATCTAAATTTTCAGTTTAGTTTGCACTCATCACACTTACAGTCAACCCCTATAATCCAGATCAGGTCAAATCCAACACTCAAAAATAAAGCTCGATTATGAATTTATATAACACCAGCAAATACTAAAACAGTTAACTAGCAAAACGGGAAGAAAAGCTGGCAATAAGGGAGACAAAGAGACATGAATAACAGGGAAGAATTTATATTACCTATTACCTATTAAACATAGTTATTTATCAAAAACTTTAAGCACAGAACTTTCCAGAGATTGGACAGAATAATGTATCCAACATTAGGAAATCTTTCTAGTTCGCTTTCTTTTCTAGAAAACCCCACAGCCACTTTGGAGAGGTGAAGGAATTATTATTATTTCACTCTTCTCCTACTTCATATAACAGTCATCCTGAAACTACTGAATCAATGTATTTTGTTTTTGAAAAGGTATTTTTAATTTTAACAACAAAAACAACAAATAAAACCATCTTTCAATTTTACAGTGTGTCACATATATCTTGTGTGCATAATAATGTTATACATTTCTTGTTATACATTTATAAACCATTCTAATCAACATTTATATCATATTGTTCAAATATTATATTATCACTGACATTATAATGTTATCTTTTAAAACATATCTCATTCTTACTAAGTTATATTCATTCTCTTAATATTAATTAAGTTCTATCAAGTCAGTATCAACTCAGCAACCACATAGACTTTCCCTGGGATTATCTGTCATTGACCTGGCCTTTCAGATCTTCTTAGCTATCACAACTGTAACTGAGTCTATATGTGTCCCTGCTAGTTACCCTCTTTTCTTTTGTTCTACCTTTTTCAGTATTATGTATTTCTCAGGAGAGATAAGCTTCCACATAGTATGTCAAAAATACAGTAATTTGAGCCTGTTCATTTGTACCTCAAGGGAGAACTCTGGATTGATTGGTTCTATTTTTTGAAAAAATCTTGGCTGGCCATGATATTCTCAGGAAAGTTTTTCAAAGCAGAGCTCAAAAGCATCACTTTTCTATCTGGTTTCTTCAAAATCCAAATTTTAATCTTAGTAGATACAGATACATGACAACATCTGAATGACTTTCCCAACGCCTTCATTGTTACTCTGTCAAATGGTAGTGATGGGATATTTCTTGATCAATGATTGCTTTACTGTTGATAGTTGATATGGTTAAATATGACTGGAAAACCAAACTTGAGGACAAAGAGAGATGGCAAAATTAAGAGTGTGCACTCAAAGCAGAAGCTTGAGCAAATTCATGTAAGAATGGCTTCCTTATATATCACATCACATCACAACAAGGCAAACTCAGATACTTAGAATGTTGTTTTTATAGTTGCAATAAGAAATAATGAGTCACAGCTTAACAGGCACATCTAATAGGTTTTCAAAAAAGTGCTTGACCCAAAGTTAGAAGTAGCCAAGCTGAAAGATTATTGGCATACTAAGGAGCTTACAAATCCATCAGCAAAACTCCTTCTTGCTTACCACCCCCATCCCTCTACTGAGCATATGAATTACCAGTCAAGGTAAGAAGTGCAGCAGCAGGAGAGAGTAATGGATAAATGATGCAAGAGAATGGCAATGATGGCAGTGAGTGGCCAGGGTTAACTTGGCTTACAGCCATTTGTACAAAGTTTGAAAATGCAACAACACTGAAAAAAGTGAGTTATTATTGTTTTTCACACTTATGACAGTTGCAGTATCTTCATGGTCATGTGATTAAAATTTGGATGTTTGGCAACTGTCATATATTTATGGTGGTTGCAGTGTCCTGGAGTCATGTGATCACCCTTTGTGACTTCCCACACTGATTTCTGACAAGCAAAATCAATGTCAGATTCACTTAACAACCATGATTTAACAACTGCACTGATTCACTTAAAAGCTAGGCCAAGGAAGGTCATAACATGAGGCAAAACTCACTTAACTTGATTAGCAATGGAAATGTTGGGTTCAGTTGTGGCTGGAAGTCGAAGACTACCTGTACTAAGAAAGCTGCAGAACTACTATTACTTCTTAGGAACTACTTGCTGATGAACACTACTTAAGGTCAAGACACATTGATCATAACTAAAAGACATTTTGTTCATTGATCATTTCTTAAATTGTTCTTCTGTTATACAGAGGTCTGTTCCTATTTGCTTTTTTGTCAACAACACAAAAGATGCAACATGCAAGTAATATTTAGCCTGGCACTGAGGAAAAATCTTCATTAGATAAACCATTATATAATGTTTTTAACTTTAAAGCCACTGCCAACTGGAAATTAAGCCTAGAAAAGAAAAGAAAAAAACAAAAACCAATGCCCTGAGCATTTTCTTTGTTTCTAGTATCTATGAGGAACTGGACTCTATTTCCATTAAACAGAGGACTGGGCAAATGCTTGTTCTAATGAGAAGGACACATAGGTTTTATTATCATACAATAAAAAAACCTGATGCTTGAGTCTTTGTCTTCATTTCTTCCAGTTGATAATGAAGTTTAAAAAAAATTCCTGTAGCCAACTCTTTCTTATCTTATTGGGATATGAACAAGATCTAAAGTATAAGAAAAACTATGACTGAAAAGTGCATTAAATTGGCATTACTCAAACCAGGGGCTATCAATTATACTACTCAGTTCTTCTTCATACTGAACAGAAGGAGTGGGTTGATTAAGAAAATAGAAGAACATTTGGAATTGAGAAATAGCAAAAGTACACCCAGATAGAATAAAGCTTGTGCTGAAATTAGTAGAATCACCATGCTCTGTCAAAGGCAGCAGGAAATTTTTTAATAGAAAAGAATGTGACTTTCTACATCAATACAAGTTTTACTTCAAGTAAATGACATGTTTCAGGCAAGCTAGAGGTAACAATTTTGCCTTCCTTTGTGCTATTTGTCCCATCATTTGGCACTAGCTGGCTTTTGACTGTTCTTCTGCATAGAGTAAATGTTTAAATTTCTCAACATGCAACTGATCATAAGAAAGAAATATTAATCAGGGTGGAAATGAAAGGTAAATGTTTCTGTTCTTAATGAACTGCAGTATTACCACCACCACCACCCAAGCAATAAATAAATATCTGACAGTATTCCAAAAATAAGAAATGTGGGATTTCTCTCAAGTTTTTCTATAATAAAACAATCCCCCAGTGAGAAATCAAAAGTCTCCCACAGGGAAAACAGTCTGGAACATATGAATTTCATTGGCAATAATAATTGTCAATCAATATTGCTTTGAGTTTAGATTGGATATTCTAATTCTCAGTTTCTTTTTTTAGTTGAAAGCAGCTACAAGGGGTATTTAATTTAGACCAAAATACATCTGTGGGAGTTAAGTTTCACTGTATTCTTTATACAATTTTCCTAACTCACATTGTTCAAACACTTATGAGTTACATTAGTTGAAGGGAAAAAATCAAAGATAGCCAGGTTTACCTGACCTTTTCCCCTCTCTGTAGAATGTTCTAGACTGAAGTCAAGGGGCATAGAGAAAATAATCATCTACCCCAGGATCATAGACCAGCCTCATGATTTTAGGTCCATGTACCTATTTTTATCTTTTGGGAGATCCAGCCATATATTTCCCACTGTTCTCTAATATATTTCAAAACAGGATAGCAGGAAATATTGAGAAATTTTAAGGACACAGGAATCAAAGTAGAACAAATACATTTTGTGTGAATAGTTGAAAAACTTGAAATTCTAGAACTAGAAAACCTTGAATTACGCCGTCTTCGGTCTGATTTAAGCATGGTATATAAAATCATACATTGCAATGTCCTACCTGTCAACGAATACTTCAGCTTCAACCATAACAACACAAGAGCACACAATAGATACAAACTCAAAGTTAACCGCACCAAACTTGATTGCAGGAAATACGACTTCAGCAATAGAGTGGTCAATGTCTGGAATACTCTACCCGACTCTGTAGTTTCTTCCCCAAACCCCAAAAACTTTAACCTTAGACTGTCTACTATTGACCTCACCCCTTTCCTAAGAGGTCTGTAGGGGGCGTGCATAAGCGCACCAACGTGCCTACCGTCCCTGTCCTATTGTTTCTCTTATTCTTCTTTTATTTTTCTTATATGTACCCATTTCATGTATTCACAACTATGTATACACTTATACTTATTATCTTGTAAACAATTGGCAAATCAAATAAATAAAATAAATAAATAAATAAATAAATAAAATAAACTTCCTACTGTTTTACTTTTTTGACAGCTGCAGACACTGCTGGCTCATATTTAAATGGTTGTCCACTAGGACTCCAAGATTCCTCTCACAGTTACTACTGTTGAGCGAGGTATCACATATACTGTACCTGTGCATTTGATTTTTCTTGCCTAAATGTAGAACCTTACTTTTCTCACCATTGAATTTCATTTTTCTTCTCTTCATATAATCTTCAGATAAACTAGAATAACCTTTTCTGGCCATATTTCCTGTCTGATTTGGGTTGCAAGGCTGACAATCAGGGGTGGGATTCAAATTTTTTAACAACCGGTTCTGTGGGCATGGCTTAGGTGATGGGCGTAGCTTGGTGGTCATGTGACTGTGTGGACATGGCTTGGTGGTCATGTTATAGGCTGGATGTGGCCAACTCAATATCACTCACATCGAGGCACGCATTTCCTCGCCTGGCCTCTCAAGCCTGTGGGGATGCTGCAACAATCATAAGTATGAAAAATGGTCATAAGTCACTTTTTTCAGTGCCATTGTAACTTTGAATGGTCACCTGTTTCTGAACCTATAGGATTATTTTCAATCATCTGCTGACCATTACTGCTCATTCTTAATATATTATATGTAAACAAGAATGCATGCAAGTAATGAATGTGTCAGTTACTGAATATGTGTGCCTTGTCCCATTCATTCTTCATAAGACAGTATAACTGTAATTCAGGAAATGAGATGAAAGTGAGAAATTTTAAGCTCTCAATCTGTTGTTATGGATCATAGTTCAAAGTAAAAGTGAACTCTTTCATGTAGACTATATTCTATTGAATAATGTTTTTTTTTTAAATCATGAAATTCCTATGATGCTGTGCATATTTATTGTGGCATGAAGTTTTACAGCAAAAAAGCACTTCATCAAATGAATATTTGCTTGAGATTTCCAGTGGATACCATCTTTAAAACTGCCTTTGAAATGTCAGTTGAAAATCTGGGTAATGACATGAGATCTGCAAAACAAAATTGCCACCAACTGGGGGGGGAAAAAAAACCAGAGAAGCTCTGCAGAATGACAGCACCACAAAGGGAAAAAGTCCCCCTCCCCCCTTCAATGAAATCGCCTAGCCTCTCAAGCCTGTGGGGAGGCTGCAACAGTCATAAGTATGAAAAATGGTCATAAGTCACTTTTTTCACTGCCATTGTAACTTTGAATGGTCACTCCACACAAGCAAAGTACCAGCAAAGGAAAGGAAAAAAACTCTAGAGACATTCCTGAGACAGGAAGTCTAGTCCTGCCAAGAATGTAATAAGGGTTAACAGAGAGGCAGTTTCTATAAGCAACACTAGAATGTTTCCTTCCTGCCTTCCTTACAGGATTAGGCCAGTAATTTCTTCTAACAACCGGTTCTCTGAACTGCTTAGAATGTTAGCAGCCTAGAATGTTAACAGCCGGTTCTAGAGAATAGGCACGAACTGGTAGAATCCCACCCCTGCTGACAATCATGTACTTAAGACTTCTCATGTACTTATTACTTTTCATCAAAGTAATTGTTAAGTTCGGTCGGTGGGTCCCATGAATAGACGAAGCTTGAGTAGTGAACAACAGCTCTTTATTTTACAGATAGATTCTGAGACAAAACCCTAGCGCAGGCAGCAGCAATCGTAGCGGCTCCACTTGAAAACATTGTAATGGTATGGGCTAAGAAATGTGAGTTGTTAGCGATGCGGCTGAGGCGTTATCACCTCCGATCGTCCTGGGGGTGAAAGATCATTATCTGAAGCTACGGTGAGCTCCCTTAGCTCGAGTTATATGCCGTAGGGAGCTGCTTGACTCATTGAAACTAAAAGCCTTAGAGTTTAGAGTTTAAAAGCAAACCTTTTTGTTGACTCCTTTTGAAGCCTTTGCTATTCCGGCCAAGGGAAAGGAAATTAAGCTGCCTATATCCACGAAGGCTGAGCAGAAACTGGGGACGCTAGGGAGGAGTCCCGTGGAGGAGGAGGAGCGTCCTCTCAATTAAAGCCCAGCCTATCAGACAAGCGACAGAAGCATCATCCCAAACAAACAATGGATGCTCTAAACAGCTCATCTGGAGAATGGATACATATAAGAAAAATAAAAAGAAACAATAGGACAGGGACGGTAGGCACGTTGGTGCGCTTATGTACGCCTCCTACAGACCTCTTAGGAAAGGGGTGAGGTCAATAGTAGGCAGTCTAAGGTTAAAGTTTTTGGGGTTTGGGGAAGAAACCACAGAGTCAGGTAGAGTATTCCAGACATTGACCACTCTGTTGCTGAAGTCGTATTTCCTGCAATAAAGTTTGGTGTGATTAACCTAACATATGGAATGACAATGTTGCTCCATTTATTGTTCTCGTCATTGTCTGTTACAGAGGAGCTCCTGTAGGGCCTTTTGTGAGATTTGATCCAGGCCCACTTGGGATAGCCACACGTTCTGAGGGCTTCCTTGATGTGTTTGCAGCCTTTTTCTTTCCCATCTTTGCTGGTAGGCAGTTGAGGGGCATCAAATGATGTGCTAATGATAACTTCTCATTTATGAAATTAGATTGATCATGTATCCTGTGCTACCTCACAGCACTGTAAAAAAAACAATTTGCAAAATAAAGGATGTTGCATACTAACCAGGCTGTAATAATACAGTAATAACTATTTTTGGCATTAGATTTTTTGGGATAATTTTCCTCAGTCTGACTCCAGATCATCTTTTCCTTAAACACAACCTGTCAAAGTGCTTAATTATGTTTTTCTTCCTTAGCAATGCTAATTATATCATTCAGCTGATAAGGTAAAATCACTATACCAGCTGATATTTCCTGTGCATCAGCACCTGTTTCTGAACCTATAGGATTATTTTCAATCACCTTCTGACCATTACTGCTCATTCTTAATATATTATATGTAAACAAGAATGCATGCAAGTAATGAATGTATCAGTTACTGAATATGTGTGCCTTGTCCCATTCATTCTTCATAAGGCAGTATAACTGTAATTCAGGAAATGAGATGAAAGTGAGAAATTTTAAGCTCTCAATCTGTTGTTATGGATCATAGTTCAAAGTAAAAGTGAACTCTTTCATGTAGACTATATTCTATTGAATAATTTTTTAAAAAATCATGAAATTCCTATGATGCTGTGCATATTTATTGTGGCATGAAGTTTTACATCAAAAAAGCACTTCATCAAATGAATATTTGTTTGAGATTTCCAGTGGATACCATCTTTAAAACTGCCTTTGAAATGTCAGTTGAAAATCAGGGTAATGAGATGAGATCTACAAAACAAAGTTGCCACCAACTGGAAAAAAAACAACAACCAGAGAAGCTCTGCAGAATGACAGCACCACAAAGGGAAAAAGTCCCCCTCCCCCCTTCAATGAAAATGGCATGAATTCACAAATGAGTTCATTCATACAGTTTTTCAGATCAGCCAACACTGTGAAATGAGAGAGGTTCTGAGCTGCTGCTTTAGAAGTGGAGGTACCTTCACATAGAGACCCCCCAGTATTTCCAGAGAAATACTGCAAAATTTGGGAAGAATTAGATCCCATCCCATTCTCTAGTGCCGTGATGGCGAACCTATGGCATGTGTGCCACAGGTGGCATGCAGAGCCATTTGTGCGGTCATGTGAGCCCCAGGCAAACTTACCTCACTGCGCATGTGCGTGCCTCCCAGCTGATTTTTGGACCTTTTTTGGCCTGCCAGAGTCTTGAGAGAAGCCTCTCTAGGCTTCGCAGGCCAAAAAATAGGCCCGTTTCATCACTTCCTGAAATACCTCAAGACTCTGGCAGGCCGAAATAGGCCTCAAACGGCCCAAAAAAACAGCTGGGAGGCGCAGTGCACGTAAGGGGGAGGCGTGGGAGGGGGATTGCACATGCATGCACAGGGGTTGTGGGGGGGGGCTGCATGCATTGCCTTCTGGGTACTGGCATGTGAGCGCGCACACAATTTTTGGCACAGGAGCCCAAAAAAGTTAGCCACCACTGCTCTAGTGTTTCTCAACCACAGCAAGTTTTAGATGTGTGGTGTTCAACTCCAACCTCAGCTCCCAGATTCTCCCATCCAAGCATTCCTCAAAGGAAGTCCATACCTTTTGTATTGGAATAATTTTTTCATTAATATCCACAACTTTTTTCCTTCAAATTCTCACAACAGACTCATAGGATGATTTTCACTGGAAGGGGGATGGAATGAATTTAGCTTCCTTTCCTATCCAATATAGATGTGATGATAACGCTAATACTCTTCATTATTGACATTTTAAAAAAAATCAAACTCATTATTGTGTGCTTGAGACATTTTTGAGCTGAGTTTTAAATTGACCATCTTCTAAAACCTTAAAAGATGCAACCATAGAGATACTATTTAAGATTCTACATTTAGTCTAAGTGTCTATAATACTGACTTTTTTCCTCCATTTTAACTCTTAAATAGAAATAGTTTTTAAGAATAAATAATAAAGGGGTCTCACTCTATAAAAAACCCTAAAGGGTAATTAATTTAATAAGAATGGATATAACATACTCATTTCACTAATTGTTATTTTAAAGGAAATATGTTCCCCTTAATAGCATGTTCTCAGAAACAGCTGATTAGAAAAGGCAGAGTTTTCAGGTTTACATCCTTTCTTATTACTTCATACAAAAATTAACTTTGCCTCTTCCCCATTTACTTTTCCAGCAACAGGGTTCCCCTTATTCTGGAATGCTAGCTTCATGTCATGATTAAATCAAGACAGTTCTCAAGAGCTCTTAAAGCTAAGGCTCCAATTAGATAAAACATAGCCTTGATGTAGTTAGCTTTCTCCAACTCTGTAAGCACCTCATGAAAGATAGGAGGTGAAAAATGTCAAATTGCTGGCACAATCTTCATGAAGTTCATTTTGCTTCCACTTATGCCAATTTCAGCTGGAGGCAATGACATTATCAACTATCTCTAGCTAGACTTGATAGAGTTTATGTCATATTAAATGCAACATCATATTTTTTGACATGAATAGTTTTCTGCCCAGTCTTATGTGGATATCCAACAACAACAATAAAAGAGCTCTGATTCTTTTATTCCTGGTCTATTGTTTTACAAAATTCTGGAAGAAAACAGACCACCATACACAAACATTTTGTCCTGATGTTCAATTTACATAGCGCTCTCAATTGCATGATTTCTTCTGTTTTCCACAGGACAATGTATTTCAGTTGTCAAGATAAGAAGAAACTGATTGTTAGAAAAGATACTTTTGGCACGTTTTTCTTTTAAATGGAAGATAATGTTTAAAATACTTAGTTATTTCCCATCATTCAAAGATGTTTAAATGGAGGAGGCTACAGAAAAGAATATCTATAGCTCAAAAACTTTTGCCCATTCATTAAATCCCTTTTTTAAAAAATATTAAATGAGACACGGTCCTTCACCACCAATTATCCATTGGAATACATTTTCTTGCTGTATCCAATGTTCCCTTGGGATCTAATTACAATCTTACAAAGTCAGAGTGGTTTCTAATCATAATGCATAAAGTTAATTATATGATTTCACCAAAAAGGCAAATGTTGCAAGTCAAAGATATACACAGATATGCCAAAACTTTGCTCCAATAACCAAGAGGGAAAACAAGGTAGCATTTTATATAAGTTATAAGAGATCAAGACATTTTGTAAATAACAAGAGAAAGCATCTAAGAACAATCTATTCTATATTCTTCACTCAAGAGATGTCAGTCTGTGTTCTAAGTTAAATCAGAAAAAGGGGATAGCAAAAAATATCCTGCTGTTAAATCCTAAATTTTATTGGGTAATTGACAAGCATCATTTTCACTTGCCCTAAACTTGCAGAATTTCAGCCTAATGGAAGTATGCCTTATTTAAAAACATACAAGCAAACAGAAAAGAAACAGAAAATAATGACCACCATTCTATTCAGTCTTCATTCATTTCCAAGTAAATGCCAGTTCATAACACATTCATAACACCCCGTTCATAACACATTTGAGCCAGGGAGGCTCCCTGAAATTCACAAGGAAAGCCAATGGTGCTTGATCTAACCAAATCTAGGCAGGATAAATTCAGTGCAAATGGAATAGCTAACACTAACCAGGAAAGGCACCATATTTAGCAAAGGAAGGTAGGAAAAAGCATTATGCATTATTTATTTATTTAACATATGGCATGTGTTAGCCAGGGATCACTGAGGTGGCTGGCTGCCTTTGTGAAAGGAATTTTTCACAGAGTGTTATCTTTAGCAGCAGGATGCCTGAATGCTGGTAGGCAATCAGGGGAGGTTCCTTTCTAGTCCGTATGTGGTTTATTCATTCACGGGAATCAAGCTGCTGATCTCAGTGGTACGCAGCTCCAGTGTCTTATCACATGAGCCACAGTGGCCAATAAAGTATTCTCTTCTCTTCTATTCTATTCACAGGGTCTCTAGGGTTGGTTGTTTTCTTGCGGATGTTTCATTACCCAAACTAGACAACATTATCAGTGCTAGTCATAAAGCTCTCTACTAATAAAACAATAAGAAATTACTTTACCAAGAGCCAGCTGAAACTTAGCAGTCAACATTTATAATGTAGCTGGTTCCACAATTTCTGGAAGGCTTGACTAGACTGTTAAGAGACTGTCATCAGACACTAGACATATTTCTGCAAATCCAAGAAGATGGACCCATCTGGAAAAGAATGACAAAACTATATCCACTTTCTGGAAGGGCCCTTGCTTTGATACCTTTTCACAGAAGAGAAAGCCAAAAGTTTATCCTCATCAGAATTTTCACCTGCACCCAGAATGTCTGAATGCTATGTATGGCCTCAGAACTCTTCCCAGGGAGTAACATCTGCTTAGGCAAATAGCATTTGTATAGCTAATCTAGATTGGCTTTTCTCATTTTCAAATTGTACAGAATAATACAACCATATTATACGAATAAAACAAGTCATGGGATCTTGATTGGGATTCAAATCTGCTTCCTCCCCCCACCCCCACCCCCGTCATTTGAACACAAAAATATTGTTTTCAATAAAGGAACACATAACAAGTGTAGGGTTTGATTTGGAAGCACAAGACTAATTTTCATTCAAATTGCAAAGCGGTTATTTCTTTTTTCTAAAAAGTGTGAAATTACACTTTTGCCTTTCACTCCACTGGCTGTTTGTATGACTTTTTCTATCAATTTGGCAGATTTGTTTCTATCTTTAATCAACATGTTCTGGCTTTCACTTAACACATCATTTGAACCTCAATAGAAAAGAAATATGGAATATTTAATTTTTAAATATTAAATATTAAAATATTAAAAATAATATCACAGACTATCTAAAGACCTTTAGAATTTCTTATATAGAATGCTCAATACATGTTTTCACAATCCTTAAAGCCAAGTTCACAGTTCATTCAGAATTCAGTTCCACTTAATTCATTGGTAAATATGCTTAGGATTGCAATTCCAATTCCTAAATAGGACACATAAATATTTTAAATTGCAAATATTATCCCAGGTTTAGCACAGGGGGATTATAGAAAATGGGGCAATGGAAAAATCACAGTAATATAATACCATCAGCTTCTTAAACAATTCGTGCTTTTCAAAGAGCAATTCTGATTACACTATAAGATGAAATGAATGAAAACTGCCAGAAAATGTGTGTAGGTGTGCAGTAGCCAGGCAGCTGGGAGTTGTGTATGACTAAAGTGACGATAAGCAGCTATGTTCAAATCAAGATAAATGAAGAGAAGGAATTTATTATATTTGAAAAGGAGCTTGCAAAGATGTTATAATAATATGCCTCTCTCCTTTTGGAGATAATTTGTCCAGATGTTTTATTATGAATACCTTTGTCAAAGAAATTTAATGGCATCATTTATCATGATACAGTTTTAATATCTGCACTCCAGACTCTGTTTGCGTCATCTTTTGAGTGATTATTTTTAATTTCCTATGTACAGATCCTTCTTGGTTCCCCCTTTTCTTTTGCCTTTTTAAACATAAGAACAAAGGTGGGGGGGGGGTGTTGGTCCAGCAACCTATTTTCCAGAGTAGCCAAGTAGAGGTTATGCAGGAAAAAATGTAATAACCTTTTCCTTTTTGCAGATTAGATGACCATCCATACGTTGTTAAAAAGGCAATCTGAGATTTATGAAATACATAAAGATAATTAAATAAAAATATAAACTATTTAACATAATTGGGAAAACTGTTACGAGAAACACTGGGTAGTTACTCAATCTACTTATTGTTCATCAATTTTTGATTGCCAACTGTCCCTAGTTATGATCCATTCTTTTTAAAGTAGACTAAACAGTTATTTCCATAAACCATATCTTCAGTTAAAAGATCATTTTACGCAAAGCAAAACACACCCGCCTTTACAGAGAACCTATAAAGTTGCAGTAAAATTCATTCCCATGAAGGTGAGATAAAATAAATTTATACAATTATCAAAGAAAGCCACCAAGTGAAACTTCCAGGAGAGGTAAGATGAACTGAAGAAGGCTTTTCAAAAATGATGCCAACAAGTGTGGCAAGGACCAAGGAACCAGTGAATAAATAGATACAATAGATACAAACTCAAGGTTAATCGCACCAAACTTGATTGCAGGAAATACGACTTCATCAACAGAGTGGTCAATGTCTGGAACACTCTACCTGACTCTCTGGTTTCTTCCCCAAACCCCAAAAACTTTAGCCTTAGACTGTCTACTATTGACCTCACCCCTTTCCTAAGAGGTCTGTAGGGGGCGTGCTTTTCTTATATGTACCCATTTCATGTATTCATAACCATGTTTATACTTATACCTAAATCTAAATCTAATACTTGTTTGACAAATAAATAAATAAAATAAAAAATAAAAATAAAAAACTGATTCCTTGGAATTGTCTGGAGAAGAGGATAGGAAATTGTGCTCACATGTGCTCCAGATGTGAGACTGCAGAACAACAGTTTTCCATAGGATTGAATGCAGGGAGATGATGGTATTAGCCATCTTGCTCACAACTGCAGGGAAGCTTTTTAAAGGAGCGATTCCCAACCTTCCCAAGACTTTGCAGACTGGTGGGGGGGAGGGGATGATTCTGCACAAGTGGCAGGCAAGGGAGCATGAGTGCTCAGCTCCATTTGCACAACAGGCAGGCACCCACACCCACCACTTGCACAAGTGGAGCTATACACATAGATGCACTCACCCACTGCTTCCACGGCCCAGTTCTGAATAGGCCACAGCCCGATTCTGGGCCATAGCCCTGGGGCTGGGGACCTCTGTTTTAAAGGACATTAAATTTGAAAGCTTTCTAATCTCTTTCAGAAATTGCCTATTAGTGTCCTAAAGCTGTCAAATATTTTCAGATTGACAATTTCGAAAAATCCTTATTGGGTCAGTTTATCTTCAATTCTGAAGAAAAAGAAAACAAAAATTAATCATAAGCTTCAGAACTTTTTACAAATGTTAAATAATCTTTTGATCTAAGAAAGTTATAAAAATATTAAGGGTCCTGATAAATTTGTAATACTGATTTTTACTATAAGATTTTGGAATTAACTACAAAAATAAAAGTCTCTATATCGGAAAACAGACTAACTTTGACTATCCTGTCATGTCATGACAAAAGATAAGTGATGATTTTAGAAATTGAAAACTAGAGGGGAGTAAAGATTTTAAGCAACAGAAAATAAAATACAAACCAGGTCTTACAAAATGAAACAAAGCGTTATAATGTCAAAAATATTAAATGAGATCTTTGACGTATGGAACCAGAAATTAATAACTATAATGTCAACACTGTCAGTAATGTTGTCTGCTTCTGTATCAAAAAATGTTGATTAAGGAATGAGAGATGAGGAACCAATTTTATCTGACAAGACAAAGAAAGTGCCGAATGTGGAATTACAAATGATAGGCTCCAAGCAGCTCAGATTGGGCTGTCAAACTCCCGGCCCACAGGCTGATTGCATCACGCACTGGCCACACCCACACCCGGTTTAGCGAAGGGGGGGAAAGTCCCAGTATGTCATGTGATGCTGCCATGATGTGTTTGACACCCCTGCTCTAAGCAATATCTTCCCCATAAGAGTGACAGCAATCTTTGTCCTAATCATCATAACATGTAACTATTGAGGAGCATTATTCACGAAAATATTCCTTCATCTTCCCAGAGGCAGAGGAAAACATTTCTAATTCTTCTTTCACTGTATGAGATGGAAGGTGGCAAGTTATGTGGAGAGGACTAGGAATCCCAAACTTTAAAAAGGATAGAATCCAGATAGAATTACTAATCCAGTGTTCATACATGGTACTATGTTTTTAAGGAGAAGAAACCATAAACAAATATATCCTTTGATCTGCTCATCACAACGAAAGAGATTTTTTTTAAATTCAGCATATTATGGGGAACACCTGTTGTATGCAATTTTATGTTGATAGAATTAAGTCACGCTTGTGAAGTTGTTTTGATAACTGCTAATGGCAGTTATCTGCTTATTTAGGTCAGTATTATTTGTCCTGGTGAAGGATTGTAGTTTTCTGGGATCTCAAGCAAAACCCTTTCCCCATTACATACCATGTGAATGTTTAAGGTGGTAATAGCAGGGAGTGAACTCTGGACCTTTGGCATACAAAGCATGTGCTCTGCCACTGAACTATGGCTCTCCCCGGTGAGGACATTTGTGCTTACATTTTCATAAAGTTTGACATTTCTTGGTGCAAAACACCATCCAGAGAATTTATGTGCATAAAAAATTGCTGCAGGCATGAACGGGAGCCACATATAAAAAGATTCCAACTTCTTAGAGTGGTTTTCTTTATATTGCTTCGGAGCAAGGTGTCATTCTATTATTGTAATTGGGGCTCACTCCTGGAATAATATACTAGTCCAAATCAATGACAATCATAACTTGACCCTTTCCATAACCAATCATCTCCTTGTGGCCATTAGCAGGTCTTTGTACAGAAAGGAATGATGGATTTGGGCATGCTACAAAGTAACATGGTACGTTAGTTTATCTTGTCCTGCCAGCCATGTCATTGTCATGAGTGTCGGCTGCAAGAACCAAAAAGTAAAATCACAATCACAAAGTAAAATCACAAAATCACAAAGAACCCTCTCTTTGATATTATTAAATTTTGCAATATCATGAGAGAGCATGGGTCACCCTTTCTTTTCATTTTAAAAAGTGAGCGACCTTTAATAATGGTTTGCTCCGCAACTGGCCAAAAATAGAGATGCCATTTGAACAACAAACTAACCAATTTGAAAATATATATCAGGAACTGCTGAGGCTGAATGTACCTAATAAGCTACTGGTATTTCTACAGTTGCAGGCAGTAGAAAAAGAGAGTATAAATAAGCAATCCTTTTTAAGTCAGCATTGTGTTTTTTTATCCTCCCTCTTCATTGCACAGCATGCATTTGGTTTTAGAACTGTACCATAGGGGAAAAACAGGCCTTGGTCTGAGAATCATACTACTGCAATACAACATCAAATTGTTTATTTTAATATGATTTAATATGCCTGGTTCTACTTTTCAGGAGATGCTGCTGCCTTTTAACAAGATAGAACAAACCGAGGCTTTCCTCAAAACATTGCGCAGAGATTTCCCTCAGGAGCGTTCCCTGTGATGCTTGCACCACTCCTATACCCTGAAAAATGGGACATTCTAATGTACCTTAGTACAGTAATAGCAGGGGTAGGATTCAAATTTTTTAACAGCCGGTTCTGTGGCCGTGGCTTAGGTGGTGGGCGTTGCTTGGTGGTCATGTGATTGGGTGGACAGGGCTTGGTGGTTATTGGCTGGGTGTGGCCAACTCAATATCACTCACATCGAGGCACCATCTCCTCGCCTGGCCTCTCATGACTGTGGGGATGCTGCAACAGTCATAAGTGTGAAAAATGGTCATAAGTCACTTTTTGCAGTGCCATTGTAACTTTGAATGGTTACTCCACACGAGCAAAGTATCAGCAAAGTATCAGCAAAGGAGGGGGGAAAACTCCAGAGATGTTCCTGAGACAGGAAGTCTAGTCCTGCCAAGAATGTAACACAGGGTTAACGGAGAGGCGGCGTTTCTGTAAGCAACACCAGAATGTTTCCTTCCTGCCTTCCTTACAGGATTAGGCCAGTAATTTCTTCTAACAACCAGTTCTCTGAACTGCTTAGAATGCTAACAACTGGTTCTAGCGAATAAGTGCTAACTGGTAGAATCCCACCTCTGAGTGATAGCAAATTAAGAGGACATGGTTTCCTATAGCTACAGCAAGAGAAAACTGTTTCATGTAATGCTTTATAATAGAGTGTTAAAAGCATCAAAGTAAGGCTTGGGAAGGAAGGGGGGGGGAGATGGAGTTCTGGTTCTTTCATTTGCATAATGCATGTCATGGAGAAAATCAGTTCCATTTCATTGTAAATGGAATGTGCATCGCATATATGTGATTGGCTGTCAAGTACAAAATCATCCCTGTCATTTTTGATGAGCAGGAGGTGCAAGATAGGAATTGCAATTCAGCATTTCCCCCCTTCCCATTTATTAATTAGAAAGCTGGCATTGACATGATAAAAACATACTTCAGCTGTTTAGATTAAACATTTCTGGAATATTATTTAATGGTGAATTGTTTGCTCAATCATGTCAGGCATTTGTCCCTTACTGCTCAAAGCCACCAATATTTGCTGCAGTGCATAGATGAAATAATTGTGTGAAAAAATGTTAAGCATGATTTGATTTGCATTGGCAAGTTGCCAACATTTTTGTACCAGAGGATACTTCCCACAGCTGTTTCAGGGGCACAGTGATGGATCAGAGTACAGATCCCTTTTAAAAACGCTGTTTTTTGTAGCACAATATCTTTTTACAGTATTTTTCCAGTTGTTGTGTCTCACAAAAAGAAACAAATTGATTAAAAAAAAAACTCAGAATTGCCTTTACATGTAGGTAACAGAGGCTTCCTCTACCTGTTTGGCTATTTTCTGTAACTTCCCTATCAAATTTGCTGCTTCTTCCAGGATGTATATTCTGCAGATGCTAAAATATATACTTATTTGGGGCTAAAACCACAAACGATTGTTTTTCAATTACAGGCATCTTCAATTTATCAATGTGCCATCAATTTTATTCAGCAATGGCACGCACATTTCCCATCTATCTAATCAATATTTTCTTGGACTGTACATTTCATGTATTTATTGGTTTGATCAATTTATTAGAAGGACAGTTGTAAATTCTTGAATATACATAAAGTAATAATGGATGTAGAAAGTCCTTGGAATAGGCATAGTTTGGGATGGAGTCAGCATCCTTGTTTATATAAAGACAATTATGGTTGTTAGGCACAACTAATAATTAGAATAGAATTTTAGCCAGTGAATAACTTCAAGCTGAATTGATTGAATGAATCCAACTTTTTTGAAAGGAATCAATTGATTTAGAAAACAAACAGATATGTTTTTGTTATCTAATGAATCACTTAAACAGAGATAGGCAACATGTGGCACTCAAAGTATTGGTAAATCTGGGGCAGAGGTGGTATTCAGCAGGTTCCAACCAGTTCTGGAAAACCGGTAGTGGAAATGTTGAGTAGTTCATAGAACTGGCAAATGCCACCTCTGACTGGAGATTTTACAGTATCCTTCCCCTGCCACACCCACCAAGCCACGCCCACAGAACCAGTAGTAAAAAAAAATGAATCCCACCACTGTTCTGGGGTTACAGTTTGATAATATCCATGTGTCACAATCTCATTGGAAAAGACCTTGACAGTGGGAAAAATTGAAGGCAAAAGAAGAAGGGGATGGCAGGGGATGAGAAGGTTAAAGAGTGTCATTGATTCAATGAACATGATTTTGGGCAAAATCCAGGAGACAGTGGACGACAGGGGGTCTGGAGTGCTATGATCCATGGTCACAAAGAGTCAGACAAGATTTAGCAACTGAACAACAAAACAAAGAGTCACAATCTCTCATGTAAATTGCTTCTTCAAGTTTAACTTTCTTCCCCTCATGGCTAACTCCCATTTTGTTCATGAAACACATTGGATTTTGGATTGTTACTTGGCAATCTTGATTTCCAGATTTCTCTACCAGAAATAACATTTAGTCCATTGCATAGCAACCATATTGGTTAATGGGAATGTTTAGCCTTGAGAAGACTGACAGGGAAACTGAAAGAGATGTCACATAGAGACTCAAGATCTATTTTCTATTATCCTGGAATACAGGATACAGTATAGTGATTTAAAGTTAAGGAGAGGCAAATTTTAACCAAGTGCTAAGAAAATGTCTCAACAGTAAGAGGAGTTTGACAGTGGAACCAATTACTGAGGGAGGTCAATAATGGTGATCTTCAAGCAGAAGCTAGACAGTCATCTTCTAAGGATGCTTTAATTTGGATTTCTACTCTGAACTGGGACTGGAATCAGGGGCCTAAATGACCTTTTTGACCACTATGATTCTTTGCAGCCCTAAATCCAAATCTTGAATTGAATATGTGTGTACATAATTATTGTGGAAGATGATCTAGTTGTCTGAAATGGAACTTGAAGAAGTAATATATAAACTCAAAAGAGCTTCTAGCCACAGAACAACTTCAGAGTAACCAAATTAACTAGTGTTGAGACTGTGGATAGAATAAGAATAAGAATTTGGAATGTGACAAATGAGCTTGGTAGCTTTTCTGAAGGCATCAACTTTCAACCAGTCTGCAGTTAATAGTTAATTTATTTTCATTATTTTGTGATGATGTAGTCAAAGAGTGCCTTATCTTTCATGCTATGGTTGTGATGACAGAGTGAAGTGAATTTAACTTCAGGCACAGCTTTACAGTAGAATCTACACAGATTTGTTCACTCCATAACATTGAGGCAGGTGATGAACTGGTCACACTTTGTTGTAATAAGATGTGAGTAAACAGTGTTTATCAAACAATACATTGACATTTTTATACCAAAATATTATGGAAAATGAGTTCTTGAAACCACTGCAAGTATCTTACAAGCATGTGTTCTTAAAATAAAATGTTGAAGACTATTTATATTCTATACACATTAAAAAAAACTACATTCTCCTACCTATCACTTCAGAGAGAAGGAAAAAACACTTCCTCACTCAAATTTGACAGTCTCCTAGAGTTTAGTTCTAGCAATGGAAATCATCTTCCATATTTGCTCCCTGAGAAACTACTGTATATCAAATAGTTTGTATATTGTCTGATAACCCTGTCACACTATGCTGTGATTCCATGCCAAATACTTCCATAAAAGGAAAGTATTATTACATATTAAAATAACTTTATTTATAGGGTCATTCCCCACTCCCACCCCAAATTATAGATGCCTAATCACTGAGTTAAAGGAGAACAATCAAACTGTTTTGAGGATTCACACCTGGTACAAGATAATGTAACAACAGCTTTTCTTAAGACTCAATGAAGGAAGTTGTTGGGAAATATACCCTTATAGGGAGTTTTTGAAGGAGAGGAATAAATGCATTAAACTTTATGAACACATTCAAAAAGCATATATTCCAAGTTATACTAAACTATTTTCTTCTTCAGCATAGAGAAAAAAAGACAACTTTTTAAAAATTTATTCTTATTGCTTTTTAAATTAATAACAAAAACAATAAACAAATAATTCCCTCAACACCGTCCAACTATTTACAAAGTCTGCACTACTATTACTGTTAATCTTCTCATCACTCCTTATCATCCATTCCCTCCCACTTGTGACTGTATGACTGTAACTTTGTCGCTTGTATCCTTACAATTTATATAGACTGTTTCCTAGTATGACTTGATTGCTTATTGTTCCTTATGACTACCATTAAGTGTTGTACTTTATGATTCTTGACGAATGTATCTTTTATTTTATGTATACTGAGAGTATTTGCACCAAGACAAATTCCTTGTGTGTCCAACCACACTTGGCCAATAAAGAATTCTATTCTATTCTATTCTATTCTATTCTATTCTATTCTATTCTATTCTATTCTATTCTATTAGAATAATAGTGATAGTGATAGATATCTTGTTAAAGATAAAAAATACATTAAAAGTGCCACAAAAAAGTTTTAAAATATGATAAAAACATAAAGTCTGTATTTTATAACAAAAAATACTTAAAGTTCTATGTATAGTTATCTAATGCAAATATTACTTAATATGTACACATTTCTGATATAGCTATACAACTATTTTTAACCTCTATATTTTGTATAAATAAATTCCATATTTCATTATATTTATCTATACCTGGTTTTAGAATATTGTACAAATATGCATTGTAAAGAAATAATAAATGTTATTCTTATTACATCCACAAGAAAAGTTGTGGAAAAGAGATTGGACAACCATTTGTTTGAAATGGTTTGGGGTTTCCTGCTTGACTAGGTGGTTGGACAAGACCAGCGGTCTCTAACCTCAGCCACTTTAAGACTTGTGGACTTCAATTCCCAGAATTCCTCGGCCAGCAAAGCTGGAGAACCTACCAGATCCCTTCCAGCTTGTATTCTGTTGGATGCTGCCCTTTGGCTTTATTTATCTAATTCGTTATATTAATCTTCAGTGAAATTGAAGGTGATTAATGCATTCTGCATTTCAAGGTTGGAAATTTATATTTTCAGCGTTCATCATCATCTGTTTTTCTAAAGGTGTGTAGCACCATTTGATACACAGACATAGCTTAAGAATGATGTATATAGCATATAAGACATCTTCCATCACGTAATACCTATTTCTCGGCCCCAGACAGCAACATAATAATTGTAGTTATTGTAATTACCTCTGTAAACAAGTGTCCAGTTGATTTATAATCATATAATACAATTATAAATCTTTTAAAAAAAACATTTTAAAAATTCAGCAGCAGAAACATTTTGTAATGCAACATTACAAAAATATTTTTAAAGGTTTGGACTTCAAGCCTTTATCCCACGGGTGTCAATCTCACCACCTCACATTGCCATCACGTGACATTTCATGACATTTTCCCCCTTCGCAGAGCTGGGTGGGCGTGGCCTGGGCTTGACAGATCCGGCTCACAGGCCGCCAGTTTGACACCACTGCTTTATCCACTTTGCCGGATTTCCCATCAAACACAGTGAAATTTATTTTCCCTTCTCATGCTTCTTGCAACTACAGCAGATCTAGCTCCTAGATTAGTGACTAGAAATAGGGGACTTCTGATGCATTAATTAGGGGAATTAATGCACCAGGAAAATGAATAGAGAATGACTATTGGACTTTACATTACCTAATGTTGAATGATAATTTAAGATATCTTGTTTACCTGAGCATTTGCAGAATGGCTACTGTTTTAAATTATTAATAGAAAAGAATATTTGTAGCTCAGGATTTAAAGTCCTTGGTGCTCTCTGAGCTTGGTTTCTTTCTTGTAGACATTTCACTACCCAACTAGGTAACATCATAATTGCTACAAGGCAGTGAGGTTTGCCTATTGTTAGTATACAAGTGGCTTGCCCTGTCAGTGTTAGTGGGAGTGTTCTTAATGGTTCTTTAATAAGGTTGTTTTTACTGAGTTGATAATTCCTTCACTGGGGTATTGTGTACTCCTTGGTGTTAATCTCTGCTTGTCTGAATGCTTGCTAGCCAGGAGGTGTTGTGGTCTGTTAGCTTTTTGACTGCCTCTTTTGAATGGTACTCAGATGTTGTTTATGTGCCTGCTGATGACTGATTTGCCTAAATGCCAGGTTTCCAAGATTTCTCCAGCTTTTTTGGACTTAGCTTGGTCTTGAATGCCCACCATCCTCCAGTTGAAACTATTGTAAATTCTGTCCATGTGCTGTAAAAATTTGTTTCAAAATATTTCTTAAGCCACATTTCGCTTGGTGGAGGTTGTTGGCCATAGTCATTAAGGAAATCCATCTTCCGCCATTGAGTTTGATTGTTGGAAAGCTCCCAAGAAGGTTGCAAATGGCAATTGGGTGTCGCCAGGATGCTGCAATCATCATAAATACATGCTAGTTGCCAAGTGCCCAATTTTTGATCATGTGATCACAGAGACATTGCAACCGTACTAAGTGCATGTACTGCTCATAGGTCAGTGTTTTTTCAGTGCTGTCATAACTTCAAATGGTCATTAAACAAACGTTCATAAGCGCAGGACTATCTGTACAATACTTGAAAGGATGTCACAGAGATCAAGATCTGTTCCCTGCCATCTCCAAATGGACACAGAATAATGATTTAAAGTTATAGGAAAATAGATTTCAGTTGACTGTTAAGAAAAGTGCCTAACCTTAAAAGCAGTTTGATAGGACAACCACTTACTTTTCATTAGATGTGTTCAAAAAGAGATAAGACAGCCACTTGTCTGGAATGCTATTGAAGCAACCTGGAAGGTCAAGAACAAAATATGCATTTACCAGAAATCCTCTGACCCCTTACCTTGCTTCTTATAGAAATATTGTGCAAAACCACGAAATTGCTGAACTAAGGAACTGGAAGTAAGCATGTTTCAGTGAATAAGGATGGGTCTGGAAAATAACAGATATGTACTTCTCCTTTTTGGTATAGTTTAACATAAGAAACACCCCGGGCTAGGCTGAGGTTATGAAATGTATAAAAGTGACTCCTCAGGAAGAGCCAGGGGTTCAGAATTTGCCATGCTAATGCTCTGAACCTTTGTGCACAAATAAAAACCTGTATTCTCCAACCTTTCATGGTCTTGTGTCCTGATTTGGAAACAGGATCTGCTGCAACACTATAATTTGGATTCTAGCATTGAGCAGAAAGTTGGACTCAAATCAACTAAACAGCCTTTTCCCTTTCTATGATTCTACTACTTCATTTCTGAAAGTTTAGTCCAAATCCACTTCTATGTCCATCAGAAGGAAGAGAGGGTTAACTTGAGGTTATACATTTTATGGTTTGAAAAAATCATTTTTCAAACCATAAAATATGTAATAAATCAGAGCTGTTTTTACATTAAACAGATCCTTTCCTGTCCAAGCAATGACTGTTTCATGTTTACATAATACATTAATACACTAATTCCAACTCTGATTTTATATAAGTGTGGCAACTGTCTTAGAATATCAGTCCATCTCTCACAGACCTCTCAGTAGTAATTCCTGGTAGATATCAACTATCAGATAGTTTTCCCAGTCCTGTCTGAAAATGGCACTTTCAGTGACTAAGCCTGGTACCTTTTGTATATTAACATTGTGCCATCATATGATAAAATTCTGAAAAAGAACAATGTTCCACAAACATATTTTCTAAGATATACATATATAAAAGAAAAAGCCATTTTGGACGTATATCTAAAACTTAACTAGGACACCATTTTCATGCAATCGTTCTGTCCACCTGTAAAATGTGAAGGCAGTGGCCGCCTCTAATGTATGTTTTTATTGCCCTTGTACAGACATTACTAGCCATAGTGACTAGTACAAAATCATAGCCTAGCCAGTATGGATGTGTCTAATTCTTTCCTAAAATCACCCAAGTTAGCAGCTCTCACAATTTGTGTAAAAAAGCATTTCCTTTTATCTGATATGAATTGCATCCACACTCCTGGCCTTTATAGTAGTCTTGATGTTTCTTCAGACATCTACATTATATGGAAGAAGCTCTACATATGATGAAGAGAAGAAGCAAGAAGCACACATCCTTCCCTCCCAGTTCCTTCTCTGTACTTATTGATCCCCATTCAATTTTGCTGCATACAATTGAGCTTGGTTGTTTTCTTGCAGATGTTTCATTACCCAAACTAGGTAACATTATCAGTGCTACTAAGGAGTGAGGTTTGCTCTCAGTTTATATTCTAAAGATTTGTCCTGTCAGTGTTGATGGGAGTGGTTTTAAAGTTTTTTTAAAATCAGGCTGTTTGTTGTTGGCTTGTTTGGTAGTTCCTTGACTGGGGTATTGTTTACTTGATTATTGGTCTGTGTTAATCCTGGAGTTAATCTATGGTCATCTGTGTGCTGATTATTGGTGGAGAGGTGGCCTTTTTGTTCCCTTTTTGGCTTGTTGATGTCTCATTTGCATAGTATGTAGATATTGCTAAAGTCTATGTATCTATTGATAGCTAATTTGTCAGAATTCCAGGCTTCTAGAAATTCCCTAGGGTTTTGGACTTGGCTTGGTCTAGGATGGTCACAGCTTCCCAGCTGACACTATGGTTAAATCTGTCATATGTTGTGATATTAAAGAGTTTTCATCGTGTCTTCTGACTGCTATCTGGTGTTCATGGAAGCATTCTGCAAGTCTTCTTCCTGTTTGTCTTATGGTTCAGAGGAGATTTTCTGTTTCTGACCTGAGTTAGTAAGATGTAACAGCAATTGTAACTACTTACATCATTACAGGTATTTTTATACCATCCTTCAATCAAATCCCCAAGACAGTTTACAAGAAGCATTAAAATTAAAACGTAAGTAGAAATAGCAAAACATAATAAACTAAAAGGTCATGAGATAGGAAAAACAGCACAAAATAGTTAGCAGTTTAAAATTATCTCTCAAGAGCTTGGAGCATAAAAGGTCTGTTCCAGGAGGAAAAAAAGTCAATAAGCTGGTAAATTACTCCTAAGAATTTTCAACCAACTGAATAGGTTCCCAATCTACAGTATTTCCAAAGCTAAATAATTGGAAAAAACTCTGTTTCATGACACCTATCCAAATGTTTATTACTCTGTCTGTGTGTGTGTGTGTGTGTTTGCACCCATTATACTTTTTAAATTTAATTAAGAAATTAATTAAAAGAGAGGTCTATTCTTTAAACATGGTTTATGTAATGCCCTCCACAAGGAGGTTTAGCACCAACCGTGAATCACTGCGAAGACTCAAGTAATAGCCACAGGAGGGTGTGTGTCAAAAAAGACAAAATGATGCTTGCCACCAACATTTGACTTTTTTATTCCACTTCCCACAAATTTCCCTGAAAGATTCTTTTATTTTATTTCATACTCTAGCAGTTTGCTATGAGCAGTTTCAAAAGTGGTTTTTATTTGGTTTTCTGCACTTCTCTGCTGTTACAGTTTTAAGGTACCTATGTTTTAATTACGCCTGGAAGAAAAACATCACTTCAATTTTAAAGAGAAATAGCTTGTGAAATAGCTGTTCCACCCAAAATTTGAGTCATTGATTAATTCCTTCGACCTTTCAGAATGAAATCTTTTGAACTCATTGGAACTTTTGTTTTATGCTATTCAACCCCAATTTTCCCTTTCCCATCCCATTTTCAAGATCAAGACACATCCTTCAAAACTTCTTTGGTTATATTTTTTCCCTTTTATTGAAAAATGGGTTCATTTCAATAAGAATGAAATGATTTGCAACAATCATTGTAATTCTGAGCCAACCCTCATTTTATATTATTATAACTTGCAATTTTATCATTTTGTACTATATCATCTTAATAATTTTTATTACTAAAGAACAGCCTAGAAACTCTTTAAATAAATGTTGATGGACATTTCTAGAAATGTTTTTCCAACATAATTTAAGAACTTGTTGAACAAGATACCATTGAAAGTTTCAGGGCAAATCTAATGATCACCCATTTCATTTTAGTAGCCAGATGTGGCTTGTCTAGTCTTTCTTTTCTCTCCCCTGTTTCACAACAACCCTTATTCAAATTCTGCTTTGGCACTGGTATATCTTAGTTCACATGATATTACAGGAGATAAGGGGATTTATTTAAGGATTTTTAAATGTTTCTCCTATATATTTTCTATATGCTGTAATCTATATGCTATATATTTCATAGCAGAGATTTAATTTTAGTTTTCTTTCTATGTCATTCAAGATTGGATTAATGATTAAGATGTCAAGTAAGGTACTCATACCACTCTATAAAGCCTTAGTAAGACCACACCTAGAATACTACATCCAGTTATGTTCATCACATTATAAAAAAGATGTTGAGACTCTAGAAAAAGTGCAGAGAAGAGCAACCAGAATGATCAGGGGACTGGAGACTAAGACATATGAAGAAGGATTACAGGAATTGGGCTTGGCTAGTCTAGTGAAGAGAAGGACCAGGGGAGACATGATAGCGGTCTTCCAATATTTGAAGGGCTGCCATAGAGAGGAAGGGGTCAAGCTATTCTCCAAAGCACCTGTAGGCCAGACAAGGAATAATGGATGGAAACTGAACAAGGAGAGAAACTGAACCTGGAAATAAGGAGAATTTTTCTGACTGTGAAAACAATCAACCAATGGAACAGTTTGCCCTCGGAAGCTGTGGGAGCACCATCACTTGAGACTTTCAAGAAGAGATTGGACTGCCATTTGTCAGAAATGATGTAGGGTCTCCCACTTGGGTGGAGGGTTGGACTAGATGACCTATAAGGTCCCTTCCAACTCTGATTATCTGTTATCTGTTATTTGTTAATGTTATTATTTTTAAATGGTGAATTTAATGAGACAGTCCTTATCTGTGGAAGTGGCACAAGTTGTTTCTGCAACCAGAAATGCCTTTTCTAATGCCTTCCCCTAGAAGTTTTGTCAACAACAATGTAAACAATGCCTATGGATATTCTCAGTCATCCAGGTCATGGTTGTCCCAAAGGTGCTTTTTCAAGAGGCAACTGGACTTTGTTTGTTTTTTCTTGAAAATGTTTGGGTCTGGGTGTTTTTGAGCAATACACTGTACAATGCAGTGAGACATGTGCAGATCTGTACAATGGAGAAACAAAGCATTCACTTCACAAACGTAAGAGAACAAACCCATCAGGACAAGATTCAGCAGTCCATCTGCGTTTGAAAGACAAAGGTCACCCTTTTGAAGACAGCAAAGTCCACATTCTGGACAGTGAGGATTACTGGTTTGAAGAGGGGTCAAAGATTGAACAGCTCTCTCTCAACAAAGGGGAGGGATAGATACCACCTATCTCCTGCTTACAACACAGTCCAACACAGCAGTTCCAAAAGGGTTCCACACCTATTTGTATTATTCAGGAAATCCTGAGGGTACAGATAAACCTCCAAGAGGATTCAATGACTCTCAGAAAGAGTGCTAATGACCAGATGACTGCAAGGAATATAAATCCTTCCATTTCCCACCATTCAGTCAGAATCAAAGAAGCTTCTTATATGAGAAGCAAAACATCTTCAACAAAAAACAAAGAAAGATCAGGTGCCTCTTGAAAAAACACCTTTGGGACAACCATGCGAACAGTCTTGGGCAGAATATAAGAGCAGAGGAATGAAAACAGCTTAGCAAAGAAATAATGGAGATGCTATACTCAAAGCCTCTCAAGCAATATTGTCCTGATGCAGTACAATAATAGCTGGCTTCAGGGTGGATCTTGGAAGACAGGATCCAGCAGCTTGACAGATTCATTTTGTTAGAAGATTAATGCTGCTGCTTCTAGCTCTGTGAATATCCACTGCTGTTCTATTTAAATTCAGAAGAAAGATTTACTTGCAGGTTAGCAACTAACA